>NC_052359.1:24652455-24691252 GCF_009727055.1 Benincasa hispida | reverse complement strand
CGTATTCATATTCTTGATATTTAAATCACATTTAAATATTAAAGTTGTATCTCTAAACTGAAAACCCGACTACTATATCACATATACTTGTCGGTTTCTCTCTCTTCACCTAATTCGAACAATTCGAATTATTCTATCATACTGTTCTAAGTTTATTCCATATGAGCTATTAGGGGAACCTAATGGACCTATAGATCATGGGCTCCAACGGTCCGAGATTAGCTAGCTAAAACTCTTTTAGACGGAGCTAATCAACATTCGTTAACTAGCGGGTCATTCCACTATAGTCCCATAGTTGCACTCCCCTCGTTTTAGATATATTTGTGTCCATTTGATATAACCATGATTAGTAAGCTAATCCTTCACAGGTTGTTTGTAATCTCGGTTGGGTCATAAAAACCGTTTTACCCACAAGACTACATCTTGTTCCTTAAGTTCCACTGATCCTCTAATGAACAATTGGTTTCAGGTCAAACCTATAAACTGAATCCCTCTTGGGCTAAGGAGAGGGTGGGGCCCCTTGTTCAAGACCCGGATTCAGTATTAAAGGGAACAATTTATCTACTATCCCTATAACGGGTAGGAGTAAATTCGGTCTTGCACCCTATGTTCCCAGCTATCCACCTGATCTTACCCCTGAAATGGGAGGCTTATTGAGCCAGCAATAATGAGCTGACCTCATCTATGCAGATATAAGGATAATTCCGAGTGAACAGGAGTTCATAGTTAGCTAAGGATTAAGATTGAGTTACCTAGGTCATCAATTAACGAAATAGTCAGTTTTATACATAAAATGGCATTTAGAACATAAAAAGTGACTATTTCATGGTTCAATCTTATGCAAACTCATTGCATAGGATGCCCCCACTCACATATCTCTATATGAACGATTTAGGATCACATCGTTTGTACTAACTACAAAATGGGCCGCATCCATAGTGTCCCCAGAATAAGGCTCCCAATCTTATTCATATACTATAGACCATTTTGGCTATATATTTGAATATTATCCACTTTTATGTCACTACATAAAGTTCAAACTACATTAAATAGCCTCAGGACCTTAGTTTATTGGATTCAAGATTACAATTTTCAATAACAATTTTATCAAAAAATAAAATAGAATATGTTTATCAATTTACAAACTACGAGTTTTAGGACATAAAATCCAACATTATCTTGAGATACTTCCTTCTGTAAACATGCTTTACGATGTCTCAGGAAGCTTTCCATAAAATCCTAGCTCAGAACTCCTCGTGGTTTGGCCAGAATCATCAAATCCTCAAGACTGGCCTAAGCTTACTCAACAGCTTGACCCTTCTATCTTTTCCTCACTTTCCAGCCGGATTCCTTGGAGCTTCTTCTCCAGAGACCCTACCCTGAAAACGATACTCGTGGAGCTTTCAGGTGGCTTTGGAATCAATCCAAATGTACGAGTATGCTGGGATCTATCCTCGTCCAAGTTAATGCTATTTCTAGACTTCACTATCCAACAACGCCTCTTCCTCTTGAAACTTTATGACTGACGCATGGTTTTGCTACCAACACATGCGTTCTTTCATCAACGCATAGTTTCCTCACAATCAGCCTTCATATACTCTTCTTAATGTTCTGTGAAGAGAATTTGAGTTATGATCTGAAGAGAAGTCCTTGGCCTATTTATAGGCGTCCAAAATCTCTCCAAGGTCGACACCTCCTACTTGGCCACATGTTCGAAGTGTCCTTTCCTTACACTATCGACGCAACCTTCATGTCATCGCAATATAAGATGTCCTCTGCATGGCTTACCCCGACATGACAACATGTTAAAATGTCTCAGGAATCTTACTCTAAAATCTTAGCTAAGAACTCCTCGTGGTTTGGCCAGAATCATCAAAAAATCAAAAACTGGCTCAAGCTTACCCGACAGCTTGACCCTTTGTCTTTTCCTTGCTCTTCAGATCGATTCCTTGAACCTTCTTCTCCTACAGCCCTTCCATTAATTTTTAAAAACTAGACTCTCATAGCTTTCAGGTGGCTTTAGAATCACTCTAAACGCATAAGTATTCTGGGAGATATCCTCATTCCAAGTTGATGCTACTTCCAGACCTTCCTGTCCGACAGCATCTCCTCCTCTTGGAACTTCTTGACCAACGCATGGTCTTGCTAACAACGCATGCATTCCTCCATCAACCCATAGATTCCTCACAAAATACACTTTCTATTGTCCTTTGAAGAGAAATTGAGTTATCATCTAAAGTCCTTGGCCGTATTTATAGGCGTCCAAAATCTCCCTCACGCAACACCTCTTGTTTGGTCGCATGTCCAAGTGTCTTTTCCCTACACTATTAACACAATTTTACGTCATCGCAATCCAAGGTGTCTTCCTCCCCTCTTACCAACACATAGCCCTCAAATTTGCACGTCTTCTTGTGCATCCACCTCATTTTCTTAAGGCCCAAGATTTCTCCCCAACAAGCCACATGTCCGGATGACGATCTTGAATGCGTCCATCCAATCTCATGTGCACCCATCCTACCTCAATGCGTCCATCTACCACAAATGTGTCCATCCAATCTCATATGCGCCCATTCTACCTCGATGCGTCCATTTACCGCAAATGCGTTCATATGCGTTCATCTACCACAAATGTGTTCATATGCGTCCATCTACCACAAATGCATTCATATGCGTGATAACGAGCAGAAATGCATGTTATCATAGCGCTAAGTTCTTAAACAATGTTGGGTTGTGTTGATGAAATATGTTAAATTGCATCCATTAAGCATAAATTCTATAATATTGCGGTCGCATGCGTCCAACGCATTAGAATAGTTTATCTTTATATTTTTTTTTTACAGATTATGCGTCAATGCAATGCAAATATTGCGATCACAGGAATTCATTGGTCGAGCGCAACTTCACCGCAAGGCTTTGCGTTGATCATGCTCACACACATTCGCCTGAGAAGGATCGCCGCAACTTGGTCAGTGCAACATGGTGGGCGCATCCAGATGAAAGGATAATTAAGAGCGATGGGACAGAAAGCTGATGACAGTCGGATCCAAATTAAGTTGACAGCCGATAACGGTCACAAAGTATATTCAGCTTTATCGGTGACAATTATCTGGCGCATCAGTCAGGAATTAAAGTTGTCCCATCTGTATAATCAGGAGAGAGAAGTTTTCTTTCACCATGGATGCTCTATAAATACTGAGTGCATTCTTCAGAAAAGGGGTTCACGACTTTTACAATCTTTTGTTCCACAAGTTCACGCCTCTATTCTTAGTTCTCTTACATTTTAAGGCGGACGGGAGGAAGAAAGTGTACCGGTAGATCGTTTCGGTAAGCTTGGGAAAGCGCCGAAAGCTCCAAAGACAGAGGGCTGATGCCTACGGAAGCGGGAACATCTTTAGGTTAGAATAGAGATTCAGTATAAAAGGCCTCGGTCAGTAAGGAATTGCTACTAGGCTCTCTACCTTTACTTTCCATTGTCATTTTGTACTCAACTCATTTATAAGAATGGAATTTCTTTCTCTATATTTGATCACTCTCTTTTATTCGCGCATGAGTAGCTAAATTAGTTGAATGGGTTGAGAAGCATTTAGCTAGCATAACAAGGGAATCTTCATTCTTTGCGATTCTCTTGTTTATGTATGCTTCATTTGTCCATTAGAGATACTCGGGAGGGTAGTCTAAGGACAGGATCTAGACTTGGGAAGGTCAGGTTAGAATCTAGGTTTGGAAGAACTAGATTAGAATGCATAAACGAGAGATAGGCGCTTAGGAATGAGCACTATTTGTTATCAACGCATCGCATGCATCCTAGAGATAAGATATAATTGTATGTGGTCACCTTGCTTTCTTGCATTTTGCATCAACACATAGGACAAGAGTAAAGACTTAGGGATAAGCTCTATGGACACTTTCGCATTCAACACATGCGTCCTAGACTTAGGAGCATCACATTTACATTGGAAAATGACTTGCTATGCATGGTTGTAACATGATCGCATAGTCTGATGCATTCCCGAGTAAAGCTAGCTAAAGATCTTCTCAACCCGCTCATCCCATACTCATTGCATCTATCAACGCAAGTGTCTTTCTCAAATCTACCGCCATTATTTATTTATTTTTCATCAACGTAAACAACAAACCTAACACTTATTTATTTATTTGTTTACCACAAAGTTTTCATAAAAATTACGAACATAATCTATTTTCAAAAGTCCTTGTGTTCGCCCTGGACTTACCAGGAAACTCAGAGGAATTTACACTTGAATTCCACTGGGGAAACTTGAGTGCCCAACGAAATTCCATCAACGCATATCATCCATATTTCCAATGCATAATCACGAGCATCAAGTTTTTGGCACCGTTGTCGGGGACTTCAGCAAAATAGTTTGTTAACAGTAATTTTTCTGATTTCTTTGCAGAACTCTCAATCTCTGATGAATTACGACCCAGAGTTGAGAGACTTTTAGAAGGAGACTGAGAGACCGCCAACAGCAACCACATTCAGATAAAGAAGAGATGGCGGAGCAGCTTGGAAATGGAGCACTAAACTGTAGGATTTTATGTCCTAAAACTCATAGTTTGTAAATTAATAAACATATTCTGTTTTGTTTTGTTTTTTGATAAAGTTGTTATTGAAATTGTAATCTTGAATCCAATAAACTAAGGTCCTGGGGCTATTTAATGTAGTTTGAACTTTATGTAGTGACATAAATGTGGATCAAGTTCAATTATATAGCAAAAATGGTCTATAGTATATGAATAAGGTTAGGTGCCTTATTCTGGGGACACTATGGATGCGGCCCACTTTGTAGTTAGTTCAAACGATGTGATCCTGAATCGTTCATATAGAGATATGTGAGTGAGGGCATCCTATGTAAAGAGTTTACATAAGATTGAACCATGAAATAGTCACTTTTTACATTCTAAATGCCGTTTTATGTATAAAACTGACTATTTCGTTAATTGATGACCTAGGTAACTTAATCTTAATCCTGAGCTAACTATGAACTCCTGTTCACTCGGAATTATCCTTAGATCTACACAGGTGAGGGCAGCTCATTATCGCTGACCCAATAAGCCTTCCATTTCAGGGGTAAGATCAGGTGGATAGCTGGTAAAATAGGGTGCAAGATGAAATTCACTCCTACCCGTTATAGGGATAGTAGATAGGTTGTTCCTTGTAGTACTGAATCTAGGTCTTGAACAAGGGGCCCCACTCTCACATTGGCCGAAGAGGGGTTCGGTTTATAGGTTGGATCTCAAACCAATTGTTCATTAGAGAATCGGTGGAAATTAAGGAATAAGTCTTGGGGGTAAAACGGTTTTTATGGCCCAGCCGAGATTACTAACAACTTGTGAATGATTATCTTACTATTCATGGTTATATCAAATGGACACAAATATATCTATAGTGAGGGGAATGCAACTACAGGACTATAGTGGAATGACCCGTTAGTTAACGAATGTTGATTAGCTCCGTCTAAAAAGTTTAGCCAGCTAATCTCGGATCGTTGGAGCCCATTATCTATAGGTCCAGTTCCCCTACTAGCTCATATGGAATAAACTTAGAACAGTATGATAGAATAATTCGAATTGTTCGAATTAGGTGAAGAGAGAGAAACTGACAAGTATATGTGATATAGTGGTCGAGTTTTTCAGTTTAGAGATATAAATTTAATATTTAAATGTGATTTAAATATCAAGAAAATAAATACGTTCATATTCGGAAGCTCGAAAATGATGAAAATGGTCAAAGATGTAAAAAGTCAAAGAGTTGACTTTTGACTTTGAAAAGTCAAACTTTGACCGACCTTATATTCAAATGTGATTTGAATTTTGAGAAAATGAATGTGGATTTATGCTCGAGGGGTCAAAATTAGTCTACACAGGAAAAATCATAAAAAGACAAAATATTGACATTGGTCAAAGTTTGACTTTGACCAAATGATTATTTTGCCATTTGACTATAGTTAGTGGGAAAATCCAGACTTTTGTGGGATAATTCCACTAACAAAATAGTAGGCTAGGTGCTGGCTTATAGTGGAGACATTAAGCCAACTAAATAGTGGATTATAGATGTTGGGTTTTTATGGATTTGGTTCATGCAATTGTTGTATGACTTTCTTCTATAAATTGGGCTTTTCAATTTAGTTGAAAGAGTTTTTTGACAATTTGCCAATTTTTGTTTTCAAAATTGGGTTGAAAAACAAACCCAAACCCTACCCAAATTCTCCTTCATTTTCCATTTCCTTTCTCTCTCTCAATTTTTTTCATCCACCGGGTCCCACAACTCGGTTCTGGGTCCAGAGGATAGTAGGTCACCTCCAGTGGTGGTTCGGAAGAGTTCGGGTCGAGATTCGGTGAGGAAAGGCGTTGTTCAGGAGCTACAAAGGTTGTATCTCATCCCTTTTTAATTATTGTTTTCCCTTCAATTGTATGAATTTTTTCCTTTATTTAAAAGCAATTAGAGTGTAATTAGATCCTAATTCCGCTGCGTATGTCTCGTGTTCCATCATGTGGTATCAGAGCATGCTAGAATTATGCTTAATTGCTTTTGGTGGGTGTGTTTTTCCTATCTATTCAAGTGTTGATTGAAATATGGACTAAAGTGGATTTATTATGATTTTGGCATTGTTTTTCATTAAATTTCTTGTGGAAATTTGTAATTGCTCACATGTTTATGAGCATTAATGTGTGGAAAAGGGTCTGTAAATTTGTTGGTGTCATTAGAGTTGAAATTAGATTGTAAATTCTTGATTTCGGGAGAGAGGACAGCATCAAAGGTTGAAGAAAATTGCTCACAGACCCGGAATTAACCTCAAGACCCGAGAGAAAGGCTGTCCCAACCCGACCCGCCAGCCCATATTCGACCCGATTCAGGAGAAGCCCGCGTATGCCAGCTGTCGATGAAGTGTCTGGCCCGTTCCGCGACCCGACCCAGTTCCACCATCCCACTCCATCCAACCCGGTTTCGTAGATGCCTCACACGTTCGTCCGCTACTCGCAACCCACGTTGTTTCGTTGATCTAACCCAGCTCGCGACCCGCTGCCCGTACGCCTCTTTGCCACTCGCGAACCCACGTGTTCGTCCGCTACTACGCTAGCGTTCGTTGACCAGCCCTCCAGATGGTCTGGACCGGTCTGTTTAACCTGGTTAACCAGTTTGATCGTTCAAACTTGGTTTTTTGGTATTTTTGGGCAAGTTCGAGAGTATTTTTGGCCGGTTCAAGAAGATTCAAAGTTGTTTTGAAGCCGATTCCGGGAAGCTGGTTTTGCTGAATTTTGTAAAAATTAGTTATTTGTTTTGTTTTTAATGCCAAAATAGGTCCACTTTTAGTGTTGTTTACGATTATGCATGTGATGTATAATGTTGTTGATTTATGTGTGCATATAGTATGCCATATAATTTTTTAAAACCCCACCATTAGGAAAAGCATGTGACATGCATTTGTGTATATACTAATAAGTATTATAAAATATATACTATGCATGCTTAGTTTTAATAAAATGTGTATTATTAAAGCATGTTTGATTGAAGGAACATGTTATAGATGAATGCTCTGGGTTATAATTGTTATAATTTATTTTATAATTGTTATAAAATAACCTAGACTTCTAAAATCTATAACAAAGATAAGATGCATGCTCATTTAGGGTTAACCATCGAACAATCCCAATTTTAATAGAAAATAGGTCGATATCTTGTAAAGCCGAAGTTACAAGAAAACTCATCTGGCAAGATCTTGGCAAAAAGTTAGATAACATGACTAAAGTTGAAGGTTTTTAAGTTGACGGTTCATGAAACACCTACTATCTGGAGATCGAGTCGACATCTGAGTTAGGTTAAACTAGTTTTATGAGCATGCGTGAGTGGTGCGAGGTAATAAAATTTGTTTATCACCTAGACATCGTTGGTTAAAAATCCAGTATAAAAGTTATACTTGGATGAATCACCTAGACTTAGGATATGTTTAGTTAGCCGAAATGTATCGCTAAGTATTGTATACCCTAATCATCTAGAACACTTTAGCTGGAGAGAAGTAATGTATTTTTAGCTCTAGCGTCCCTAAGAGTTCACACCGTGAGATTCATACTTGGCCTTGGGCCGCCCTGGGAGCGGACTCCATTCGGAGAGTGTTTGCATGAGTCAATACCACGGTGAATAGGGGAAGTTATTCATAGTAAGTGGGAGAAGGAAGCGTGTCAACACATCCTATGGTCTCTTCTATTAGATCGCACCATGAGATTCCTATAATGCACCTGCATGTCTGCCCTGGAGTGACCTTACCAATCGAAGGGTTGTATTATAGAATTCGGAACTCCGCGAACTCTAGAAATTGATAGGGTCTCTCAGGTCCATTTTCATTCTTGTCTTTCCAACTTCGGGAGCATAATGATTCCAATCTTTGAGGTCTGAAAATGGTGGGTCACACTTACGAGAATTACTAAGTGTTAGTAAATTCTTGATCAAAGTAGCGATAACTGAGTTATTATAGGGATAATAGTTATTCTGATGATAGTATCTAGTCAAGATAGTCTTAGTTCAACGGAGGAATAGTCGATCACCCCTTGGTGGAGGTTATTCTAAACCATTGAAATATCGTTGCAAAATATAATAATGAAGGGTACATTATTAGTTTTTTTCTACTAAACTTGATTGGATTTAAAAGATTAATGTTTTTTACTAAAAAGGATATATTTTTCTTTTCAGCATGACTAGCTCTCTAGATCAACTCTTAGCTTCTGAGAAACTAAACAGCGATAATTACTCAACATGGAAAACAAATCTGAATTCAACACTAGTAATGGATGACCTGAGATTTTTCTTAAATGAGGAATGTCCTCAGGCCCCTGCCTCGGAAGTAGCACAAGGTAAATATGATTTACTAGTTACTGAAACATGTATAGTGGAGTATGATACCTCAACCTGGATATTGGATTCAGGAGCCACTAATCATATTTGCTTCTCTTTTATGGAAATTAGTTCCTGGAAAAAGCTTGAAGAAGGCGAGATCACCCTCAAGGTTGGAACAGGAGAGGTTGTCTCGGCCGAAGCAGTGGGAGACTTGAAGTTGTTTTTCGAAGATAGATATTTAGTACTTAAAAATGTTTTGTATGCACCTCTTATGAAGAGGAATTTAAATATCTATCGAGTTGTATTATGGAACAAAATGTATAAAAATATCTTTTGAAGTTAATGAAGCGTTCATTTTCAGAAATGTTCAAATTTGTTCTACTATACTTGAAAACAACTTATGTAAGTTAAGACCAACTAAAGCAAAATTTGTCTCAAATACTAAGATGTTTAGAATAGCCAAAACACAGAATAAAAGACAAAAAGTTTCTTCTAATTCCTATCTATGGCACCTAAGACTTGGCCACATAAATCACAAAAGGGTTGAGAGATTGGTTAAGAATGAAATCCTAAATCAGTTAGAAGAAAACTCTTTACATCCATGTGAGTCTTGTCTTGAGGGAAAAATGACTAAGAGATCTTTTACTGGAAAATGTCTCAGAGCCACAATACCCTTAGAGCTCGTACATTCGGACCTCTGTAGACTGATGAATGTCAAAGCTCGAGGTGGGTATGAATATTTCATCAGTTTTATTGATGATTATTCAAGGTATGGTCATATTTACCTAATGCATCACAAGACTAATTCTTTTGAAAAGTTCAAAGAATATAAGGCTGAGGTTGAGAACCAGTTAGGTAAAAAAATTAAGACACTATGATCAAAACGAGGTGGGGAGTACATGGACTTAAGATTCCAGGACTATATGATAGAACACGGAATCAAGTCACAACTCTCTGCACCTAATATGCCTCAGCAGGACGGTGTATCTGAAAGAAGAAACAGAACCTTGTTGGACATGGTTCACTCAATGTTGATCTTTGCTGAGTTACTTTATTCCTTTTAGGGACATGCATTAGAGACTGCTGAGGAAGACCACATAAGAAGTCATCAACCTCGCAGTAGACTAGTATTGAATGAAATTTCCAAAAACGCTATAGATAAAGCTAGTTCATCTACTAAAGTAGTTGATAAAACTAGTACATCTGGTCAGTTACATCCTTCTCAAGAGTTGAGAATGCCTCGACGTAGTGGAAGGATTGTTCATCAGCCTGACCGTTACTTGGGTTTAATAGAAATACAAGTCATCATACCTGATGATGGCATAGAGGATCCATCAACCTATAAACAGACGATAAAAGACGTGGATCGTGATAAGTGGGTCAAAGCCTTGGACCTCGAAATCAGTCTATGTACTTCAATTCTGTCTGGGATCTTGTAGATCAACCAAATGATGTAAAACCAATTGGTTGTAAGTGGATCTTCAAGAGAAAACGAGACCAAACTGGTAAAGTACAGACTTTTAAGGCTCGACTTGTAGCAAAGGGTTATACCCAGAGAGAGGGAGTGGACTATGAAGAAACTCTCTCTCCCGTTGCCATGCTTAAGTCGATTAGAATACTCTTATCCATTGCCACCTTTTATGACTATGAAATTTGGCAAATGGATGTCAAGAAAACCTTTCTAAATGGCGATCTTGAGGAGAGTATCTATATGGCTCAACCAGAGGGGTTTATTACACAGGGTCAAAACAAAAGGTTTGTAAGCTTCAGAAATCCTTCTATAGGTTGAAACAAGCTTTTAGATCTTGGAATATAAGATTTGATACTGCGATAAAATCTTATGGCTTTGAACATAATGTTGACGAGCCTTATGTTTACAAGAAGATCGTCAATTCTACTATAGCGTTCTTAGTTTTATATGTTGACGATATTCTACTCATTGGGATGAAGTAGGTTACCTAACTGACATCAAGAAATGGCTAGCAACGCAATTCCAAATGAAAGATTTAGGAAATGCACAGTATGTTCTCAAGATTCAGATTATTCAGAACCGCAAGAATAGAACACTAGCCATGTCTCAAGCAACTTATATAGACAAAATGTTGTCTAGGTATAAGATGCAGAATTCCAAAAGAGGTCTGTTACCTTACAGATATGGAATTCATTTGTCAAAGGATCAATGTCCTAAGAAACCTCAAGAGGTTGAGGATATGAGACGCATTCCCTAAGCTTCCGCAATAGGGAGCCTAATGTATGCAATGTTATGTACTAGACCTGACATATGCTATACAGTAGGGATAGTCGGTAGGTATCAGTCCAATCCTGGATATGATCATTGGACTGCCGTTAAAAATATCCTCAAGTATCTTAGGAGAATGAGGAACTACATGCTCGTGTATGGTACTAAGGATTTGATCCTTACTGGATGCACTGACTTTGATTTTTCAAACCGATAAAGATGCTAGAAAGTCTACATCTAGATTAATGTTCACTCTTAAAGGAGAAGCAGTAGTGTGGAGAAGTGTGAAGCAAAACTGTATTGCAGACTGCACAATAGAAGTTGAATACGTAGCTGCTTGTGAAGCAGCAAAGGAAGTAGTATGGTTGAGAAAATTCTTGATAGATTTGGAAGTTGTTCCAAATATGCATCTGCCTATCACTCTATATTGTTATAATAGTGGTGCAGTTGCAAATTCAAGAGAACCAAGAAGCCACAAGCACGGGAATCATATTGAGCGTAAATACCATCTGATCTGAGAGATTGTACATCGTGGAGACCTTGTAGTAACCCAGATATCTTCTGAGCAAAACATTGCTGATCCTTTTACAAAGGCCTTCACGACTAAAGTGTTTGAAGGTCACCTACAGAGTCTAAGACTACGAAGTTTGTAAACTAGGACAAATGGGAGAACTTTTGGGTATATGCCCTAGTTTATTATATTCATATGTTTATTGTACTCATATGTTTCTCACTTAAATTCAACATTGTGATACTCCACTTAGGGATTTTTAGTTCCAAGTTGCGAGTTTGTTGGATTTTATGTCCTAAACTCGATAGCTTTGTAAATTTAATCAACATATTGCTGTTTTGTTTTGATTTTTTCGATAAAGTTGTTTATTGAAATTGTAATCTTTGAATCCAATAAACTAAGGTCCCTGGGGCTTATTAATGTAGTTTTGAACTTTATGTAGTTGACATAAATGTGGATTAAGTTCAAATATATAGCCAAAATGGTCTATAGTATATGAATAAGGTTAGGCGCCTTATTCTTGGGACACTATGGATGCGGTCCCACTTTGTAGTTAGTACAAACGATGTGATCCTGAATCATTCATATAGAGATATGTGAGTGGGGGCATCCTATGTAAAGAGTTTACATAAGGCTAAACCATGAAATAGTCACTTTTTACGTTCTAAATGCCGTTTTATATATAAAACTGACTATTTCATTAATGGATGACCTAGGTAACTTAATCTTAATCCCGAGCTAACTATGAATTCCTATTCACTTAGAATTATCCTTAGATCTGCATAGGTGAGGGTAGCACAATATCGCTGGCCCAATAAGCCTTTCATTTCAGGGATAAAATCGGGTGGATAGTTGGGAACATAGGGTGCAAGATGAAATTCACTCTACCCATTATAGGGATAGTAGATAGGTTTTTCCCTTTAGTACTAAATCCAGGTCTTGAACAAGGGGCCCCACCATCTCCTTGGCCCGAGAGGGATTCGGTTTATAGGTTGGACCTTAAACCAATTGTTCATTAGAGGATTAGTGGAACTTAAGGAATAAGATGTAGTCTCGAGGGTAAAATGGTTTTTATGACCCAGCCGAGATTACGAATAACCTGTGAAGGATTAGCTTACTAATCATGGTTATATCAAATTGAGGATCAGTGGAACTTAAGGAATAAGATGTAGTCTCGGGGGTAAAACGGTTTTTATGACCCAGACAAGATTACGAATAACCTGTGAAGGATTAGCTTACTAATCATGGTTATATCAAATGGACACAAATATATCTATAGTGAGGGGAGTGTAAGTACAGGACTATAGTGAAATGACCCGTTAATTAACGAATATTGATTAGCTCTGTCTAAAGAGTTTACCTAGCTAATCTCGGATCGTTGGAGCCCATGATCTATAGATCCATTAGGTTCTCCTATTAGCTCATATGGAATAAACTTAGAACAGTATGATAGAATAATTTGAATTGTTCGAATTAGGTGAAGAGAGAGAAACTGACAAGTATATGTGATATAGTGGTGGGGTTTTTCAGTTTAGAGATATAACTTTAATATTTAAATGTGATTTAAATATCAAGAATATGAATACATTCATATTCGGAAGCTCAAAAATGATGGAAATGGTCAAAGATGTAAAAAGTCAAAGAGTTGACTTTTGACTTCGAAAAGTCAAATTTTGACCGACCGTATATTCAAATGTGATTTGAATTTTGAGAAAATGAATGTGGATTCATGCTCGGGAGGTCAAAATTAGTCAACACGGGAAAAATCATAAAAAGTCAAAATGTTGACTTTTGGGTCAAAGTTTGACTTTGACTAAATGACTATTTTGCCCTTTGACCATAGTTAGTGGGAAAATCCAAACTTTTGTTAGATAATTCTACTAACAAAATAGTGGACTAGGTGTTGGCTTATAGTGGAGACATTAAGCCCATTAAGATAGTGGATTATAGGTGTTGGATTTTTATGGATTTGGTTCATGCAATTGTTGCATGGCTTTCTTCTATAAATTAGGCTTTTCAATTTAGTTGAAAGAGTTTTTTGAAAATTTTCCAATTTTTGTTTTCAAAAATTGGGCTGAAAAACAAACCCAAACCCTACCCAAATTCTCCTTCATTTTCCATCTCCTTTCTTTCTCTCGATTTTCTTCATCCACCGGGTCCCACAACTCAGTTCTGAGTCCAGAGGATAGTAGGTCAACTCTAATGGTGGTCCGAAAGAGTTCAGGTCGAGATTTGGTGAGAAAAAGCGTTGTTCGGGAGCTACAAAGGTTGTATCTCATCCCTTTTTAATACTGTTTTTCCTTCAATTGCATCCATTTTTTCCTTTAATTAAAAGCAACTAGAGTGTAATTAGATCCTAATTCTGCTACGTATGTCTCATGTTCCATCACAAACAATAATAATGTCATGGGAAATCCAATTCTGTTGGCAAACGATCACAATAGGCCTATTAGGGACTATGCATCGCCAAATCTCTATGGTTTCTCTCCGGGAATCATGAAGCCTGCCCTCAACAGAAGTAGATTTGAAATGAAACCGGTGACGCTGCAGATGATCTAGGCTGCAGGTCAATTTAGAGGAAGGCGTGGAGAGGATCCGCACGCCCACCTCCGAAGTTTTAATGAAATCCGTAGTACTTTTATGTTCCCGAACATCTTTGTTGAAGAAGTTGACTAATGTTGTTCCCATTTTCTCTCTGTGATCAGGCTAAGAAATGGGCATATTTGCTCGAACCAGAAGAGATCACTTATTGAGAGTTGTGGAGAAATTTATGAAGAAGTATTTTTCACCTACCGAGAACGCAAGACGAAGGAAGCTTATTACAAATTTTGAACAAGATATGGATGAATCGCTCAACGATGCTTGGGCGAGGTTTAAAAGGTTGGTCCGGGATTGTCCACATAATGGGTTACCAGACTGCCTTCAAATGGAGATTTTCTATCATGGTTTGAATCCCACTTCACAGACCGCTACCAATGCGGCAGCCGCTGGTGGTCTACTTGACAAAACTTATGATGAGGCGAAGAATATCCTAGACCGCATCTCCAAGAACCACGAAGACTGGAGAGAGAGTGACGAGAGATTGAGACTTAAAGATTCTTACGCAAACAATGCTGCTATTGTTTTATTACAAAACCAAATGACCGCAATGATGAATCTGATCCAAGGAATGGCAATCAGCAGCCCAACACCACAAGGTGGGCAAATCAACGCAATACGTCAAAACACCGCAAGGTGTGCGATTTGCGGTGATGGGCATGCGATGGAAGATTGCCTGCAAAATCCACTATCTGTTTACTTTGTGAAAAATAATCCCTTTTCAAACACTTACAACCCTGGGTAGAGAAACCACCCCAATTTTTCCTGGAAGAATCAACAACAAAATTTTCAACCTGTGGTGCAAAAAGAAGGGCTACAGGATTCTTTCAACGCAATAGCGGTCAACAGAGCAATCAAGCAAGTAGCTCACAACAACCAATGCAATCCACTTTTCTAGAGAGCCTATTGAAGCAATATATAGAGAAAAACGAGACAGTGCTTCAAAGTCAAGCTACGTCCATCCGCAACCTCGAATTAAAAATGGGCCAGATTGCGAATGAGTTGAAGAGTCGACCGCAAGGGGCGTTGCCAAGTTCAACCGAGCTTCCACGTAACCCAGGGGGATCAGGTAAGGAGAAATGTCAGGTTGTAACATTGTGCAGTGGGAAAACTATGGAGGGAGAAAAGAAGGAGCATAGTAGAACAACTTTCATCGCAACTGAGCCTGAGATTACAGTTACGCAAGAAGAAGAAAGAGAAAATGAAGCAGTAGAACCTTAGGTTGCGTCGACCTCATTGCATCTATCAATGCAACTGTCTTTCGCAAATCCGCCACCTTTATTATTTCTTTTTCATCAACACAAACAACAAACCCAACACTTATTTATTTATTTGGTTACCACAAAGTTTTCATAAAAATTACCAACGCAATCTATTTTCACAAGTCCCTGTGTTCGACCTTGGACTTACCAGGAAACTCAGAGGAATATACAATTAGATTCCACTGGGGAAACTTGAGTGCACAACGTAATTCCATCAACGCATATCATCCATATTTTCACCACAGTATCACGAGCACTTCATAAAACATTACATTAGTGAGCATGGAGATAAAGGTAATGGAGAAAATTGAATCCCCATTTTGTACAATCATGCAAAACCATTTTTCTATTTTCTTTTAAAACAAAAAATGATTTTAAAACCATTTTAATATGAAAATGATTTTCTTAAATTAATTTCATAAATTAATTTAAAATATTAATTATTTAATATCAAATATTAAATTAATTTTTGCACAATAATCATCTTCATATATTTAAATCATATTTAAATATATTTTCTCTTGTTTCGTTTAATTTGAACGTCTTAAATTAATTTCTCAAGATACCCTAAAGTTTATCCATTTACGAGCTAGTAAGGGGACCTCACGGACCTACAAATCATGAGCTCCAAAGATTCGAGATTAATCGGCTAAACTCATTAGTCCAATCTAACTCCCATTCGTTAACTAATGGGACACTCCACTATAGCCCATAGTTGAACTTCCCTCACTGTAGATATATTATGTCCACTTAATAACCATAATCAGTAAGTCGATCCTTCACATGTTGTTTGTAATCACAGCTAGGTCAAAAATACCGTTTTACCCCTATGACTACATCTTGTTCCTTAAGTTCCTACTAATCCTCTAATGAACAATTTTGATTCATAATCTCTATGAATCAAATCCTTTCTCTATCATGAGAAGGCGAGGCCCCGTTTGTTCAAGACCTAGAGTCAATACTTAAGAGAACAACCTAACTGCTAACCCTAAATAGGGTAGGAGTGAATTCCATCTTGCAAGGCTATGTCTCCAGCTATTCATCCACTCTTATCCCCGAAATGGTAAGCTTATTGAGTAGTGTTGTTGGACTACTCTCACCGTTTGCAGATCAAAGGATAATCCCGAACAAATAGGAGTTCATAGCTAGCTCAAGATTAAGATCGAGTTAACCTAGGTTATATAATAAATGAAATAGTTAGTTTTAACAGTAAACGATCGTTATAAAGAAAAGTGACTATTTTCGTGGTCCAGTCTATATGCAAACTCATTGCATAGGATGCCTCCACTCTCATGTCTCAACATGAATGATTTGTGGATCACATTGTTTGTAGTACCTTACAACTTCTTGTAACAACTATAGAGTGGGCCACATCTAATAGTGTTACTAGGATGAGATACCCAATTTCATCCATATATTTATTAGACCATTTAGGCTATATACTGTCGACTTGATCCTGTTTATGTCACTACATAAAGTTATAGCATTCAAACTATAGACAAGGATGCGTTTATTCAATTTTCATTATAAGATGCAAAATCAACAAGTTATTATTATTGATAAAATAGAATGTTTAACACGAACTGCGAGTTCTAGGACATTCCCAACATATTAGCCTTAGATGAAGGGAAAATTTTTCTAAAAACTTTTTTTGAAGACCATTCCACGTTGTAATCGATCCCGCTGGCAAATAGTACAACCAATCTTGGGCCACATCCTTCAAGGAGAAGGGAAAGGCCCTAAGATTAAGTGGTTCTTGCATTATCTCGTGTGGGCGCACACCATCATATACCAAATGAAATTCTTTCATGTGTTTAGGTGGGTCCTCACCTAGATTACCTCAAAAAGTTAGTAAAAGATTAACTAAATTGGGTTTCGATTCAAAAAGTACTGTAGTCTCCAGATATACTATAATCCAGTTCGGCAAGCTCTCTTAACGTTTGCTCCCTTGCTTCTCCCATAATGTTTGTTTGTATTCATTCCTCTTCTTGACTCGATTCTTCAAATTCTCCTTCTTCTTTTCTTATTCTTTCCTTTTGTAGTCTCCTCTCCTCACGGTCGATATCTACAACAAAATCATAAAGTACACTCCGAGAGGGGTGGATCATGCACGAAAGGATAGTCTAATCAAACTAACTATCTTTTTTTGTTTTGTTTTTCTTTTTTTTTTCCCTTAAAAACAAAAAAGAATTCAAAGATTCTTAAAGAACAATTTCACAGTTTTCCAGTAATGATGTCAATTTGATCGGTGCAAAATAGGTGTCGTTAATTCTATCTTACTCAAGCAAATGAAATTTATAAGGCTCTAACAACTACCAAAACTAACACGTAGTTAAAGTGGAAGTAGGAGGTTGATCCCAAGATAATTTCTATTAACTGGCCAAAAATAACCCTTGAATTAAAAAAGATAGTACTTGGGGAGGTTTGTGTAAAGAGATTAAAATCTAACTACAGTGAAGATAAAGGCAAATTATAGCACAAACTTACTACTTTTGTTAGAAGAAAGTTGATAGAAAAAGATTCTTAGGAATTCTTGTACTAGGTTTAATCCTATCATTGTTCTTGAATAATTGCTTGAAAACTCTACATCCCACATTCAAGGAGGAAAACAATTCAAGAAAATATCAAAACAATTAGAAGATTGAGTGATCGAGTCTCTCAAACTTTGAAGATCAGTTCCAATCTCAGTTTGAATACTAAAGCTCTCCTTGAGGTCACGGATCTCCTCCTTAAAAACAATATTGTTAATAGCAAGTTGTCTAATCACATCTTCTAATTGCATACCCGAGTCGGTGGTGTGAGCATGCATTGTCATGTCAGATGTGGCAGGGTGTGAATCATAGTGGAATTGGTCCCATCCTAGGTTTCCATAGCCATAAGACTCCTCCCATCTAGGTCGATGGAAATCGTCGTTCATATAACTAGGATAGCCTCCCATGGAATAGTCTCATGGCATAGGGCTCTATTGCAAACTTGGGCATGTTTGCTCAGGGTAATCAATCCTACATGCTTGCACCTGTTGTGGGTTACCTGCAACCAACTGACTAACCAAAGAAGTTAACTCAGGAAGTTGGCCTCGGAGGTCACGAACCTCGTCACTAAGCCAAGATGCTCCACTCGATTGTCCCCCATCCTTATTAATGATATTCGTCCATGCTTAGAATACTTACACAAAAAAGGAAAACAAATTAAAAGCAAAATAATATTCTAACTAGAAATTTAACTAAATAAACGTCAATGGCTTCCCCAGCAATGGCGCCATTTTGACAGATCGGAGATTCGGGCGTCGTTTATTCCCAAACTCTAAACTGATCAAAAGAAAATTTGTATATATTGAACTATTCCTATTACTACTGAAAAGTAAGTCCGAGTCGGTCCGCAGGGAAGTGCAATTTGGTTCTTTAAGTTATTTTTCTAACTAGAATAGTAAATAGAGGGTTGTGTGGAAGAGATATATGCGTGAAATTAAAATAAAAGAGGTAAATGTAATCTAGAATAGGAGTCTATCTAATTTCTAGAGCAAGAGAAAGTTTCCTATACAATTTCTTTCATTAGGCATCGATTAATTATACTGAATCTGTGAACCCCTCAACCTATTAGAAAATCTAATAGCCCAATTAGTCAAATTAATTATTAAACCAAATTAGCCCTAATTCAATTTACAACTCTTCCTTTTTAGCGACATATAAGTTAAAATTGAATTGCATTGTGAAAGGGTTCAATTGTTGAGACATACGACAAGCCGGAAAAGCCATATCTTATAGCATAATTTATTTGTAAAAGATTATATTAGGGCATACATGCATTTGGTCAAAAAAAGTCTTTCCTTTACACATGCACAACTAATATGCACAACTAAAGCAATCAATATATGCATAGACTATGACAATTTTGCATACAAGAATTTCAATAAACTAATTTGTCAGATCAATTTATAAAAGTTCCATTAAGATTCAATCAAATCATCCGAAAGAGTTCCCAACAAATCAGTTAGATTAATTAAAAAACGTTCAATAAAATAAATATAGGGCTCTTGCTCAAAGAAATTAGATAGGGGTTACCTATTAATTCATAGAAAAATGCTCAGATCACCTCCAAATTGCTTCAAATTAACCCCAATCAACACCAAGTTACCAATTCTACCTCTTGGTTTCATAGTACCTACAAAATATGGAAATAAACCTGTAAAATCCAATAACGAGCCCAAATTAAGCTAGGAATAATAGCTTTTTTTTAGAGCTATCAGAGGACTGTCCTCCCATTCCAACTCTTAATGCTACTCGAAATGTTCAAGAAACATACGAGTGATGGATACGGGCAAACGAGAAGGCCCGAGCGTACATCTTGGCAAGCCTTTCCGAAATCTTGGCCAAGAAGCATGAGCCCATACTCACGGTCCATGAGATTATGGAGTCCCTAAGGGGAATGCTCGGACAACCCTAACCCTCAGCCCAAAGACCCCACTCTGATACCAATTGAAGGATCCAATGAAGGTACTTGAGCGAAAGACGAGAATGAATCCAAACCCAAAACTTATAGAATATTAATTTTACAAAAAACATACACAATATTATACATTTAAATTAATATACAACATGCTTAAGAAAATAAAAAGAGAAAAGGGAAGAGGAGACTTATCCTTGATGAACGAAATCTTCACGGTATCCACTTCTCTGTAAAACACAAACAGATCAAAAACCAAATGGGCCAAGGGTTAGGATCTCCTTATCAAGCATGCTAATGATTTAGAAGTTGCTTGCAAAATGATTTTTGATAGTATAAGCTTATATTTTTTAATGTGCCACTCACCGAGCTCCCTATCTCACACTTTCCAATATTTTTGTCCCCTCCCAGGTAGTAGGAGAGTTCCTAGATTCTAGGATTGAGGTTTGCTTAACAAAGAAGGTTTAGTCTACCACCGTTATAAAAGAGTTTGTTAGTCAGGTGTTAATCTGGAAGTGGTTGGTAATTAGAGTCTCTATAGAATTAGAGTTAGAGTTTGACCCTGTAATAAGCTATCTCCTAAATGACGATGTTTTAATTAGAATATTGTGATGATGAGTTATGTTGCATTCTATGATAGAATTACTGATGAGCAGGTTCACAGAGTGAAGCCCAAAGTAATACAGGCTCATAAGACGTGAAGTTAATGGATTCAGTTGGTAGTAGATGTCATTAGAGGGTTGACATCTGCTGTCTTCACACCTCATCTTTGGTTAAAAAGGTAATCTGGATAAGAACTGAATGTGGAATAATATGATATTTAAAAGAACTGAATAACACTAGAAAATTGATCGTACCTTAACTGAATACAAATAATTACATTATAAACAAACAGACCCAATAAAATAAGGGGTCGTTTTTTTCCTTTTTTTTCTTTGTGAAATCTACTATTTTCATGGAGTCGGCATCTAGATTACCACATTTATTTTGTGGTAATGTATGATGTCTGGATATTTGAAGATTCCCTGGCATCCTAGGATGCACTTAAGGAGGGCATCTCTATAGTTTTGAATGCCTCCTGGAACATGAGTTTTCTATATTCCCGTGTTGAGGATACCCCTTTTTTACTTTTATAACATTTCTTATATATATATATATATATAAATACCATTATTCTTTATTTCATTTTATAATAAAAGAAATAAATATTAGAGATGTCCATGGGGCGGGGTGGCTTCCTCATCCTTGTTCCCGATTCTCACATCATTTCCCATCTTGGAAACTTTTGCACAAGTATTGGTGTGGGAATTTCCCATGGAGAAATCATGGGGATTAGGTTCCCCGTGGAGAATTTTCTCTGTTCAATTCTTTTCTTTTAAAAAAAATTAACTTAAACTACTACTTTAGAAAAACATTAATTAAATAGTTTACGTTCTCACTAAATCTTTTAATATGATTAGTTTCACATGATCAATTTGAAGTTAAAGAGAAATTATCCTAATTTTATGGTAAAAGAAAATAATTACCAATCAAATTATTCATATGTATAACTTAAAATTTAATGATCAATTCAAACATATTTATTATCTTGACCATTAGATAATAAAATTTGAAATATAAATATAATATTGATAAAGCAAAACATTAAATTTTATAATAAATAAAAAGAGGCTTTCCTTATCTTCGTCCCCGTTTATCCTATGGGAAATTTTCCCCACTCCCTCCCTCATTTTCCGTTAGAGAATCCCTGCTCTGTTAGGGTAGGTCTCTGTTGGACTCGTCTCCATGGGTAATATGACCATTTCTAATTTCACTCTTTTTGGTTACGTTGGGGTTGTTTTTATTTTATTTAGAAATGATATTCAAATTTAGATTAATTTTTATTTTATTAAAAAAATCTTAAATGAATATATATTATTTTTTTGAGAAAAATAAAATATAAAAAATAAAACTATATTGATTTAAAAAAAATTCAAACGAAAAAAAAAATGTTATATCATTTCAAATTATATTAAATTAATTATAAATTATTGAATAATTGTGTGGGCATTTTTGGAACATTATGTAAATTTAAGACATTCTCAACTAAAATCCTACAAACAAACACAGAGATCCAAGTATTTCCAGATATCTTAAAAACTATTATTACAAAACAAACATTGTTAGCTAAGGATGTTCAACATCTACAATTCCGAACATCTACAATTTTGAGCCTCTAAAAATTCTGGTTATCTATATTACAAAAAACCAAACGGCCCTAACAATTTGCAAACTCAAAAAACACACTAAATAGAATAACAAAGATTAAAATTGCAATACCAACAAATAAATAAAACCTCTAAATCTTGTGATAAAGTCAATAGGTAGTCGCGGCATGCTTATAAAGCACTGACATAAGCACAATTATTCGCTATGCATTGTAACATGGTTACTAAATAACAATTGTCTTAGCACCATAAGAAAACTAGTTTCATTAGAACAAGAACCTCAAACTATCTAAATCTTACAAAATTTTTGAATGCTTACTCTAACTCAACGTAATTAAGATCAAACGAAAGAATGAAAATCTAACCAGATGTTATTAAAGTAACAAAAATCTTAATAAAATAAAAGAAAAGAAAACACTCATGGAAACTTATGTCATACATAACTCAATTACGTAGTTATTTGACAAATATAACTCAATCAATAAAAGTAACTGCAAATTTAAGTATATGAGCATCAATCCATTTTGATGTTTAAAATCCATTTTTTAATGTTTCGACACTAAACAACAAATTAAATGCAACTATAAATTTAAATGATATATATTAAATTCAACCATTTTAACTTCTTTCAGAAACTTGTTATAATATATAAAATTAAATCCGACCAATTCATACTGTATCTATGGATACTTCATTAAGTACACATGAGAATATCTATCCTAATGAAAATTTGAACCAAAACTAACGAGAGGCGGCCAAGAAATATAATGTTTTTACAAGTTCAGGTTAAAATTTTTATACCATCTAAGTTCAAATTCAATTTTATAAGATGGATCCAATATAAAAATGAATTTATTCTTACGTTTTATAATAATAACCATCTCCATGGTGTGGATAAATTTCCTAAAACCTTTCAAAATTAACAATTTTTCTCGTTTGTCATGCATTTCAAGATATACCCATCTCTTTACATTCTATTTTAATGATAAAGATTTGAAGGATTTACGACATGAAAAATTATGATTAAACACAATTGTTTGAGATTAAAAAAAAAAAAAAACATAACCTAAAATGCACATATATTTTTCTAGATTTGTTTAAAAATTGCATGGTATGATCTATCCTTTTCTATACATCACGTCTACCCTTTAGACCCCCTCGTCCAATTTCCTTTACTTTTCTACGAAACCCTAATACAATTAAATATTCATCAAATTATGCTTCGCACATAAAGGGTAATTGCAATTATATGAATAATAACATTTTTACAGAATTGAAAATATACCAAAATTTTTTTAGTAATAACTCTATCGTTAATACACTTCTTTCAATAGTAGATTCCTACCAGTCATATATATCACTATTAGACTTAGAAAGTTACGTTATGTCTGCAAAATCTATGCTATATTTGATAATATTTTGGAATTGATTGCTATATTTACAACTACCCTACTTTAAACTAGACGGTAAACTCATCAACTATGGGCTAGAAAAATTTATCAATGAGAACTCTATTGCTAATACTCCTACAAGCCATATATATCACCATTAGACTTAGAAAGTTATGTTATATTTGCAAATTATGTATTATATCTGCTGATATTTTCGGTCCGCTTGTTATATTTATAACTGTCCTACTTTAAACCAGATGTCAAACCTATCACCAATGGGCTAGCAAAATTTGTCAGTGATAACTCTATCGTCAATACACTTCTATCAGCGGTAAACTCCTACAAGCCATATATATCACTATCAGACTTAGATTGTTGTGTTATGTCTACAAATTCTGTGCTATATATGCTAATATGTTGGGTCTGATTGCTATATTTATAACTATCATACTTTAAACAAGACGTCAACTCATCAATTGTGGGCCACCAAAATTTATCAATGATAACTCTATTGCTCATACACTTCTATCGGCGATAACTCTATTGCTCATACACTTCTATCAGCGGAAAACTTCTACAAGACATATATATCACTACTTGACTTAGAAAGTTGTGTTATGTCTATAAATACTGTGTTATATATGCTAATACTTTAGGTCTAATTGCTATATTTATAACTACCCTACTTTAAATTAGATGTCAAACTCATCACCTTTGGGCTACTTATATCAGAGAAAAAAAAACAGTCAATACTTGGTAACAGTATCAGGTCTACAAACTACATAATCTTTAAACTAGAAGAATCAAATCAAGACTAATGTGCAAAAACTAGAAGGCATATGACATTGTTGATTTATATCATTCATATAAATTGATGTGATAATTGTTGTGTGAAAATTGATTATGTAAATGATTTTAGCAATATCTTTTGAGATAAAATAAATTTTGTCGATGATGCTAATCAAATATTGTTTTAAATAATATATAACATCACATTTTATAAAAGAAAAAAAAAGATATATAATATCACATAGGTCTTCTAATTCTTACACACTGACTATCACTTTAATTTCTATCCTTTATTTCAAAATAAAAAATATAATTTTTCGAACTTCAAATGAAAAATTTTAAAGTTTAAAGACATATATTTCAAACCAAACCCAAAACTTGGAGATATTTTATATAATTTAATCCAAAAAGAAAGAATATTAAATTATAAAAATATCATGTGAAACTTCGTTCTTTGTTTAAAAGAAAATACTCCAATTTTTTGAAAAGTCATCGTAATATTACTCTTAATCTTTCTTAAAAGTTACGTGTTTAGTTGAAATGTTCTAGATATTGAGATCTAGAATTGTGTGTGATAATGACCTAGAATGTAGATGAAAAATTTAGAAGCATTATTTAGATTTTAGCGAAAAGTATAGATAAGAATGAGAGAGAAAGTGGAGGAAAAATAATGGGGGAAAAGGGATGTAAAAAAGACAAATGACAAGAACATGATAAGAGGAGGGTATGGGAAGGAGGTGGAATTCACGTGAGGGAAAAACACATGTGACGACAGAGGGAACATAAAACGCCTGCACAAGGAGGAGAAGAAAAAGGAAGAAGGGGGCATACCCTTCTCCCACCAACCTTTGTATGCCCCATATTTTCTTATTGGTTGCTGTATTGTTTCCACAAGAATGCCCATGTGAACATGTCAACTCAACACACTCTCTTTTTAATATATATGCATAGTAATCCTATATGTATTCTTACTCTTCTTCTTTTTCCCATCTTCTATGCTTGAATCAAAGCTTTCATTTAGTCCCCCTTTTGGACCCCATTAATTGACTCTTTGTCTTTACTTTTCTTCTCCCTCTTTTCTTTATTCATGTCATCAATATCAATTCTATTAGTTCAATGTCGTTGATTATTTTGAAGGACCTGCAAAATATATTCACACTCTACTTGCTAATTTTGTTCGGGCTCTCTATACATATTGCCTACACAATCGTATGAAATTTTCTATTATTTACATGAATAGCCAAATGTGTTATATTAATTTACACAAAAGTTTGGTCCAATTTACTTTTTCAACCCTCCTTTACCATTTTTAAAAATATATATAATTATGTTAATACCAAAAAATGCATGTGAGAGAATTTCTCGTGGTTATGAATTTTCCAAAATAGTATACTTTCATAACCTACATAAGTAAAGAATGTTTTTCCAGAAATTCGAAAGTTGTTCCTGTTGTAAACGAAAGTAAGAATCCAACAAGAAGCTTAAAAGGAGAAACTGGTATATATGATATATATTTGAATTTTCTAGAAATAAATGATGATATATTTGATAATTGCATGAATCAGACAATTGGTACAATATATCATCATATGTATTGAATAATATATGCAATGTATATTTATATTTACCAGTATATTTGTAAATACACCAAACCATAAATCATGGTACATTCGATGTATATTTACATTCTTTAACATATAAACCATGGTAGTATATTCAATGTATACTCGAGATCTCAATGGAGAGGTGATAAGTTTTCAACTAGGAATATGGAAGAAAATAAACGAAATCTCATATGGAAGAGAAACATTAATTTTAAATCGTGCATTGAAAATGATGTTAATAAGAATACAATCAAATACTTCAAAAATTTTGAAATAATGGTCCAAAGGTTAACTTGGTCCAAAATTAAAGCTAAAACCTTTTAACAAAATAATTCGAAATTTAAGACTGATAAATATAAAAAAGTGCATGTTTTCACTATTATTTTTTCACTTTTCTAAGCGTCTCTTGGAATTTTAAATAAAACTTAGACTCTTTCTATGGATTAGAGTCGTATCTCTACCTTGCTCATTTTACAGGTTCAAGAGCAAACACGATCCTTTCTAGGAGTTAAGATCAAACCGTTACAAAGTTTTGAAGATTTAATAACACATAATAAGCTCTTTAAAAATAATGAAAAAATCGAGCGGACTAAATTTAATACTCACAGTATAATAAAATATCACTCTAGAATAAGATGAAATGTATAATAAAAATTGAAAGCTTAGAGAGATCAACAATGATGTTCCTTTTTATAAATTTTGAGGATTATAAAATTGTGAAAAATTGGAAAAGTTTTGGAGAAGATGAAGGGTAAAAAGAGAAGAAAGTGGGATAAAAGTTAGATTTTAATTTGAGCTATTGGATTGAGTAAAAAATGAAATGAAAGGTGGAGATTAAAAGTGAAAAGAAATTAGGTAATGAATAGAAAAGAATTAGCAAAATACTTATTTTTAAAATCATAATAAGCAGGTTTCGGTTTTTATATACAATTTTTCTTTGAAATGACAAGGGATCACTTTTCGTTTCATTTCTTTTTAAAAAAATCTTTCTTTTAATTAATTTATTTGATTTTCTAAAAAAAATTAAAGAAGATTAAAGCCCACTTGATACAAATTTAAGGTTACATGTGTCAACTCTCCATAACTCCACATGTCAGGCTTTAATTGGCATTTGATGTAACGTCCTCATAATTTAACTCCAAATTAGGGAACATTACTAAAATTACCTTTCAACTGAATCCAGTGATTGATGATTGAGAAATTTTGGACAAATCACAAATTACCACATCATTTCTCAAATTAATGACGAAATTACAAATCATCAAATTTGGGACTAATTAGAAGTTGACGTGCATCCCAAATTAAAGTTGAAGACATAAATTGGCGAATTTCAATAATGCCACATGTTTTCTTCATGACCATCGGATCGAATAAAATTAATTTGATCCAATTTGATATTATTATTTGGGCTAAAGTCCAATTAAGCCCAAAAATAGATTTAATTTGATCCAATGTCAAATGAGGCCCAAATCCAACTAATTGGGCCGAAGTGCAAGATCCATTTACCAACCAAGCCCAAACCCACGAAGTCCACTAGGGAGCTCTCCTCATTTGCGGGGATCAACAATTCTACATTCCATAGAGCCTAGAGAGAATTCACCAACAACTAGAAGACTCCTAGATTTCTGAATCTTCACACTTCCTTGAAGACACAAGTCTCCAGAAGACTCAAAGGCTCTTCCAAGACTTTGACTCCAAGAATGTTACACACTTCACTTCTTCAAGTTAAGTGCACACATCCAACTGAGAGAAAATAAGGGGATCAAGTGTTAGAGATCAAACCGCAATACATCAAATCAATATCTACACCTACACAAATTCAAGTTCAACTCAACGGAAAAAGTTTCTTTAGAAACCTCGTGCGAACAAATTGGCACACCTAGTGGGACCTCTCTACCTCTCATCTCTCTCTGTCGAGTTGTATCTCATAAAACTCGTAATTTTTAATGTTAAACATTTTCTATTATCAATAAATATGTTATTAGCATTTATTCAATAAAACTATTGTTGAATATATAAATTGTATCTTTATTGTTAAATCCAATAAACTAAGATCCATGACTATTACATGTATACTTGAACTTTATGTGGAGACGTAAAGATGGATAAAGCTTGAGTAAATAGCCAAAATAGTCTATAGTATATGAACAAGGTTGGGTACCTTATTCTGGTAACACTATTTGACGCAACCCACTTTGTAGATAGTACAAACGATGTGATCCTGAATCATTCATGTGGAGACATGCGAGTGGGGGCATCCTATGCAATGAGTTTATATAAGACTAAGACCAAGAAATAAGTCATTCTTATTTTATAACGTTGTTAATTCTTTAAGAGTGACTGTTTCAAATCGATGACTTAGGTAACTCGACCTTAATCTTCAGCTAACGATGAACTCTTGTTTATTTAGGATTATATTTGGATTTGCATATGTGAGGGTTTGCTCAATAGCGCTAGCTCAATAAGTCTCCCATTTCAGGGGGTAAGATCAGGTAGATAGCTAGGGATATAGGATGTAAGATTGAGTTCACTCCTACCCGATTTAGGGATAGTAGAGAGGTTGTTCTCTTAAGTACTGATTCCAAGTATCGATAAGGGGGCCCTACTTTCTCATTAGCCTGGGAGGGACTCGGTTTAGGGATTAGATCACAAACCATTTGTTCATCAGAGGATCAGTGGGACTTAAGAAGCAAGATGTAATTTCCAGGGTAAAACAGCTTTTGACTCAGCGGTTATTACGAACAACCTGTGAAGGGTCGACCTACTGATTATGGTTAAATCAAGTGGGTAGAAATATATCTACAATGAGGAGAGTGCAACCATCAAGCTATGTATGTCTCGGTGGTTAACGAATATTGATTGATTTGGATTAAAGAGTTTAACTGATTAATCTCAAATCGTTGGAGCTCATGATCTGTAGGTCCATAAGGTCCCTCTACTAGCTCATAAAACATTACACATTGGATTAAAGGTAGGTTCATAAGGTCACTCTACTAGCTCATAAAACATTACACCTTGGATTAAAGAATTGAGTAAATTTGAAGTGTTCAAACTTGGAATTAGGATTTTAATTTGAAATGTTCAAATTCAATTTAGGGTTTGAATTTATATTCGATTTAATTAAATGTTTAATTTATTGAAATTAAATGTAAATTGGAGAGTTTAAAATACTTAAATATTTATTTAGATAGAATTTACATGAATAGGGATTCATATTTAAATTAGGTATTCTATTAATTTAATATTTGATATTAAATTATTATTTAATTAATTAAATTAAAATTAATTTCAATTTTTTGGAAAATTAAATTCAAATTATGTTCAATTTAATTTTAAATTAAATATAATGAAATCGTAGAAATTGGAATTTTGAGATGAAAAATCCAACATTGAGGGTTTTAGTGGATTTTTCCACTTTTTGACACCTTGTCCACTCACTTAGTGCTAATTAAAGTGTCAATTATCTGAAGTTTTGAGTGCTTGCATGTTTAAACTTGTTAAATACTTCATGTTTTAAAAAAGTTGAAGTTCATGCAATTTATTTTTCTGACTTTTTCAGGTAGAAACTATTTTTGCTTTCACACTCTCTTAATTCCTTTCAATCCATCTCAATCTTGAGTTCCACCACTTAAATCCAAGACTGAAAATAGTAGAGAAAATTATCTCGGTGGTCTACTCAAGAGATTGAAGGTCAATTTCGTGGAACTAGCAAAGGTTAAGTGGAATTCTTCAAAGGTATACATTCTAGAAACCCTCTTTTGTGAAAATCTTTTTTTTAGCATGCATTGAATTCAAATTAAGTGTAATTGGAGTACTTAATGATTTTGTTTGCTTTTGCATTATGCATGTTTATTCTATCAATTGGTATCAGAGAATGATTTAAGTACTAAATGAACATTAATTTGAGTTTGATGGGTGAATTTCTAGTAGTGCATGTTTGGTGACTGATATGGTTTTTAATTCAAATTTGGCATTAGAATTCTCTTTGATTCAGTTGTTAAAATTGTAATTGACTTCTGGTTGATGAACTTAATGTGTGCTTGAGAGTCTATAATTTTTTTTGGAGTTAATAGAGTTGAAACAAGGTTGTAATTGAAGATTGAAGCAAGCAAGTTCGGTTAGAAAAACTGCAGAAGAAGCCATAGCTAGACAGCGTCACAACGTTGTTCATCACGAACCCGAGGGATTGCAACATTGGGATTGAGCATTGCGATGCTACTCATCCCAGCCAAGAAATCTGCATGTTCGTGAATTGGTGCATGGGAGCAGTCTGGTTCGATCGGTTCGGTGGTATGGGGTCCGATTCAACCTACTTTGGACCGGTTCAACCTCTTTTGGAGCTTTGGAGGGCTTGTTCGGGTGGTTCGGGTTGGTTTGAGCGGTCTAGAGGCTTCCTCAAGCTATTTTTAAATTGTTTCTGTAATAAAATAGTTTATTACTTTCTCTGGATGCCAAAGTTGAACAACATTGGTGTTGTTTAAATATTTTATACATGTGATGTATGTTATATTAAATTAACATGTATGTACATATTGTATGCCATGTAGATTTAAAATCCCACCATAGGAAAGTATGTTTCATGCATTTATATATGTTATAAATTGGTTATAATATATATGGTATGCATGAGTAGGGTTTCATAATGATTAATATAATTATTATATTAATGTATGGAATGCTTAAGCATTTTTTATAGCATGTCTATGGTTTTATAAGGGTTATAAAATGAGTTAGACATTTAAAACCTATAACAAAGATAAGATGCATGCTCACTTAGGTTTAATAACACCTTGCTTTAATAGTTAAAATAGGTCATTATCTTATAAAACCTGGTTCCAAACACAATCGGTCTATTACCATGTATAAGGTTGGAGGTACTTAAGTTGACAATTTACATAACACCTCCTACTTGGGGATTTTAGCCGATATACTGAGCATTGTTAACCGATTTTATGAGCATGTGTGAGCGGTGTGAGGTTTTAAACTGGTTTATCACCTAAACATCGTAGGTTAAATCCAAATATAAATGTTATACTTGGATAAAACCACATAGACTTAAGGTGTTTTTATTAGTCGAATTATGCCTAAGTAAAAGAAAATTCCCTAACATTTAGAACATTGTAGTGGGAGATTACTAACATATATGATATGTTGTTCTTAGCTCTCACTTATAGGATTGTATCAGTAACAACGAAAGCAACAAGGATCACTAGGCACTCTAATTCATTAATTTTGGCAAAATATAAAGCATGCTCTTGCAGAAACAAGTGAGTTTCATGACACACCTTTGTAAAACTTCTGCAAAGCTCGATCTCTAGCTGCAAACTTCTCCAAATCTCGTTGCAGACTGATGCATGAAATTATGATGCGATGGTGTGAGTATGCGATGATGTGTGTTATGCGATGATCCTGCAAGTTTTCCTAACAAGGCCCAAGTATAAACTTTCTTAGGTTTCCTCGTAAGTCCAGGGTCGAACACAGAAACTACTAAGTAGATATGCGACAGACTCTTTGATTCTATTGTGGTGGTAAAACAAATGGAGTGGATAGTATTTTGTTTTAGTTTTTTCCTATGCAACAGAGTTGAACGCGGAGTGATGAAAGCGTAGAGTTACGATAAGTATGCGATGAAGGGGTTGAGAAGGGGTTTAGCTAACATTTCCTAAGATTGTACACAAGTTATGCGATCATGCTACACATAAATATTAGTGCTACATTTCTCAATGCAGAATGCCACAATTCCTATTTCTAGGACGCATGCGATGCATATGCAAAAATTTCGATTGAATTTATTTCTAAGTTTCTATTCTTCCTTATGCAATCTAATCTGACTCTCTCAAGCCTAGATTCTATCTTTAGACTACTCTCTCAAGTATGTCCAAATGAATGATGCACACATAAGACAAGGTGACCGCATACCACCAATCTTATTTCTAGGGCACATGCGATGTGTAAATAGCAGATAGAACTTATGTCTAAGTTCCTACTCTTGCTTATGCAATCTAATCTGACTCTTTCAAGCCTAGATTCTAATCTGATTCTCTCAAGCCTAGATTCTATCTTTAGACTACTTTCTTAAGTATATCCAAAGGTGAATGATGCATATATAAGACAAGATGATCGCATAAAATGTAAATCTTAAATCATGCTAGCTATGTGCTTCTCATCCCATTCATAAATTTAGCTACTCATGTCTGGTATGGAGAGATTGAATATAGATTGAAATGAAGTTTCCATTTTCTGCAAATAAAGTACTGAATACAAAATAACAAATGGATTTGAGATATAGCAAGCCCGATAAGCAATGTCTTGCTTCCCGTGGCCTTTTACACTGCTCTTTATCACTTCAACTCTATTCTAGTTGTGGATTCTTGCTCTCACAAGGGTTGGCCCTCTCTCCTTTGTATTGCTTTCCTGTAGTCTCTCAATCTATCCGAGAGTAATTTCTCTTGGCTTCCTCATCTCCTTGCTCTCTCCATCCTCTATGTATATGAATAAGTATGTGCAAGAATGGACTAACTAACTGACTTTCTCTCTGGTGGCCTTTGGTATTTATAGATTTCAAGGTAAAACAGCTTTTCTAACAAATGATTGCAATGATGGGCGGTATTAATTTCCCTACTCTGTTGCACTGTTTAAAAGTCACTGAAAGTTCGATGTACTTGCTACAGTGAGGCTTTTAACGACTTGTCAACTAAATTTGGAATCGATCGTTATCAGCTTTACATCCCATCATGATTTATTATGTTGTCACTTTGATGCAAGGTCTTTATGCGATCACCTTTTCAAGAAAACTTCTCACGATCACATGACTTACGATCGCAACTTCAGGCACTCTGACGCATTATGCCTTTGGATCGCAATTTCATATGTGTCGTCGCATTGTACCTAGACGGAATAGGTAAATTAAATTGGGCACTTGCGATCACAATTCCTTTCAATTTAGTGCTTTCGGACATGATATTGCCTATTTTACCATCGCATTCTCTCATTGTTTTACTAATTTGAGTTGTAATAACTTGTATTTCTACTGGTTACCACACCCCCAAATTTAAACAATGCTTGTCCTCAAGAAAACTTAAGTTTTTCTTTAAAAATTCAACCGCTTTTACCCTACCTATACTTCTCAAGGTTCCTTATTCAAATTTCATGATCCAATGACTTCTTAATTTCTATCCTGATCTCTTCTTAAAATATTTCTTATCTTTAAGAACCGCAAGTTTAACCTTAAAAAAAACTTTACTTATTTCTAGGACATCGCATGATTTATTTCAAACTTTCTTCAACTGGGGTGTTCAAGTGATTTTGACCCTTGCATGATTAAGATATTCGTTTTCTGATCTTACGTTGATCCGAGTGCCCAGCCTTCATTTTGGCTTGCCCCCACAGGTGTCATGCGGACATCCAACTACGAGCAAGGCGCTCTTTCTCAGTCAAAACTCATGCCCATCTCTTTATTTGTAATGGAGTTGTGATCACTTGGATTATGCATTGATCACGATTCCCACCTTCGTTTTGACTTGCCCCCACGGGTGTCATGTGATAATGGGCAGAAATGCATGTTATTACAACACAAAGATATAAAACAATGTAGGATTGCGATGGTAAAAATATGTAAAATCGTGTCCTAAAGCATTAAGTTGAGAACATTGCGATCGCATGCACCCATCACATTAAAGCAGCTAATTTACGTATTTTATGCAGAAAAATGCGTTGGCGCAAGGCAGAATTGCGATCCAAGGAGTTCAGCGTCCGAGCGCATTAGAAGATTATGATCGCAAAGCTATGCGATCGTTTGGGTTCGCGAAGATTTTCTCAAGAAGGTGGCCACATAGAGAAGACGCATCAAGGTGAAAGCTTAATAAATCGTGATGGGATAGAAAGCTGATGACGGTCAAATCCGAATTTAATCGACACATTGTAGCAAGTCCACTCAACATTTCGGTGACAATTAATCGGTGCATGACAGAGATTTAATGACATCCCATCAGTGCAATCATTTGAGAGAAGAGCTCTTCACCCTAAAGCTCTATAAATACCGAAGGCCACCTTCGTTAAAGGAGTTCGGTAGTTCATAATTTTGGAGTTCTTTTTCGCCATATACATAGAGACAATAAATAGACATAGTTTGTAATTTCTATACTTAGAAGGCGGAGGCGAGTGAAGAGAGAAGACGCTAAAAGATCGTTCCTGGTTAGCTCGAGAGAGTGCCGGGAAGTGTTGAGAATGGAGAGAGGGCCGACTCTTGCGGAAGCAAGTACATTCTTTTGGGTAGAGTAAAGAAAAACACAGTGTAAAAGCCTCGGGAAGCAAGAAATTGCTACCAGGCTCACTATTCCTACTTTCCATTGTCATTCTGTATTCTGATTTTATTTATAAAATGGAATTTGCATCTCTACATCTATTCACTCTCTTTACATTACGCATGAGTAACTAAACTTCCGAATGGGTTGAGAAGTACTTATCTAGCATGACCTGAGATCTTCACTTTATGTAATCATCTTGTATTATGTATGCGTCATTCGTCCTTGTGTATGGGTGCATCATTCATCATCACATAGACGAGAATAGAGACTTAGGAATAAGTCCTATCGACATCATCGTATACATCGCATGCGTCCTAGAAATAGGAACTATGGTATTTGCATTGGAAGATGATTTGTTGTTGTATGTGTGTAGCATGATCGCATAGCTTGAACGCAATCTTAGGAAGTATTAGCTAAATCCTTTCTCAATCCGTTCCCCGCATACTCATTGAAACTTTCGTTGTTATTAACTCTTTTCTCAAATTTGCCGCATAGGATTTATACTTTAACCAAACATACCAACCAACTTATTGTTTTTTTTTTCACTATAAAGGAATCTAAAATTACCATCACATATTGTCTCAGTAGTCCCTGTGTTTGACCCTGGGCTTACCAAGTAACCTAGTAGGATTTATACTTGGATTTTACTAGGAAAACTTGCATGTGCAATACATACACCACCATCGCAATATACATCATTATTTTATCATATTCACAATGCATCAAGTTTTTGGCGCCACTGCCGGGGACTTGGCAGCTATTACTTTGTTGAGTTTTGTGTTTTTGTAGGCACCCTTTTTACCTTGGGAGTATTGTAGCTTGTGCGACCAGGTTGCAAACAATATTTGAAGTGTAAGGGATGCACTGAAAGCCAGTATTGACCCCAAGATAGAGAGACAATCAGTCGCATGAGCTGAAGGCAGTTATAAGCGCGTGACGACCAACATGCATCCAAAAATTGCCAGAAGTTCCAATGGTCAGAGCGAGCCTCTTGACCTAAACAGTTGAGATCAATCTTTTGCATGGAAGACTCCTTGCGGTGGCTTCACTCTAATTTCTCTAAGGACGTCTTCTACTTTATCTTTATCTTGCTTTCCTTGTTTAGTTTATTTTAATTATTGTTGTTTTGGATATGTGGCTGCTTTCTTGGATGTGGTGCGTTCGCTCCTTGTAAGTGCGACAATAATTCTCCTCGGTATGAAGTTACAGTGGAAGAATCCTCTCCATCATTCAATGCATGGTTTTGACTGCATGAATTCTAAGGCATGGTCGCAAGTATTATTCTACTCGAAGGTTCTTTCCTTGTTATATTTTATGCATTATCATTTTGAAATTCTCTTTTGTCTGATTGCCTACCTTTGTATTGTATCTATGATGGTACGTATAATTCACTACATTTGCTAACTAAACATTGCAAGGCTCACCTTACTTTTAATAGCTTCTTCAAGGTTTTACAGTCTTAAGTTTTGTTATGTGTAAACCTCTACTCAAACATTTATTACAGCATTCCTTATGAGTTTGTCTTTAGCTTTTCGGCGAGAGCACTGCTGCTCTCTAAGTTTGGGGGTGCCAGTGGTCCCAGAAAATGCATCTATCACATTACGATATAATAAAAAAAAGTGGTAATAAGAACTCCACTGTCAGCGCAAAGGGGAAACCCATGCTGATAAGAGTTAAAGTTGTGAAAGACACTTACCCATAGTTGGATACTTCGCATGACACCCGTGCAAGTAAGCCAAAATGAAAGTAAGTGGCCATGATCAACACATAAGAGCAACTCCTCTATCTGGCGCAATCCAAAATTAAGCCAAGGCAAGAGTTGAGTTGAATATAGCACGCAGCCGAGGTTGGCTGTTCGCATGACACCCGTGGGAGCAAGCCAAAACGAAGCGTATAACCAGTTTCAACACCACATGCTAATAATAAATCGTAGAGCTTAAATTTTTTTGAACGAACGCATTGTTAAAAGCTAAAAGCAAAGTTGCAGAGCATGAGTAAAAAATTTTTTAGCAGAGGCTTGCCGAATTTAAGCTTAAAAAAGATGTCTTTGAAGAAGTAGCCGAAGTTGAGGAGAGCGTTGCTGCCATGATTAGAGGTATGAGTAAATTATATTTTGAGAGGCTGGTCATCACAAAGGAAAGCCAGAGGGTGAATTGAATTTCTTAAGTATAAGGCATGCTTGAAGACAAGCATGATTATAAGTTTAGGGGTGTGATGATGGGCAGAAATGTACATTATTATAGGCCTTTTATTTAGAATTATAAGGGTTGTTAAGTAGAATATGCGGTGATTGTACTAAGAATTCATGAGAAAGTGAGCTTATGTCGGTCAACAATGAAAATCTTGGCTAACCCACTATTATGCGTTATTTTGCGTCCAGTTGTCTATTTTTGTAGCTAACGTAGGAATCGATCGCTACGGTGAATCTCGCCATCGTAGAGGCGTCCCATACGCAATCACATACGCTCAACACATGGATGTTGTGGCCATTAACAGCATGCGGCCATTGCATAGAGGTTGCGACTACAGAGTATAACCATAATAGAGGGATGACTGCAAGGGTGGTGGAATGTGATGATACTCTGGAACCCAAGCATGAACGCATACCTCGGGAGTATCAAAAGGTGATGTTGACATTTCACCTACCATATCGTTAGCAGTAGAGATTCAGAGCAGGTCCATCACGCCATTAGCTGCAAAATTTCAGAGAGGACCATTAATGTTGTCAGTGATCAAGCTCTATAAATAGAAGCGTTAGAGCCCAACTTCAAATCACCCAAGGTTCCTTGCCTTCGGGCAGATTCTTGTGATCCAGTCCATTCTAAGTGATGATTGGAGCTCCGCCAGAGATAGATCTCGAGAGAGGCTACTCCACTGCCCATCCATGGCACCATCGGCAGCCTTGACAAACATCTGATGTAAGAAAGACATTGCTTCTGTCTGGCCCTCCATATCTTTTCTATCTCTATATTGTATTACATTGTGGCTTAAGATATTAATACATTTTGTGATCAATGCGTTTCTCTGTTTCCTTAGATTTAATCTTCATCTTCATATCATCCTTTACTTTCATCGCACAACTAAGTAAGACTGCTAGAGTATCGCATACTTAATCATGTGGCATAGACATATGAAGCATGTAGCAAACCACCGAGAGGTGTGCGTTGCGTGAGTGTTGTGAGAAAATCCTATTTGCCTAGTGTGAAGCTGTAGCAACATTTGTCTATAAGTGGATGCAATGCTTGTCTATGAGTAGAATCAACAGCGACCAACTGCCCAGGAGGGTAAGTAGTTGAACGCATTAAGTAAAGTAAGTAGTGTTCCTAGAGATAGAAATAATCTTATGTCAACCATGTTTATGTGATTACCTTGTCTTATGAGCGCACCATTCATCATTTAGGCATACTTGAGAGAGTAGTCTAAAAACCAAATCTAGGCTTGAGAGAGTCAGATTGGATCACATAGGCAAGAATAGAGGCTTAGAGATAAGTTCTGTTCGCTATTACACAGCATATGCACCCTATAGATAGGATATGAAAGTATGCGATCACATCGCATGCATCTAGAAGTAGGACACGATGGTATGCGGTCATCTTGTTTATGTGTGAGAGCACGTGAGCAAGAATAGAGACTTAGACATAAGGCCTCTTGATACTATCGCATATTCATCACATGCGTCTTTGTCAAGTGTGTGTAGCATAATCGCATAGCTTGCGTTGGCTGGGGTTACCCTTGCAATCAAGCTTATTGATGCGGTGAAGACATCCCCGCCATTTTATCTATTTTTCCCATGCATCTTATTACACGTTAACAGTTGTCATGTCTCTAACTCTCATAGTCATACTTCCACTACTTAATCTGTTAGTTAGGAGTCAAATCCGTAAAAAGAGCCAAGAGACTTCATTTTTAGATCACAATTCAAAAATACCGTAAAAAGAGTGGGAATGTCGAGCAACCCTTGCGTTGGAGCCAAATCCATGTGTTAGTCATAGAATTTCAAAGAGGACGCATTGGACAGCGAAGTCTGAAGAGGATGCATCAACTTGGGACGAGAAGTTCTCCCAATTTATTCGTGCATTTTGAGTGATTACAAAGCCACCTGAAAGCTCTGAGAGTCTAGTTTTTAGGGTATGGCTGCCGGAGGAAAAGCCTGAGAAGAAGACAGAAGGGTCAGGCTGTCGGATCAGTTTGGGCCAGTCTTGAAGATTATGTGATTCCAGCCAAACCACAACAATTTCAGAGCTCAACTTTTAGGGTAAGCTTCCTGAGACATTTTAGAATATGTTTGTAGAAGTAAGTATCTCAAAATAAGGTCTAGAACTATGAGTAATCTAAGCTGTAAGTTGAATCTCGGTTCTAGGGGTGGGTGAAAAGGGAGCCCGAGGTAGAAAATGGAGCTACTAGAGTGAAAAGCTCCTAAGCAATCAAGGTGAGTGGCTAAAACGTTTTGACTAAAACATTTGCTTAAAATGTTTGATTACAACGTGTTATAGAAAGCATGTTTTAAAGAAGATTATTCTCATGCCAACTAGTTTTACAAAGTGATTTCCAAGCAAACCATGAATTATGTTTTAAACGCATGCATGTGTGAGAAAT
>NC_052359.1:24637980-24649226 GCF_009727055.1 Benincasa hispida | reverse complement strand
GGTTGAAAATCGATTTATATGTGTTAAATATACTCAGCATGCATTAGTATCTTTAAAAGCCATGTTTTTATATGTGTTATACTTTACATGGAGAGAAAGTCATTTATGACATTTTTACTTAAAACACGATACCGAAGGATATTTGAGAAGGTATCCACCCAACTAGATACCGAAGGACTTTGAGAAAGTGTCTATTGGTACTGAAGGACGTTTGAGAAGGTACAAAACCAACCAGTACTGAAGGACATTATAGAAGGTATCTGAACAGAAGTACCTAAGGTATGACAGTACTTAGTATAGCCACGTGCACATAGGTAGAGTCAGAGATTGAGCAAAAGGGTTCTCTCTTGACTAGTAGTTGGTGTTGGGATTGTTTTTACCCAGTAGGGTTATCCTCAACTGAGAAACAGTTTTACTGTTTTATGATTAAAATAGCTTTATATGGTTTCATGCTTGGAAAATGTTTATACTGCAGTACAAGTACTGTAGAAGCTTATATTTCAGTTAAACTCTTTAATGAGATTTTGCATGAGAATCAATTATCTTTCTTAAGTCACTCACTGGGCGCAAGCTCACCTCGTTTTCAAATGTTTTCCTTCCCCCCCACCATAGGTAGCGGTCAAATCCTTCTGAAGATAGCTTGCATTCTGCTCTGCCACTTAAGGATAAAGATATTTGTAACCCGACTGTTTAGGTGGTTACTGTTAATATTGTACACATGTGACTGTTGTTCATATAGGGACTAGAGTTTTTGGGTTTTGGGACTTGTAAATCTATGTTGAATGACTCTAAATATGTTATGTTTCTAAATTAATAAATTTTTGGCCTAAAGAACATTCCGCTGTATATATATTATATTTTGTATCAGAGATATTCTGCAAAGAGTTATTAGGCAGTAAGTGTCAGCCAAAGGGTTTGATAACTGCTGCAATCACGCCCTTCTCTAGGCTAAGAGGGTGGTCTGGGGCAGGGTGTGGTAGCTTGGTATCAGGGCAAAGGTATATGTAAACTTGGGAAAGGTTTGAGCTAGCTTAGTATTGAGAGCATAAGATATTGGGTGAAAGAGAGAGTTCATGCATTAGATTAAGTCCCATAGATAAGTCCCTAAAATGTGTACCTAATAATTAGGCAAAAATGCTAAGGAGAAGTGGCAGGCGGAGCAAAGCAGACTGAGGAGAGGAATGTTGACCCTACCAGTAGAGGTCATGAAGTTTAGACGGGACCCAGATTCAAAGGGGAAAATAGTTAGAGACTCATTAGAGCAGGAAGAAGCTTCTGCAAATATGAGTCGAGTACACCAAAGGTAGATGTAGAGCCCTAGATGGAGAATCGAGTATTCGATAGAATCACTCAAAGATTGGCGGCGAGTGTAGGATCGATTCAAAAACAATCTAGAGAAGAAAATTCGGCGTCGAAAGGCTAAAAGTTTTAGGAGCCACAACGTTCGATGGAGCCACAGATCCAGTAGATGCTGAGATCTGGTTGGATTTGATTGAGAAATGTTTTACAGGTTATGAGATGCCTGAGGACCGTAAGGTCGAGTTAGCGGCATTCTTGCTGCAGAAAAGGGGCTGAGAAGTGGTGAAAGTTGATAAGAAGCTAGAAGCAATAGCTCAAGAAACTATTGACTTGTCTGAGTTCAAGACAAAGTATTTTTAAGGATAAATTACTACCTAAGTTTCTTTTTAAAGAAGTTAAAGAGGGAAAAGAATAATCCTTTTCCCAATACTTACAACCGGGTGGAGAAACCACCCTAACTTCGCATGGAAAAATCAACAACAAAATTTTCAATCGATGGCGCAAAAAGAGGGGCCACCAGGATTTTTCTCACAAACAAACGGTCAATCACAAAATCGAGCTAGTAGTTTGCAAGCGCTGCAATCTTCATCTCTGGAGAGCTTACTGAAGTAGTATATTGAGAAGAATGAAACAGTACTCTAGAATGAAGCGACGTCTATTCGCAATCTTCAAATTCAGATAGGACAGATTGCGGGCGAGCTCAAAAGTAGACCACAAGGGGCATTGCCGAGTTCTACTGAACTCCCGCGCAATCCAGGGAGTACAAGAAAGAAGCAATGTCAAGTTGTGACTTTGCAAAGCGAAAAGATAGCGGAGGAGAAGAAGGAGCTGAATAGAACTGCTCCAGTTGCGATAGAACCACAGACCCTGTTGACTCAAGAAGAACCAGAAGAACAGAAGATGATGGAATCAGATATTACATCCACTTCTAAGTCGATAGAGCAGGGAATTATGAAAATACAGTTGCCACCATTCCCCCAGAGACTTAAGAAGAAGAAAAATGATGAAGTGCAATATCATCGCTTCATGTACATGCTGAAACAATTACATATCAACATCCCTTTCACTGAAGCGATCGAAAAAATGCCAAAGTATGTGAATTTTCTGAAGGACATGGTGACGAAGAAAAGGAGCACAGGTAAGTTCGCAATCGTGGCATTGACGCAAAGTTCAAAAACCATAATTCCATCGAAAATGCACGACCCCAGAAGTTTCACAATACCCTTCTCAATCGGCGGGTTATACATTGGTCAAGCGCTTTGCGATCTCGGGGCCAGTATCAATTTAATGCCCCTTTCAATTTTTAAGAAGCTGAATACACCTCTCCTTCTCTTCCTAGGATGACCATTTTTATCCACTGGTCGCACTCAGATTGATGTGTACAAGGGAGAGATCACACTGAGCGTGAATGAAAAGAAGATCAGGTTTGATATTATTAGAGCCATGAAGTATCTAGAAGAAGAAGATCTCACAGATTTCGACAATGAACCCAGTTTTTATGAAGAAGAAAAGTTTGAAGATGAAGATGAATGAGAGGATGCAACCACATCCATAGTAACCTGAAATGTGATCGTAGAAACAACAACCAAAGAAGAAAAACTGACGATGAATGAAGAGAAAAAAGCACAAAAACCAACCTTGGAACAACCACCCTCAGTAGAACTGAAAACCTTGCCAAACCACCTAAAGTAGGCTTATTTGGGGCAAACTGAAACTCTACCAGTAATAATTTCCTCTGCACTTTAAGAAGATCAAGAGAATGTGCTGCTGAGCATCCTGAAAAAGTACATAAAGGCAATAGGCTGGACGCTAGCAGACATTAGAGGAATCAGCCCCGCATATTGCATGCACAGGATATGTCTTAAGGACAATAAAAAAGGATTAATCGAACATCAATGCAGACTAAACCCTGCGATGAAGGAGGTCGTGAAGAAGGAGATAATCAAATGGTTAGATGCAGGGATTATTTATCCAATCGCTGACAGCACGTGGGTCAGCCCCGTGCAATGTGTGCCAAAAAAGGGAGGGATGACGGTAGTCCCAAATGCAAATAATGAATTAATATCGATGAGGACCGCCACTAGCTGGCGGATCTTTATGGACTACCATAAACTGAATGCGGCGACGAAGAAGGATAATTTCCCCTTGGCTTTTATTGACTAGATGCTAGATCACCTACCGGGAAATGATTACTACTACTTTTTGGATGGATATGCAAGCTACAACCAAATCATAATTACTCCTGAAGATCAAGAGAAAACCACATTCACCTGCCCCTATGGAACATTTGCATTTCGACGCATGCCATTCGGCTTATGCAATGCGTCGAGCACATTCCAAAGGTGTATGATGGCCATCTTTTCTGAGTATCTTGAAGATTTAGTATAAATTTTCATGGACGACTTCTTGATGTATGGGCAAACATACGAAGTTTGTCTCAATAATCTAGAGAAGATACTGAGGACATGAAGAGATGAACCTTGTGCTGAACTAGAAGAAGTGCCACTTCATGGTGAAGGAAGGTATTGTGCTCGGGTACAAAGTCTCCAAGGACGGGCTGGAAGTGGATAAGGTGAAGATTGAGGCGATTGAAAAGCTCCCACCTCCAGCAAATGTGAAGGCTGNATCCAGTAGATGCTGAGATCTGGTTGGATTTGATTGAGAAATGTTTTAAGGTTATGAGATGCCCTGAGGACCGTAAGGTCGAGTTAGCGGCATTCTTGCTGCAGAAAGGGGCTGAGAAGTGGTGGAAAGTGATAGAAGCTAGAAGGAATAGCTCAGAAACTATGACTTGGTCTGAGTTCAGACAAGTATTTAAGGATAAATACTACCTAGTTCTTTTAAAGAAGTAAAGAGGGAGGAATTCCTTAGGCTAACTCAGGGAATGATGATAGTTGCTGAGTATGAACAAAGATTTACTGAGTTATCTCAGTATGCCCTTCCGATCATCGTGGAAGAGAAGGAGAGGTGTAGAAGATTTGAGAATTGCCTAAGAAGAAAGATACGTACACCCGTTACCTCTACATCCAATTGGGTGAATTTCACTCAGTTAGTTGAAACCGTTATCCGAGTAGAGCAGAGTATAGCGATGGAAGATGTACTCCAACCAGGTGAAGGACAGTTTAGGATGCCTGGAGAAACAAGAAGTAAGAGATTTAGACCCTCGTTCTCTGGACAGTTGGGCATAAGGAGTTTTGGGGGTACGAGCCAACAAAGTTCAGGTCAAAAGAGGTCAAGACCTACAGTTGGACCGAGTGGTAGATCAGTATCAGGTCGTGCGCGAGTTAGTAGCTAGTACAGAGAGGTAAAAACTTTATGTAAACTGTGGTAGGCCTCATATAGAAGTATGTTATGGTAATAGGAATGTATGCTTCCAGTGCGGACAAGTTGGGCATTTCAAGAGAGATTATCCTCAGCTAGGTCATGGAGCACAGAATGAGCAAAGAGGAACTACCCAAATAGCAACAGCAACAGCAGCATCATTAAAGTATACGCTATGACACATCAGGAAGCAGAAGAGGCTCCAGATGTTGTAACTGGTATGATAATTTTATGTAATCAATCCGCTTATGCATTATTTGATCCTGGTGCTATGCACTCATTCATATCTAGCACGTGTGCATTACATATAGATAGAGTGCCTGAGCATATGAATGAGAATTTGTTTATCTATACGCTTGTAGGAGATACTCTAGTTGTACATGAGTATTACAGGAATTGTGAAGTAATTCTTGGAAATCAGAGTTTTTGGGTTGACTTGATTCCATTAGAATTACTAGAGTTTGATGTCATCTTAGGTATGGATTTCCTAAGTAAACACTATGCCACTATGGATTTCTTTAGAAGAGAAATAGTGTTTAGAAAACCTGGTGAAAAAGAAATAACCCTGGTCGGAAGTAAAAGAATACTTCCAGGAAGCTTAATATCAGTAGTAAAGGCTAGGAAATTGTTGAGTAAAGGATGTGAAACCTATTTAGCCTATGTAATAGTTTCACAGGATAAGAAACTAAGATCTGAGGATGTACGTGTGGTACAAGAATTCTTATATGTGTTCCCTAAAGAGTTACTAGGCTTACCACCTGATAGGGAAATAGAGTTTACTATCGAGTTAGTTTCGGGTACAGCACCTATATCCCAGGCACCATATAGGATGGCACCAACGGAACTGAAAGAGTTAAAAGTTCAGTTACAGGAACTTGTAGATAAGGGGTACATTAGACCCAGTGTGTCGCCTAGGGGAGCGCCAGTCTTGTTTGTTAAGAAGAAAGACGGTATTCTTAGATTATGCATAGACTATAGACAGTTGAAAAAGGTGACCATTAAGAATAAGTACCCATTACCTCGTATAGATGATCTCTTCGATCAGTTAAAGGGAGCCACGGTGTTCTCTAAGATAGATTTGAGATCAAGTTATCACCAGTTGAAGGTGAAAGACACTGATGTTCCAAAGATTGCATTCAGAACTAGGTATGGACATTATGAGTTCCTAGTAATGCCATTTCGATTGACAAATGCTCCAGCGGTATTTATAGACTTGATGAATAGGATATTTCATCATTATCTGGATCAGTTTGTGATAGTTTTCATAGATGATATACTAGTGTATTCTAGTAGTGCAGAGAAGCACAAAGAACATTTGAGGCTGGTGTTACAGATTCTAAGGGAAAATGAGTGATATGCCAAATTTAGTAAGTGTGATTTTTGGTTAATCAAGTCGTATTCCTTGGGCATATAGTTTTAGCTGACGGAGTTAGCGTTGATTCCCAAAAGATAGAAGCAATAGTTAATTGGGAATGACCCCTGAATGTAACCAAAGTACGCAGTTTTCTGGGTTTAACAGGTTATTATAGGAGATTCATGGAGGGGTTTTCTAAGATAGCTCTACCATTGACACACCTGACCAGAAAAGATGCGAAGTTTGAATGGTCGCCAGAATGCGAGAATAGTTTTCAAGTGCTAAAACAGAGGTTAGTACCAGCAACAGTATTAACTGTACCTACACTAGGTAAAGTGTTTAAGGTCTATTGCGATGCATCCCGACAAGGGTTAGGATGTGTGCTGATACAGGAGAGAAAGGTAGTAGCTTATGTTTCTCGACAGTTAAAGAAGCATGAATATAACTACCCTACACATGATTTGGAGTTAGCGGCAGTTGTGTTAGCTCTAAAGTTGTGGAGACATTACCTATTTGGTTCATATATTTACGGATCATAAAAGTCTAAAGCATATCTTTGATTAGAAGGAACTAAACTTGAGACAAAGAAGATGGCTCGAGTTGATGAAGGATTATGACTGTACCATTGACTATCACCCAGGTAAAGCAAATGTGGTAGCTGATGCTCTGAGTCGAAAAACCAGATCAGCTAGAGCTAGTGTCAATTCAGTAAAGGGTACACTGATTCATGAGTTGTATAATGCTAGGGCAGCATTATCAACCAGTCAAAAAGGAGGGTTACTAGCTTCAATTCAAGTGCGTCTTACGCTCATAGAAGATATTCTACGCAAGCAGTTAAAGGATTCCGATCTTCAGAAGTTAGCTGAAGAAGTAGATAAAGGATTGAGGACGGACTACCAATTAAGAGCTGACAAAGTACTATTGAAAGAAGGTAAGATATGCGTACCTAAGGACTTATCACTTAAACAAGCTGTTCTAGAAGAAGCACATAGTTCGGTTTATGTTATGCATCCGGGCATATAAAGATGTACAGAACATTAAAGAGATCGTACTGGTGGCCTGGTATGAAAAGAGAAATAGCGGAGTATGTTGACAGGTGTCTAATATGTTAACAAGTTAAACCAGACAGACAAAGGCCAGCAAGATTACTTAATCCACTCCCAGTACCAGAGTGGAAATGGGATTATATTACGATGGATTTTCTGTTTGGATTACCTAAGACACCAGCGAGCTATGATGGTTTATGGGTAATTGTGGACAGATTGACAAAAATAGCTAAGTTTTTATCTGTTAAAGTTACTTATACCCTAGACCAATTACTGTAGGTACATGCGAAGAAATGATGAGACGAAAAGAGTCAGTTTGGGACTCCAGTTTCAATTGTATCAGATCGAGACTCTAGATTTACATCAATGTTTTGGCACAGTTTGCAGAAAGCTATGGGAACCAAGTTATATTTTAGTACTGCTTTTCATCCATAGACGGATGGTCAATCTAAGCAGACCATCCAGACATTAGAGGACATGCTGAGAGCATGTATATTGCAATTCAAAGGCAGTTGGGATACGCATCTGTCGTTAATCGAATTTGCGTATAACAACAATTACCATTCGAGTATCGGGATGGCACCATATGAGGCACTATACGGAAGGCCATGTAGAACTCCAATATGTTGGAATGAAGTCGGTGAAAGGAAATTACTAGGCCCAAAACTTGTGCAATAGACATCAGACAACGTTAAGATTATAAGAAATAATCTTAAGACGACTCGAGATAGGCAAAAGAGTTACGCTGATAAGCGAATAAGAGAATTAGAATTTGAAGTTGGTGATAAAGTATTTCTGAAGTTATCTCCGTGGAAAGGAATACTCAGGTTCGGTAGGAAAGGGAAACTAAGCCCAAGATATATTGGACCTTACGAGATAATAGAAAGAGTTAGCCCAATGGCATATGGATTGGATTTACCTTCAGAGTTATCTCGTATTCATGATGTGTTTCATATGGCAATGCTTAGAAAGTATGTGCCAGATCCTACCCATGTGTTGCCTGCGCAACCGGTATAGTTGAAAAAGAATTTGTCTTATGAAGAGGAACCAGTAGAAATCCTTGACAGAAACAGGTTTTAAGGAATAAGACAATCCAATTGTTAAAGGTACTATGGCAAAACCATAGAACGGAAGAAGCAACATGGGAAGTCGAAGAGAAAATCAGAAACAAGTATCCGCAGTTGTTTAATTGACGGACTTGTAGCGAAATTTCGAGGACGAAATTTTCATAAGAGGGAGGTAAATGTGAACCCCGAATCCTAATTTCTCTACTTGAGTACATTCTCTATTGAGATCAGTGTGATGAGTAGATTGATGTGGAAGCTAGTGTGGAATGATAGAGAAAAGAGTGGAGATTTGAAGAAAAGACGGAATTTGGAAGCTTAACTTTTGGGGAAAAATTAGGAAATTTGGCTAAGTATAAATTTTGTGTGTTGATGCGTTGGAAGGGTGGTGTTGATGCGTTGGAAGAGCGGTTGGGGATGGCATGCAGTTGAAGGAAGAAAGATGGAGGTGATGCGTTGGAAGGCAGCCCATGCGTCGAGCAGCCTCTGCCAGACGCCCCTGCCATGCGTCGAGCGGCCACGCTCATGTGCCAAAGCACCTGACCAAGCATCAAAGCGCCGTGTGTAGCCCATGTGGCCAAGCACGCCCATGCGTCGAGCGAGCGAGCGATGGCCAGCCTATGCCGCACGCCCATGCGTCGAAGCAGCACACCCATGCATCGAGCGGCCAACCTATGTAGCATGCCTATGCATTGGTGGTCAGCACCATGAGCCCATGGCAAGCAAGTCGTACAATGCTGCCTAGTGAGCCATGCGCCAAGGATGGATGGTCACCCTATATATTGGTCATGGCTAGTCCTTGCGATGAAAAAGTTGAATTGTAATGATAGTGAATTGGCTTGCTATGCATTAATGATAGGCTATGCATTAAGTATGGATTATGTGTTGAACATCCAAGAGTTGGATGCATACAAAGGATGAGATCATCAGGAGAACATCATCAAACCATATGTCTTCTTGGGAGGAAAGCCTTAAGCCTTAAGAATTTGAGGTGGTGGCATCTGATTGGAAGCTCATGCGTTGGCTACACAGGAGGAGGAAACTTGTACATGCAGCCAAGTATGAGAATCACAACGGAGGCGTGATGAAAAGAAGATCAGGTTGATATGTAATTAGAGCCATGAAGTGATCTAGCAAAGAAGAAAGATCTCAACAAATATCGACAATGAACCAGTTTTTATTGAAGAAGAAAAGTTTGAAGATGAAGATTGAATGAGAGGATGCAACCACATCCATAGTAACTGAAAATGTGATCGTAGAAACAACAAGCAAAGAAGAAAAACTGACGAATGAATGAAGAGAAAAAGCCACCAAAAACCAAACCTTGGAACACCACCCTCAGTCAGAAACTGAAAAACCTTGGGCCAACACCACCTAAAGTAGCTTATTTGGGGCAAAACTGTTACAAACTCATACAGTAATATAATTTCCTTCTGGCACTTTGTGAAGATTAATGAGAATGTTAGCTAGCTGAGCATCCTGAAAAAGTAATTAAAGGCAATAGGACTGGACGGCTAGCAGACTTGAGAGAATCAGCCCCGCGATATTGGCATGCACAGGATTGTCTTAAGGTCAATAAAAAAGCAATAACTCGACATCAATGCGGAACTAAACCTCTGCCGATGAAAGGAGGTCGTGAAGAAGGAAGATAATCAAATGGTTAGATGCAGGGGCATTATTTATCCAATCGCTGACAGACGTGGGTCAGGCCCTCGTGCAATGTGTGCCAAAAAAGGGGCAGGTGATGACGGTAGTCCCAATGCAAATAATGAATTAATAATCGATGAAGGACCGCACTAGCTGGCGGATCTTTATGGTCTACAATAAAGAATCGGCGACGAAAGAAAGGATAATTTCCCCTTGGCTTTACTTGACTATGATGCCTTAGATCAACCTTACCGGGAAATTGATTACTACTACTTTTTTTGGTTATGGAATATGCAAGCTACAACCAAATCATAATTACTCCTGAAGATCAAGAGAAACCTAACATTCACCCGCCCTATGAAAATTTTGCATTTTTCGACGCACTGGCCATTCGGCTTATGCAATGCGTCGAAGCACATTCCAAAGGGTTATTGATGCCATCTTTTCTGCAGTTATCTTGATAGATTTTAGTATAAAAATTTTCAATGGACGACTTCTTGTTTAGGGCAAAATACGAAGTTTGTCTTCAATTACATCTAGAGAAAGATACTGAGACGGAATGAAGAGATGAACCTTGTTGCTGAACTAGAAGAAGTTGCCACTTCATGGTGAAGGAAGTATTGCTGCTCGGGTACAAATCTCCAAGGGACGGTGCTGGAATGAGATTAAGGTGAAGATTGAGGCGATTTGAAAAAAGAGCTCCACCCCAGCAAAAATGTGAATAGGCGTCAGCGAGCTTCTGTGGGCCATGCAAGCTTTTAATCGACGTTTTGTGGAAGGACTTTTTGAAGATTGCTGTGAACCATTGGAGTGCGTTTGCAATGAGCAGAAAAGAACGTCTATGACTTTAATGAAACAATGCCATCAACGACATTCAACAATACTGAAAGAACGCAATTAATAACCGCACCATGTGTTGATTGCACCCGGACTGGAGCACAACCCCTTTGACTAATGTGCGACGAGAAGTGGTTATGCGATGGGGGCAGGTGCTTGGTGCAAAAGACAGAAAAAAATGCTACCCCATCGCATATGCGAGTAGATACCTTGAACACCTTGGCCCAAAAAAATTTACACTCACCACAAAAAAGAAAATTGCCCCTTGCGGTTGAATCTTTTTATTGCTGGGAGAATTACAAAGCTTACCTTGCTTGGATTCCAAAGTGATCGTTCCACCGAACCAGTTCGACAATCAAATATTTTGATGGACACAAGAAGGATATGCATAGCTGAGATTGATTCGATGGGTTCTCCTCCTTTCAAGAAATTCAACATGCGAAAACAATCTATCTGACCTAAAAATCCGAAAGTCGACTTCAACCAGTCGGAGGTGAATCACACAGTTTCCCAAATTTGAGTAACTGTTATAAATGAAGAGTTACCATGGTATGTAGACGTAGTCAATTTCCTGGTTTTGTGAAAAATTTTCCTGAGAATTAAACAACCACTTATAAGAGAGGCGGACTTAACCAACATGAATTGTAAAATCATATGATGGGATGCGAGCAAATCTTA
>NC_052359.1:24573245-24636110 GCF_009727055.1 Benincasa hispida | reverse complement strand
GTGGTGCCTCAACTCTGGAGAAGTTTGGACGCCTATAAATAAGAGCCAAGACTTTCACTTTATGTAATTCAAAATACCGTGGGGTGTTGAGAAACCTTGCGTTCGGGGGTCTGGCCAGAAATCCACTGCGTTAGTTATAGGAATGTTCAAAGAGGAGATTGGACGTTGAATGTGCTATGAACCGGAGGACGCATCACTTAGGAAGCAGAGTTTTCTACAATTTACTGCTGTGGTGTCCAAAGCCACCTAAATCCTCTAAGAGTTGTAGGTTTTTAAAGGGTAGGGCTGCTAGGAGGAAAACTCGAAGGGAATCGGTGGGCTTGGAAAACTGAGTAAGAAGACAGAAGGTTCAGCTTGTCGGACAGTTTTGGGCCAGTTCTTGAAGATTATGTTGATTCCATGCCAAACCACAAACAAATTTCAGAAGCTCACTTTTAGGGTAAGCTTTCCTGAGGACATTTTAGAAATATGTTTGTAGAAGTAAGTATCTCTATAATTCCTAGAACTATGAGTAATTCTACCTGCTAAAGTTGCAATCTCGGTGTTCTAAGGGGTGGGGTGAAAAGGGAGCCCGAGTAGAAATGAGCTAACTAGAGTGATAAAAGTCCCTAAGCAAATTCAAAGGTGAGTGGCTATAAACGTTTTTGACTAAAACTTTGCTTAAATGTTTGATTACCAAACGTGTTATAGAAAGGCATGTTTTTAAAGAAGATTATCTCTCATGCCAACTAGTTTTACCAAAGTGATTGTTCCAAGAAAACAAACCATGAATTATTGTTTTTTAAACGCATGCATGTGTGAGAAAATTGTTTGAAAGATCAATTATTATGTCTGGTTTAAATATACTCGCTATGCATTAGTATCCTTAAAGCCATTGTTTTTATATGGTTGTTATACTACATGGAGAAGAAAAGTCATTTATGACTATTTTACTTAAAACAGATACCGAGGGACACCTTGAGAAGGTATCCGCCCAACTAGATACAGAAGGACTTGAGAAGGTATCTATTGTACTGAAGGGACATTTGAGAAGGTACCAAACCAAACCAGTTACTGCAAGGGACACTGGAGAAGGATCTGAACAGAATACCTAAGGTATGACGAAGTACTTAGTATGGCCACATGCACGTAGGTAGATCAGAGATTGAGCAAAAGGGTACTCTCTTGACTGTAGTTAGATGGTGTGGGATTGTTTACCACCAGATAGGGTTATCCTCAACTGCAGAAATTAGTTTCACTGTTTTTATGATATAAAATAGCTTATATGTTTCAATGCTTGGAAAATTATTTATACTGCCAGTACAAGTACTGTAGAGAAGCTTATAATTTTAGTTAAACTCTTTTATGAAATTTTGCAATGAGAATCAATTATTCTTTCTTAAGGTCACTTACTGGGTGCCAAGCTCAGCCTGTTCAAAATGTTTTCCTTTTCCTCCCTGCCCCCCCCCCCCCCAGGGTAGCGGTCAATCCAGAAGATAGCTCTGCATTGTACTCCTTGCCTAAAGATAAAGAGATTTGCTTAACCTCGACTGTTCTAGGTGCGTTACTGTTAATTATTGTACACTGATACTTGTTGTTTATATTAGGATTAGGAGTTTTAGTTTGGGGACTTTGTAAATCTAGTATTGTAAATATGTTATGTTTCTAAATTAATAAAACTTTTAGCCTTAAAGACATTCCCCGTGTATATAAGTTATATTTTGGTATCATAGTTATTCCGCAAGATTATTTAGGCAGTAAAGTGTCAGCAAAAGGGTTTGATAAAAAAAGGAGAGAGAGAGAGGCGTTTTTTGGGCTTGCAGTTACGCCCTTCTTCTAGGCTAAAGGAGGGATGCGGTCTAGGGCCGGGGGTGTGAATAGCGGATCACTAATTTTGAACAAGATATCGACGAATTCGCTCAAGTTTGTGACGCTGGGCGAGCGTTTAAAAAGACTAGTGCGAAGTATTGTCTGCCAACAATGGCCTTACCATTTTGGTCTCCCAAATTGGAAATTTTTCTACCATGGGGCCATGTGCATCCCTACAAAACAAATGAATGCGATGAAATGAACTTAATACAAGGGAATCGCAATCAACAGCCTAGGCAACGCATAGAGGCCAGGGTCCCGTCAACGCAATCGATCAAATGTGCCCAAGTTGTTCTACTTTGCGGAGAAGCCCATCCAACATGGAAGGTGTCCGAGGATACCCACAAGTCCTCGTGACGATAACACAGATTCTTGCGGGAAAAGAATAATCCTTTTCCCAATAACTTACAACCGGGTGGAGGAAACCACCCCTAACCTTCGCATGGAAAAAATCACCACAACAATAATTTCAAATCAAGATGGCGCAAAAAAAGAGGGCCACCAGGAAAATTTTTCTCACACTTGAAACCAAACGGTTCCAATCACCAAAACATTCGACCTCAGCTCGGTCTAACCGCTAGTATGTTGCAAGCGGACAGCTCTGGCAATCTTCCATCTCTGAGAGCTTACTGAAGTCTCAGATATTGAGAAGAAATGAAGAATATACCAAGAACTCAGTAAGTACTAAATAATTTTTAGGGAATGATTAAGCACGTCTTATTTCGCAATTTCTTCAATTTCAGATAGACCAGGATTGGGCGAGCTTCAGAAAGTAGACCACAAGGGGGGGTGATAATGAAGCCAGGGTCGGCGCGTGGATTGCCGAGTGTACTACTGAAACTCCCGCGCCAATCCAGGGAGCTTACAAGAAAGAAAAGCAATGTCCAAGTTTGTGACTGCAAAGCGGAAAAGATATAGTCGCCCGGAGGGAGAAGAAGGGAGCTGAATAGAACTGCTCCTAGTTGCGATAGAACCAACAGACCCTGTTGGACTCAAGGAAAGACACCAGAAAGAAAGAGAACCCATAGAAAGGATGATGGAATCTCAGAATACATTCTACATCCACTTCTAAGTAACGATATAGATCAGGGAAATTCATGAATACAAGTATATTACAAGAGGGGATCAGACCAGATTTTACGCCTATGCGTACCAGACGCTGCTCACCAGCGCATACTATTGCAATACCATGACTCGCCATATGGCAGACACTTTGGAGGCCAACACACAGCAGCAAAGGTGTTACAAAGTGGATATTTGTGGCCAACTTTATTCAAGGATGCAAGAGACTATGCAATGAAATGCGACCGGTGCCAACGCATGGGAAACATTTCATGGAAGAATGCGATGCCCATGAATATCATCTTAGAATTGGAACTATTCAATATCTAGGGCATAGACTTCATGGAACCATTTCAACCATCAAATGGTCACAAATACATACTATTGGCCGTCGACTATGTTTCCAAATGGGTAGAAGCGGTATCAGCGTCGCAAGCAATGCGGTGGTAGTCTCCAAGTTCTTGAGGAAAAATATTTTCACTCGTTCTGGCACTCCACGTGCCATAATAAGTGATGAAGGCTCTCACTTTGTTAATAACATCATCAACAAATTGTTGCTCAAGTATAATATCCTCCATAAGGTAGTCACCGCATACCATCCATAAACAAATGGTCAAGCTGACGTGTCCAATAGGGAAATCAAGCTGATATTAGAGAAGGTGGTGAAGCCTTCACGCAAAGATTGGGCAATGAAGATGGACAATGCCTTGTGGGCATACAAGACTGCCTATAAGACACCTATAGGCATGTCCCCGTATGCGCTGGTGTTTGGAAAGGCATGCCACTTACTGCTTGAGTTGGAGCATAAAGCAATATGGGCAGTGGAAAAGCTCAATTTTAATTTAAAGGCCGCAGGGGAGGCAAGGAAACTTCAGTTGGTCGAGCTTGATGAATGGAGAACTCAAGCATATGAAAATGCCAAATTTTACAAGAAACGTGCAAAACGTTGGCATGACAAACAACTATGCGAGAAGAATCTCCAAGTTGGATAGAAGGTCTTGTTATACAATTCGCAGCTACGAATTTTTCCCGATAAATTAAAGTCATGCTGATTTGGACCCTTTATAATCAAAGAAGTATTCCCGCATGATGCGGTCGAATTGACTAATGAAGAAGGGACCCGTGCATTCAAGGTCAACGGGCAAAGAGTCAAGATGTATCACAGAGGTGACTTTCATTGGGAAAATACCTCCGTGGACCTGAGGAATCCTGAATGAAAAAAAATTGAGCGATCCCTGCGTTGTTATGCAACAGAAACTCATCAGGGACGAAATTCTTTTGGAGTATCCTTTCCTATCTTTGATTCATGAACTCACTCTACCTTTTTATATCCATTATCATTTCTATATCCTTTTTACTCCTTATTCAAAAAAAAAAAAAATTGTTAACTCTGTCTTTTATATTTTTGACACTCTTGATGTTTTTTTTCAATGATCGTGGTGAAAAATTGTGGGGGAGCTACACCATAACCGAAATACGCGACTAGTTTGATCAGCCACCACAATCGAAGAAATTGGCTCGCCGCAAAGAAGGATGTGATCACAAATAATGTGGGCGACAGAGCAAATTTGGGGGTTGTATCTTTCCTTGACTTTGTTTATTCCAAATTTTGCACTCTCGCATCTCATTTTTAACTTTGATAATTTTATCATCGCATCCTCGTTAGTCGATGCAATCATTAAATATTGATTACTTTAGTAAGTCACCACATTGTTTTTCTATGCCAATTATGATTTCAATGATGAAACACATGCCTCTATTTCTCATCGCATGTACTAAAATCAACTTAATTCTAGGACAATCAATTCATGAAATATTTCTAGAAGTTGGTGGTCCACCATCTTTCTTTCAAACTGACTTTTACGAAACCTCCTAAGAGCATCGCATGAATTCTTTCAATCTTTCAGCAATGAGGACATTGCTACATTTAAATTTGGGGGTGCGGTATTTATTTTCAACCTTGCTACTTTTATACATCTACAAAGAAAAAAAAATCATAACGTTGCGATCAGATCCTACTCGTAGTTGGATGTTCGAATGACACCCAGGGGGGCAAGCCAAAAATAAGGTAGGAATCGTGATCAATGCATAAATAAAATGATTACAACTTTGCCGCCAAATGGGCATGAGTTTAGACTGAGAAAAAGCACTTTGCTCATAGTTGGATGCTCGCATGACACCCATGGTGGCAAGCCAAAACGAAGGCTAGGCACTTGGATCAGTGCAAGGTCATAGAAAGAATATTTAAACTATGCAAGGATAAAAAAAAATCATTTGGAAACACCCCAGTTGAAAAAGTTTTTTTGTGAAAATCATGCGATGTCCTGGAAAACAAGTAAAGTCTCTTTTAAGGTTAAACTTGCGGTTCCTAAATTTTAGAAATATTTTAAGAAGAGACATGGATAGAAATTAAGAAGATTTTGGTTCATAGGATTTGAATAAGGTACCTCGAGAAATCTAGGTAAGGAAAAGGCGGCTGACTCTCTAGAGAAAATCTTTAGTTTATGCTTGAGGACAAGCATTGTTTTATATTTGGGGGTGTGATAACGGGAAGAAATGCACATTATTACAACGCAAAGATATAAAACAATGTAGGATTGCAACGGTAAAAATATATAAAATCGTGTCCAAAAGCATTAAGTTGAGAACATTGCGATCGCATCTGCCCATCACATTAAAGCAGCTAATTTACGTATTTTGTGCAGGAAAATGCATTGGCACAAGGCAGAATTGTGATCCAAAGAATTCAACGTCCGAGCGCATTAGAAGATTGCGATCGTAAAGCTATGTAATCGCATGCGTTCGCGAAGATCTACTCAAGAAGGTGGCCGCATAGAGATGGCACATCAAGGTGAAAGCTTAATAAATCATGATTGGACAAAAAGCTGATGACGATCGAATCCGAATTTAGATGACAAGTCGTTAATGACACACTATAGCAAGTACACTTAACTTTTCGGTGACAATTAATCGGCACATCAGACAGAGATTTAATGACATCCCATCGGTGCAATCATTTGAGAGACGAGCTTTTCACCCTGAAGCTCTATAAATACCGAAGGCCACCTTCGTCAAAGAAGTTCAGCAGTTCAGAATTTTGGAGTTCTTTTTCATTATATACGTAGAGATAATAGATAGTTGTAGTTTGTAATTTTTATACTTAGAAGGCGGAGGCGAGTGAAGAGAGAAGATGCTGAAAGATTGTTCCTGGTTAGTTCGAGAGAGTGCCGAGAAGTGTTGAGAACGGAGAGAGTGCTGACTCTTGTGGAAGTAAGAACATTCTTTTGGGCAGAGTAGAGAAAAACACAATGTAAAAGCCTCGGGAAGCAAGACATTGCTACCAGACTCACTATCCCTACTTTCCATTGTCATTCTATATTCTGATTTTATTTATAAAATGGAATTTGCATCTCTACATCTGTTAACTCTCTTTACATTATGCACGAGTAACTAAACTTCTGAATGGGTTGAGAAGTACTTAGCTAGCATGACTTGAGATCTTCACTTTATGCGATCATCTTGTATTATGTATGCTTCATTCGTCCTTTAGAGTGCTCGAGAGGGTGGTCTAAGGATAGAATCTAGGCTTGGGAAAGTCATATTAGAATCTAGGCTCGGGAAAGTCAGATTAGAACCGCATAACCAAGAGATAGAAACTGAGGAATAAGTTATGTTTGTTATCAACGCATCGCATGCACCATAGAGATAGGATATGATAGCATGCGGTCACCTTGTGTATGGGTGCATCATTCATCATCACATAGACAAGAATAGAGACTTAGGAATAAGTCCTATCGACATCATCGTATACATCGCATGCGTCCTTGAAATAGGAACTATGGCATTTGCATTGGAAGATGATTTGCTGTTGTGTGTGTGTAGCATGATCACATAGCTTGAACGCGATCTTAGGAAGTGTTAGCTAAATCCCTTCTCAACCCGTTCCCCGCATAATCATTGAAACTTTCGCTGTTATTAACTCTTTTCTCAAATCTGCCACATAGGATTTATACTTTAACCAAACATATGAACCAACTATAATTTTGTTTGTCACCGTAAAGGAATCTAAAATTACCATCGCATATTGTCTTGGTAGTCCCTGTGTTCGACCTTAGGCTTACCAGGCAACCTAGTAGGATTTATACTTGGATTTTACTAGGAAAACTTGCATGTGCAATGCATACACCACCATCGCAATATACATCATTATTTTATCATATTCACAATGCATCATCAAGCGGATCTCAACGTTATATAATTCTTTTTTAGATTGAATTTCTAAAAGTAACAAGGTTGAAAATAACATTGTCAGCACCCCCAAATTTACACACAACAACGTCCTCATTGCTGAGAGACGAAATAACTCATTCGATGGACTTAGGAAATTTCATAAAAATAGTTTTGAAGGAAAGCTGGTAGACTGCTAAATTTTAGAAATTTTTCATGAATTGATTGTCCTTAAATTAATCTGCTCTAGTACATGCGGTAAGAAACCAAGGTATAGATTTCATCATTGAAGTCATAATTGGCACAAGGGGAATGCGGCGACCAAATAAAGTAATAAAAAATTCAAGATTGAGTCAAACTAAAGAGGATGTGATAGTAGAATTTAGCAATATTAAACTGAAATGCGAGAAGTGCAAAATTAAAATAAGATGAGGCAAGGAAAGACAAAACCCCCAAATTTTCTTTGTCGCCCGCATTATTTTTTATCGCATCCTTTCCTGCAGTGGGCTGATTCTTTGGTTGTGATGGACTGATTGAACCGGTTGTGTGTTTAAGGTTATCGCATTGCTCCATCACAATCGTTTACTACGATCAGTGATAAATACCAAGAGGATAAAAAGAATGAAAGAAAGAGTTGGCAATTCTAAAGAGTAGTGATCATGCAAAAAGTAAGATAGATTCATGAAAGAAAAATATCAAAAGGATACTAAAAAAAGGATATATTTCGTCCCTGATGAATGTGTGTCGCTTATCAACGTAGGGACTACATGTTTCTTCTTCATTTTGGCTTGCTCAAGTGCACGGAGATTTTCTCGCGTTGGAAATCTCCTCCATGATACATCTTAACTCTTTGTCCATTTACCTTAAATGCATTGGTCCCCTCTTTGTTTGTTAATTCTACCGCTCCGTGCGAGAATACTTCTTTAATTATGAATGGTCCAGACAAGCGCGATTTCAATTTTCCCAGAAAGAGTCGTAGCCTAGAATTGAACAGTAAGACCTTCTGACCTACCTGGAGATTATTTTCACACAGTCGCTTGTCATGCCAACGCTTCGTACGTTCTTTGTATATTTTTGCATTTTCGTACCCCTGTAGTCTCCATTCGTCCAGCTTGAGTAACTGAAGTTTTCTCTCCTCCCCTGCAGCCTTCAAATCAAAGTTAAGCTTCTTCACTACCCACAACGCCTTATGCTCTACTTCCAACGGCAGATGACACGCCTTCTCAAACACCAACGCATATGGTGACATGCCTATGGGTGTTTTATGACAGTCCTATATGCCCACAAGGCATCGTCAAGCTTCTTGTCCCAGTCCTTCCATGAGGAATTCACCACCTTTTCTAAAACAGCTTGATTTCTTTGTTAGAAACCTCGGCCTATCCATTTGTCTGGGGGTGATATGCGGTGGCGATTTTATGATGAACATTGTATTTGATCAGCAGTTTGTTAATGATACGATTGACAAAATGGGTTCCTTCATCAATTAGTATGGCACGTGGGGTGCCAAAATGAGTGAAGATGTTTCTCTGTAAGAATTTGGAGTTGTTGCCGCATCGTTTGCGACGCATGACACTGCTTCAATCCACTTGGAAGCATAGTCGACGACCAATAGAATGTATTTATGACCATTTGATAGTGGAAATGGTCCCACGAAATCTATGCCCCAGAAGTCGAAAAGTTCCAATTCCAATATGATGTTCATCGGCATTGAATTTTTCTCTGAAATGTTTCTAGTGTGTTGACACTTATCGCATTTCATAGAATAGTCTCGTGCGTCCTTAAATAAAGTTGGCCAGTAATACCCGCTTTGTAAAACTTTTGTTGTTGTGTGCTATCCCCCGAAATGTCATCCATAGGGTGAGTCATGACATTGAAAAAGTATTCATTGTAAAGCAGTCTCTAGAACACATATTCTCAAGATCTGGTCTGGTCCCCTTCTGTAAAGATTTGGCTCATCCCAGTAGTAGGATTTACATTCATCAATGAGTCACTTCTTTTGGTGGGATCTGTATTTTTTCGAAAATTGTTTGTAGACTAAGAAGTTTACAATATCTACATACCAGGATAGTTCTTCAATTTTAAGCAACTGTTTGTCTGAGAAGGATGCGGTCACCTCTGACTGAATACGGTCCACTTCAGGATTCTCTAACCTCGATGAATGGTCAGTGACCTGGTTCTCTGTTCCCTTGGGGTTGATTATCTCCATATTAAATTCTTGGAGTAGGAGAACCCATCGGATTAGCCTCGAGTTTGTATCTTTTTTGGTCATTAAATATCGTATTGCCAAGTGGTCGGTGTGGACTATAACTTTGGATCCCAACAAGTAAGGTCCGAATTTTTCAATCGCAAAGATTACCGCTAGAAGCTCCTTTTCTGTGGTGGTGTAGTTTGCCTACGTGGAGTTTAATGTTCTGGTCCCATATGCGATGGGGTGTAACATTGTCTTTTCCTTCTGTGTTAAAACTGCCCCCATCACATATCTGCTGGCATTGCACATCAGCTCGAATGGTTTTATCCAATCTGGTGCGATCAAAATAGGTGCTATAGTCAATGTGTCCTTCAGTGCTTTGAATGTGGTGAGGCATTGTGAGTCAAAGTCAAAAGGTTTGTCAGCTTCTAGCAATGCATTCAACGGTCGAGCTATTTTGGAGAAGTCCTCCACAAATCGTCTATAGAACCCCGCATGTCCTAAGAAACTCCTTAAAGCTTTCACATTTGCTGGAGGTGGAAGTTTTTCTATGGCCTCAAATTTTGCTTTATCCACCTCTAGCCCATCCTTTGAAACCTTGTGCCCGAGCACAATCACTTCTTTAACCATGAAATGGCATTTTTCCCAATTCAGCACCAGATTGGTCTCTTCGCATCTTTTCAATATTCTCTCCAAGTTTTTCAAACAGAATTCATACAATTGCCCATAGACTGAGAAATCGTCCATAAAGATTTCAATTGAGTCTTTCAGGTACTCGGAGAAGGTTGCCATCATACACCTTTGAAACATGCTCGGCGCATTGCATAGTCCAAAAGGTATGCGACGAAAAGCGAACGTTCCATATGGACAGGTGAATATGGTCTTTTCTTGATTTTCTGGTGCGATCATAATCTGGTTATAGCCTGTATACCCATCAAGAAAATAGAAGTAGACATTCCCTGCTAGTCGGTCTAGCATTTGATCAATGAAAGGTAAAGGGAAATGATCTTTCTTCGTCGCCGCATTGAGCTTCCGGTAGTTCATATAAATCCACCTACCAGTGATGACCCTCATGGGGATTAACTTGTTGTTTGCATTTAAGACTACTGTCATTTTGCCCTTCTTGGGAATGCAATGCACGGGGCTGACCCACGTGCTATCGACAATAGGGTATATAATGTTAGCATCTAACCATTTAATGATTTCTTTTTTAACAACCTCTTTCATCGCAGGGTTTAGTCTACGTTGAGGTTCTATCGAGCTTTTTTGGTTTTTTTCAAACCAAATTCTTGCATGCAGTAGGTCGAGCTAATACCTCTGATATCAGCGAGCGTTCACCCGATTGCTTTGATATATTTCTTCAGAATATGGAGCAGCACAGTTTCTTTTTCTTTCGGTAATGCAAAGGATATTATTACTAACAAGGTTTCATTCTGGCCAAGGAAAACATACTTCAAATGATTTGGTAGAGTTTTCAGCTCTAGTGTAGGTGGTTGCTCTAAGGAAGGTTTCTATGTTTTTCTCTCTTCATTCAAATTCAACTTTACTTCATTGTTCACTTTCTCTCTTATTACATGGCAGGTTTCTAAGGATGCTATCACATCCTCTATCTCTTCATCTTCTTCTTCGGACTCGAAATCTTCATCGCAAGTGTGTTCATCATCAAAATCTGACAAGCCTTCATCTTCTGGAAACTTTATTGCCTTGATGATGTTAAACCTGAGCTTCTTTCCATTGATGCTCATCGTGATCTCTCCTTTATGCACATCTATTTGAGCATGACCAGTAGACAAAAATGGTCGTCCCAATATGATTGGCAAATCTTTATTTGCTTCATAGTCTAGAATGATGAAGTTTGTAGGTAGAATGAATTTATCAATTGTGACCAAGACATCCTTCAATTTTCCTTTAGGGTGTACCAAGGACCTATCTGTAAGCTGGAGATTCATCGTCGTGGATGTCAGCTATCCTACATTCAATTGTTTGAAGATTGAAAGGGGCATTAAATTTATGTTTTCCCCAAGATCACACGATGCTTGACCGATGTAGATTCCTCCTATTGAGTAGGGTATTGTAAAGCTGCCTGGGTCACGCATTATCGATGGGATTATAGCATTTGATTCTTGTGTTAATGCCACCGTGGCGAATTTTTTTGTGCTTCTTTTCTTCGACGCCATATCCTTAAAAAACTTGGCATATTTCAGCATCTGCTCTATCGCTTCTATAAATGGAATATTGATGTGTAGTCATTTTAATATTTCTATGAAGCAATGATACTGACCTTCATCGTTTTGCTTCTTTTCCAGTCTTTGCGGGAATGGAGGTAGTTGGACTTTCATTGTTCCATGGTTTGGAGGCTTAGATGTGGTCGCAACTTCAGGTTCCATAATCTCGGGCTTTTCGGACTCAGTTTGCGTCAACAGTTTCTTTGATTCCATCACATGTGAATCGGTCCTTCTAGGCTACTTCCTAACTTCCGCCGTCGTCTTCCAACTTCTTAAGGTGACTGCTTGGTAATGTTCTTTCCCTGTTCCTCGGGTTGCATGGGAGCTCAGTTGTGCTCGGTAGTGTCCCCTGCGGTCTATTCTTCAGCTCTCATGCAATCTATCCTATTTGGATTTCCAAGTTGTGGATGGAACGCCTAGTTCTGGAGGACCGTCTCATTCTTTTCGATGTACTTTTTTAACAGGTTCTCCAGAGAGGATGATGGCGATGTTTGAGAGCTGCTGGCTTGTTGCTGTTGATCGTTCGTTCTTTGGAAAAATCCTAGTGGTCCTTCTTTTTGCGCCATAAGTTGATAGCCTTGTTGTTGGTTATTTTTTCAAGAAAAATTAGGGTGGTTTCGTCACCCGAGGTTGTATGTGTTTGAAAAAGGATTGTTCTTGACAAAGTAGATTGACTATGGGTTTTGTGGACACTATTCAACTGAATGCGATTCTCTACATGTAGCACAGTTGGTGCTTGTCTGTTCTGTCGCATTGACTTGCCCTCTTTGTACTCCAGGATTTCTTATTGCGATGCCCTATAATATCATTGCATTCATTTGATTTTGCAAGGATGCGATGGCACCATTATTTGCGTTACCTTCTCTGGGTTTTACTCATTGATCGCTTTCTTGCCAATCTTCATGGTTTTTCGATATGCAATTAGGAATGTTCTTTGCCTCATCATAAGTCTTGTCCAGTAGACCACCTGCTGTTGTCGCATTGGCAGCTGTCTGGGATGTAGGATTTAGTCCATGATAAAAAATTTTCATTTGGAGGCAATCTGACAATCCATTATGTGGGCAGTCGCGCACTAATCTCTTGAACCTCGCCTATGCGTCACTGAGCGATTCATCTCCTTCTTGTTCAAAATTGGTGATTAACTTCCTCCTAGAATTCTCTGTAGCAGGGAAATACTTCTTCTCAAACTTCTCCACAACTTATTCCCATGAAGTTATCTCTCCTAGTTCGAAAGAGTATGCCCATTTTCCATCTTTATCGCATAGTGAAAATGGAAATAGCATGAGTCGAACTTCTTCAGTAGAGATATTAGGGAACATGAAAGTGTTACAAATTCCAATGAAGCTTCGTAGATGGGCATGTGGGTCTTCACCATGCCGTCCTCCAAACCATTCTACTGTCTGTATCATTTGTAACATTATCGACTTCATCTCAAACCTTGATCCATCCAATGCTTGTCTCATGATTCTTGGGGAGAAATCATACAAGTTTGGTGATGCATAGTCCTGAATGGGTCTATTGCAATCATTTTCCACTAGGATAGGATTTGCCATTATGTTGTTTACATTTGCGGCTTGTTCTTCCGATTGTTCAGCCATTCTGTGAGTTCTTCCTTGTTGTCGACGTTTCTGTCTTCTACAAAATGTTCTTTCGATCTATGGGTCGTAGTTGGCTCAGGAGGGTGTCCTTTGCTCATACGACGCTTGCTTCTTCCTTTATCGAAGGAATGGAAATGCGCAAAGGTTGAAAGTTGCAAAGAAAATCAAAGAGGTTTGATGTTAGCGCATTCTATACCCTAGTCTCCGACAACGGTGCCGAAAACTTGATGCGTGAAATTATGATGCGATGGTGTGAGTATGCGATGATGTGTGTTATGCGATGATCATGCAAGTTTTCCTAACAAGGCCCAAGTATAAGCCTTCTTAAGTTTCCTGGTAAGTCCAGGGTTGAACACAAGGACTACTAAGTAGATATGCGACGGACTCTTTGATTCTATTACAGTGGTAAAACAAATGGAGTGGATAGTGTTTTGTTTTAGATTTTCCTATGTGACAGAGTTGAACGCGGAGTGATGAAAGCATAGAGTTACGATAAGTATGCGATGAAGGGGTTGAGAAGGGGTTTAGCTAACCTTTCCTAAGATTGTACACAAGCTATGCGATCAGGCTACACACAAATATCAGTACTACATTTCTCAATGCTTTGCCACAATTCCTATTTCTAGGACACATGCGATGCATATGCTAAAATGACGATATAACTTATTTCTAAGTTTCTATTCTTGCTTATGTGATCTAATCTGACTCTCTCAAGCCTAGATTCTATCTTTAGTCTACTTTCTCAAGTATGTCCAAATGAATGATGCACACATAAGACAAGGTGACCGCATACCACCAATCCTATTTCTAAGGCACATGCGATGTGTAAATAGCAGATAAAACTTATGTCTAAGTTTCTACTCTTGCTACGATCTAATCTGACTCTCTCAAGCCTAGATTCTATCTTTAGACTATTTTCTCAAGTACGTCCAAAGGTGAATGATGCATACATAAGAAAAGATGATCTCATAAAATGTAAATCTTAAGTCATGCTAGCTAAGTGCTTCTCAACCCATTCAAAAATTTAGCTACTCATGCCTGTTATGGAGAGATTGAACATAGATTGAAATGAAGTTTCCATTTTCTACAAATAAAGTACTGAATACAAAATAACAAATGGATTTGAGAGATAGCAAGCCTGGTAAGCAATGTCTTGCTTCTCGTGGCCTTTTACACTGCTCTTTATCGTTTCAACTCTATTCTAGTTGTGGATTCTTGCTCTCGCATGGGTTGGCCCTCTCTCCTTTGTATTGCTTTTTGGTAATCTCTTGATCTGTCAGGGAGCGATTTCTCTTGGCTTCCTCATTGCCTTTCTCTCTCCGTCCTCTATGTATATGTATAAGTATGTGCTGGAATGGACTAACTAACTAACTGACTTTCTCTCTGGTGGCCTTTGGTATTTATAGATCTTAAGGTGAAGCAGCTTTTCTTACAAATGATTGCAATGATGGGTGGTATTAATTTCCTTTCTCTGTTGCGCCGTTTAAAATTCACTGAAAGTTCGATGTACTCGCTACAGTGTGGCTTTTAATGACTTTTCAACTAAATTCGGAATTGATCGTTATCAGCTTTACGTCCCATCATGATTTGATGCGAGGTTTTTATGCGATCACCTTTTGAAGAAAACTTCTCACGATCGCATGACTTGCGATTGCAGCTTCAAGCGCTCTGACGCATTGTGCTTTTAGATCGCAATTTCATACACACCATCACATTGTACCTATACAAAATAGGTAAATTAACTGCTTTTATGTGATGAGCACTCGCGATCGTAATTCCATTCAATTTAGCGCTTTCGGACATGATATTGCCTATTTTACCATCACATTCTCTCATTATTTTAATTATTTTAGCTATAATAACTTGTATTTTTACTGGTTATCACAGACCACCTCAAGATTTTCCCCATTATTCTCTTGGTGCTCTATATTGAGTTGTGGGACTCAAAACAAAATTGAATCAAGGGATTATTGAGAACTGTTCACAGTAGCAATCTGGTTGAAGAACATCTTCTTCACTACGAATTTTCAACTAAAACTCTTTTGATTGCATGCCTCAAATTCACTCCAATCTCTTCAATATATTGCAAACCATCATGCTAGAAAGAGAGTTGCATGAGTTGCAGCTCATGCTTGGAGTAATTAAAGGCAATAGTAATGGATCTTGTGTGAGCAAGTAGAAGATAGATAATGGAAAAACTTGTTTTTCCATTTGTGCATTATACCAATTTTTCAATTTCCATCAAAATCAATTTTGATTTTAAAACTAAAAAATTTTATTAATTTTATAAAACTAATTTCATAAATTAATTCTTTAATAATACTAATTAATTTTAATATAAAATATTAAATTAATATTTACACATATCCATCTTCATATATTTAAATCATATTTAAATATTAATTCTCTCATTCTGTTTAATTCTCAAAATTAAACACGTAATTATATCTCATAAAATTACTAACTCCCTTAGTTCTAATTTGAACGTTTCAAATTAACTTATCACGCTACTCTAGAGCTAATCCATTTACGAGCTAGTAGGGGACCTCGCAGACCTATAGATCATGGGCTCCAACGATCCGAGATTAATTGGCTAAACTCATTAGACTAAATTAACCCCCATTCATTAACTAATGTGTTACTCCACTAAAGAAATAAGAGTTATTCCGGAGACTATAGGAATAAGAGTTATTCCAAAGACTATAGGAATAAGAATTATTCTGGAGATAGTGTTTGGTCAAAAATTTTTGCTTTAGTGAAGGAGTATCTGACTGCACCTCGGTAGTATGTATTCTAACTCACTAGAAATGTTTATCATTTTACAAACTGCGAGTTTTAGGACATAAAACCCAACAATACTCCCACTTGGACTAAAACTCTAGTGGATCAATATATACAAATATATACAATGTTGAGTTTACATGAAGAGAATAAAATATACAAATACAATAAACTAGGGCTTTACAATACCTTTAAATTCTCCCACTTTCCCTATTGATACAAAACTCGTAGACCTAGTCCTACTAGGTGACCCTCGAACACTTTAGCCGAGAGGGCCTTTGTAAGTGGATTAGCTAAGTTGTCTTGTGAAGCAATCTGGGTGACAATTACGTCTCCTCTGTGTACAATCTCCCTGATGAGATGGTACTTTTGCTCTGTTGGGATTGGTGTCTTAATTCTCCCGGAGTCTCGTTGTTTGTAATGATACACATTGTTTGATGAATAAAATAACTGTTATTTCATTCTGGCATTTACTCATATCCAATAAACAAAGCTCCATGGTTATCTTATGTAAACTTAAGCATATATATGTGATATACAAGTGGATCATGACTTAAGTGATAACCTAAATAGGTTTGTAGAATAAAGATTAAGGTGGGATATCTAATCCTGGTGACACTACGGTTACGACCCGCTTTTTAGAGGTTTGCAAGTGTTTAAACTACTACAGATGGTAGATCTTGACCATTCATGTGGAGACGTGTGATCAGAGGTATCCTATACAATGAGTTTGTATAAGGCCGAACCACGAGATGACTAGACTCTGTATATAACACCGTTGATACTAGAGACTTACATCTCACCTAAACAACCATAGGTGACATGACCTCAATCCTGAGTGTTTTGGGAACTCCTACCTTTGAAGGCGGTCCTGTGATTAGTATGGATGAGAGTGGCCAAATTTCCAATTCAACATGCCTACTTTTTTGGGGACTTGTCTGATCTAGGAGCTGGGAACTCAATAAACAAGATGGAATTCACTCCTTTCCCAAAGCGGGGATAAGTAGAGAGATCGTTCCCTTTAGGGCTGATTCCAGGGCTTGAACATAGTGGCCACAAATTCTTTTTGGAAGAGAGGACTCGGTCATAGTAGGATTATGACTTATGCATTAGAGAGATCATTGGTAATTAAGGAGTTAGATGTAACTACAGGGGCATAATGGTTATTGGTCGAGCTATACTTACGAGCGATCTGTGAAGGGTTATCACACTGCTGATTGGTTAAGATGGACACTGGTAAGGAGAGTTCAGCTGTTAGTCTTTAGTGGAGTGCCTGGCAGTTAAAGGATGGTGGATCCCGAGACTAAAAAGTTTAGTTAGTTTTTCACGTACCGTTGAAATTTCGAGCTATAGGTCCATAAGGTCCCCTTGGTAGCTCAATGGATTCAATTGAGGATCAGTTCTTGGTGTTGATTTGAAATGTTCAAATTGACAAGAAGTAATTCAATTATATATGATATGATCGATATGATATATGAGATACATCAGTGGAGGATTGATGTAAATGAGATTTACATTAAGTGCCATGGAATAGAAAAAGAGCTATGGTGTGTATGTTTCATGAGATGAAATATTAAAACTATAGGTTATAAATATATTATGGTAAGTTAGTTATCATTTATACTTATAATAATATTAATTATTGGATAATTAAGTCTTTTTCTCTAATAACCAATTAAGTGGGAGGTTATTGGTGGTTTCATGGTAACTGTGGGATAAAAGAAAAAATGTTTTCCTAATTTTAAAATTGTTGAATTTTATGAATTTGATATTTCCTCTCTCGAAAATAATCTCACAAAAGTTGTCAAGTAAATAGGATTTACTAAGTGACGACTTGGATAAGGTAAACGATCGTGGAGTGTTAATAAGCGATAGATACTCAGCTAACCGATGAGCTAAACGATCGCATAGTTTTTGCTAGATGACCGCTTAGCTTTTCCTAAACGATTGGGCATCGACCTATACGATAGGTTATGCCATCTCTCACTTGCTCAATCATTTACACGATTGTTGTTTCATTCGTCTTCTGCCTCAAACTAAGTCCACACAGAGCCCACTCTCTGGATTCTCACACCGAGAATACCAAGGTAGCCTTCTTGGTGGTGTCATACTCAACTCGACACCGTCGAGGTTCTGTGGAGGCCGTTTTTGTTGTTGGGGTGTTCATGATCGAGGTGATCGCTGAGTTCGAATGCACGGTGTTTATGCAGTGTAACGGTCGTGTTGGATGAACGTTCGTGGTTGCTGTGTTGCTGTGATTGAGCGTTCGTGATCAAGGAAATTGTCGATGAGTCTACAAATGTGTGTTACTCTTGTCCTTGATCATTTATAGTATCATGCTATAATTTCTGTAATTAATGCATAACTGTATGTCTCTGTTTATGATTGTAATTTTAAAGTTCATATATGATTGTAATTTAGAATGATCTTTCTGCTGCTCATGGAAATCCTCGTGTTCGATTTCCTTCACGCTCGATATTCTTTCCTCTTTTCTCACTTCGTGTTCCTTTGAATTTGCAACTGCTTCATTGTTGTCACAATAGAGAGTGACAGGAAAATTCATATTAGGAACTACATTCAAATTTGTTAAGAACTTTCTAAGCCATACCGCTTCTTTTACTGTTTCACTTACAGCTGCATACTCAACTTCCATTGTAGAGTCAACAATACAACTCTACTTCATGCTTCTCCACACAACTTCTCCTCCATTCAGAGTGAATACTAACCCCAAAGTTGATTTGCTTGAATCAATATTGGTCTGCAACTCAGAATCAATATCCAGTAAGGATCAGATCCTTAGCACTATACACAAGCATATAATCTCTCATTCTCTGAAGATACTTGAGAATGTTTTTAACAACAGTTGAATGATCATATCCAGAATTGGACTAAAATCTATTGACTATTCCCATGGCATAGCATATATCGGGAAGAGTACACAACATTGCATACATTAAACTCCCTACTAGTGATCATGTGGAATTTGATTCATCTTCTCAACCTCTTGAGGTGTCTTAGGACTTTGTTCCTTAGATAGGTGAATTCCATGTCTGAAAGGTAACAATTCTTTCTTAGAATTTTGCATTTTATACCTAGACAACATCTTGTCTATATAAGATGCTTGAGATAGTGCTAATGTTTTGTTCTTGCGATTCCGAACTATTTTGATTCTAAGAACATACCGTGCTTCTCCCAAACATTTCATTTGGAATTGCTAAGCCAACCATCTCTTAACGTCAGCCAAAACTTCTACCCCATTCCTAATGAGTAGAATATCATCAACATACATCACCAGAAAAGCAACAGTTGTATTAACGATTTTCTTGTATACACAAGGTTCGTCAATATTTTGTACAAAGCCATAATATCATCAACATACAACACCATAAATGGATTTATTAAGTTTGCAAACCTTTTGGTCTTTATCCTGCTGTATAAACCCTTCTGATTGAGACATATAGATACTCTCTTCAAGATAACCATTCAGAAAAGCTGTCTTGACATCCATTTTCCATATTTCATAATCATAAAATGTAGCTATGGACAAGAGTATTCTAATTGACTTTATCATGGCAACTGAAGAGAAAATTTCTTCATAATCAACCCCTCTCTTTGGGTAAACCCTTTTGCCATAAATCTAGGTTTGTAGGTTTATACCTTACCAGATTGATCTCGTTTTCTCTTGTAGATCCATTTGCAACCGATGGGTTTTACCTCTTTAAGTTGATCTACAAGATCCCAGACAGAATTGAAAAGGTCCATGGCTTTAATCCATTGGTCTTTATCCACATCATTCATTGCTTGGTTAAAAGATGATGGATCCTCTAAACCATCATTTGGTATGATGACTTGAGCTTAAGTCAAACCCATGTACTGGTCAGGCTGTTGCACAACCCTCCCACTATGACGAGGCATTCTCAACTCTTGAGAAGGATGTGAAGTCCCAGTTTCATCAACAACTCTTGTTGATGGACCTGCTCTATCAATAACTCTTGTTTATACATTTGTCGTTTCTCTGAACATTTCTTCTATTACTAGCTTACTGCGAGGTTAATGATTCTTCACATAGTCTACCTTTAGGAAAGTTGTATTTGTCGATACAAATACCTTGTCTTCCTAAGGATCGTAAAAGAAACCATCTTTTGTTTCTTTCGAGTAGCCTACAAATAGGCATACTTTTGAATGTTGTTCCAACTTTTTAGGATTTTGCACCAACACATGTGCTGGGCAACCCCAAATTTTGAAGTGACGTAATTTTCCTTTACGTCCTCTCCAGAGCTCGTAAGGTGTTTCAGAAACATTTTTTGAGGGAACTATAATCAAAATATACATTGCAGTTTCAAATGCATGTCCCTAGAAAGAATTTGGTAACTTAGCATAACTCATCATGGAAAGAACCATATCCAACAAGGTTCTGTTTCTCCTTTCTGCCATACCATTTTGTTGAGGTGTGCCAGGGGTTGCGATTTGAGACTGAATTCCATGTTCTATCAAATAGTTCTTAAATTCTAAGTCCATATACTCACAACCTCGATCAGATCGAAGCGTTTTAATCTTTTTACCTAATTGGTTTTCAATGTCATCCTTATACTCTTTGAACTTTTCAAAAGTTTCAGACTTTTGGTGCATTAGGTAAATATGCCCATACCTAGAATAATCATCTATAAAACTGATGAAATATTCATACCCTCCTCTCACTCTAACATTTAGACGCCCACAAAGGTCTTAATGTATCAGCTCTAAGGGTTCTTTAGCTCTAAGACCTTTTCTAGAATAAGATCTTTTTGTCATTTTACCCTCGAGACAGGACTCATAAGGTGGTAATGAACTGTCTTCTAACTTACTTAAATGACCGTTCTTAACCAATCTCTCAATCATATTGAGATTTATGTGAAATAGTCTCAAGTGCCATAAATAGGCATTTGGAGAAATTTTCCTCTTCTTACGAGTCTCAGTAGTTTTAAACATCTCTATGTTCAATACGGCTTTAACCTTAGTTGGTTTTAATATATACAAGTTATCTTCTAATTTTGCAGAGCAAATCTGTTTACTTCTTGTATGAACACTTCATCATTTTCAAAATAAACTTTATAATTTTTTCCTAGTAAATAATAGATAGAAATTCCTTATTAAATAAATGTACTTATCTCCTATAAATAACTTCATATCTCCCACTACTTTAGCTGAACAACCTCCTCGGTCCCTACCTTAAAGATTGTTTCACCTTCTATCAACTGCCTCCAGTAACTTGTTTCCTGTGAGATAGTACAAACATGATTAGTGGCACCTGAATCAATTATCCAGATTTTATCATTTTCCACTAAACATGCTTTGATAAGAAGTAAATCGTATTTATCTTGTTGTTCGAATTATGCATTCTCATCTATATAATTCAAAATTTCAGATGAGTTGGGAGATAGAGGACAATCCTCTATTAAAACTCTTTTGGTGTAATCAACTGCTAGTAATTTGTTTGTTGATTTGATCTTACTGTTATTTAATTCAAAAGTGAGTATTTTAGAAGAATTCGACATGCTGATAAAATTCAAACAAATTCTAATTAGCAAATTGAAACTAGATCCAAAATCCAGTTTTAGCAAAAAGTAATAATGTACCCATAACCATTATTTATTTGCAACAATACTTTAGTGAGTCATATATGTCCTACTGAGGGGCAGTCAGATACTCCTTCACTAAAGAAAATAATTTTAACTAAACACTATCTCCGGAATAACTCTTATTCCTAACTCTTAATAATTTTGTAAGTGACCCTCTGTTTTCAGACGTCAGAGGTTGGCCCTAACTATGCTACCGAAAAGTCAAGGTTGGGAATGGACCTAAGAAATCCTATCAATTTCTTGAGCTTGAGTTGTTTTGAATCCTATATTACAACCTTCCGTGGGGATAGCCATCATTAAACGACTATCAAAAGCCGTTTAATGCAAACCAGCAGGCACAAAATAGGAATCTTATGGTCCAAACTAACAGAAGAGACCACAGGATATATTGACACATATCTGTTGACTTGAACTGGGGATAGTGAATGTAATATTCATGCATGATGATGTGCTACAAGCTCATGTTGCGATAAACTTATAATGCAAAATGTAATCTTATGCTGTGTTGCTGTCATGCACATTTTATGCGATACTACTTCTAGATGTATGCGTTATTAATGGAATGCTTGTAGTATGCTATGCGTTGTCACAAGTTTCCTTGTGCTGAAACCAAGTATAATTCCAACGCAAGTTTCACGGAGTGATCCAAGGTCGAACACAGGGATTGTTGTCATCAATGTGTTACATTTGTGATATATGCGACTAGTGTTTTTACAATTAATAAAGAGTGTATTTATACAGGAAAGTAAATTGTGGTAAAGTAAAATTGTGCAGATAAACTAAAGCTGCATTAATAAAATAAAGTGCGACGGAAATAAACCCAAGCTAACGTGATGCAAGATAAGAGATACATGATATACATAATGCTGAGTTTGAGACTGGCTATGAAGTTTATACAAAGGATCGTGATATGCGGTGGAAAGATTTTATGTATGAATCAAAAGGAGAAAGAATAATTAGTACAAACATCGCAAGTCTGTTAATTGTGTTAAAGATATAACTAAGGTTTTGCTTTCCCTTGGCGTACACCTCTCGGTGATCGATTGCGTTCCCATATCTCCATGGCGAAACAGGGATGAACGTGATGAACGTAAGGTTGCTTCCATCTCTGGAAGTACTTCTCGCTTTAGTTAACGCATTCTTCCAACCCTCTCTCGATAGGAGGAATGGCATCTTCACTTCCGCTCTCACAGGTGAAGATGTCGTCTAGCATGCCTTGACTAAACATAATTATTTCCTTAACCCAATTAATTCATTTTCTCAATTATTGCTAATTATCTAAGGGATTAAGAAAACATCGTGGAGAAAGTGAAATATGGATGAATGGAAATAGGCAAAGAGATGGAGATGGAAATGATCATAACATTTAATTATAGAATTAAGCATCTGATACATGGTGCGAATGATAGACTAAGAAGATGAATACAATTGATGATAAAGAGATAGAAACAAATACAGAAGAGTGTCAATGTCTTGACATAGATCTGGATGGTGGATTTGCTTGTCGACGTGTGAAGTGGATGAAAAAAAGAGCTTCCCTCTCAAGCTTGCTCGTTCGATAGAAGTGACCTTCGTACAGAGCTTCAACGGTGGGGATCAGAAGGATTCTTGCCCTGAGACTCACCTCTCAGCCTTGTTTCTTAATTCTTCCCAGATCTACTCTGATTAGTCGCGCAACTAGTCTCTCTCTCAGATCAGTATATACACTTTTCTCTGTATACAAGCATAATTTCTCAATGGAATGGCCAGAGCTATTCATAGGCTCAACTTTGACTCTCTGCATTGTGGTCCCCATTTTATTGTTATGGAAATTCCAGAAATGGTGGAGTGAATATTCCTTCTATTATGCAATCAATCCCTTCAGAAATGCACAACGATCAGCTGTACACACGTCAGTATCCTCTGTAACTGCGTTGCTCTTTTGCATCTTTAATCGTTTGTCCGCATGCTGTGTTATTTTTTATTACCGCATACGGTTGAGATTGTGTTAATCACTAAGCTCTTGATCGATTGTCGCATGCGCCGTCATTGCGTTGATCGTCTATTCATTCCTGAATGATGGGCGCAATATAAAGCAGGCTCAGCCAAACGCCCTTTCCCAATGCGTCGAGCGGCCAACCAAGCACCCAGCCATGCGCCGAGCAGCCTCGGTCAAACGCCTCGTGTGCCATCATTCAAGCAGCTCAGCCAAACGCCCTGCCAATGCGTCGAGCGGCTACGCACAGCTGCTTGAGCACCCTGCCGAGTGGCCATATCCGTGCGTCGAGGTGCTCTGCCATGTAGCTAAGCACGCAGCCCATGCGGCCGAGCAGCCAGCCTATGTAGCGCGCCCATGCGTCGAGCGGCCAGCCTATGCGTTGGTGCCAGCACCATGCGCCCATGCCAAGCAAGCCGTGCAATGCTACTAGTGAGCCATGCGTCGAGGATGGACGGTCCACCTATGCATTGGTGATGGTTAGCTCGTGGCGATGCCTAAGTTGAATTGTAATGATAATGAATTGGCTTGCTATGCATTGGTGATGGTATGCATTGAGTATGGACTATGCATTGAACATCCAAAAGTTAGACGCATACAAAGGATGAGATCATCATCAAAACCTTCTTGGAGAGGAAAGCCTTAAGCCTAACAATGTGAGGTGGTGCATCAGATTGGAGGCTCATCGCTGGCAACATGGGAGGAAGCCACTTAGCTTGCGTGATCACAGAATTGCATTGATGGGTGAGAAAGAACACTTGACCATGCAGCCAAGTAGATGGTGTCAACTCTGGAGAATGTTTGGACGCCTATAAGAGAGCCAAAAGACTTCATTTTTAGATCACAATTCAAAAATACCGTAAAAAGAGTGGGGAAGTTGAGCAAACCTTGCGTTGGATCCAAAATCCATTTGTTGGTCATAGTATTTCAAAGAGGACGCATTGGACAGTGAATCTGGAAAGCAGCATCAAATTGGGATGAGGAGTTCTCCAAATTACTCGTGCATTTGGAGTGATTCCAAAGACACTCGAAAGCTCTAAAAGTCTAGTTTTCAGGGTGGAGCCGGAGAAGCTCGAAGGGATCGGGCTGGAAACTGAGAAGAAGACAGAAGGGTCAGGCTGTCGGATAAGCTTGGCCAGTCTTGAAGATTCTGTGATTTCGGCCAAACCACGGAGAGTTCTGAGCTCAAATTTTAGGGTAAGCTTCCTGAGACATTTTAGAATATTGTTGTAGAAGGAAGTGAATTTAGAATTATGAGTAATTTGAGCTGTAACGTTGAATCTAGATTCTAGGGTGAAAAGGGAGCCTGAGTACAAAAGGGCTACTAGAGTAGAAAGCTCCTAAGCAATCAAGGTGAGTGGCTAAAACGTTTTGACTAAAATTTGCTTAAAATGTTTGATTACAACGTGTATAAGAAAGCATGTTTTAAAGAAGATTATTCTTATGCAGCTAGTTTTACAAAGTGATTTCCAAGCAAACCATGAGTTATGTTTTCAACGCATGCATGTGTGAGAAATTGTTGAAAGCGATTTATATGTGTTAAATATACTCAGCATGTGTTAGTGGTTTAAAGCCATGTTTTATAATGTGTTATACTTTACATGTTTAAAAAGAGAAAGTATATATGACTAGTTTTACTTAAAACGCCTACCAAAGGACATTTGAGAAGGTAATCCACCCAACTACATACGAAGGACTTTGAGAAGGTATCTATTGGTACTGAAGGACGTTTAGAAGGTACCAAACCAACCAGATACTGAAGGACGTTTGAAAAGGTATCTGAACAGGAGTACCTAAGGTATGACGGTACTTAGTATGGCCACGTGCACGTAGTAGAGTCAAAGATTGAGCAAAAGGGTTCTCTCTTGAATAGTAGTTGGTGTTGGGATTGTTTAACCCACAGTAGGGTTATCCTCAACTGAGAAACAGTTTTACTGTTTTATGATTAAAATAGCTTTATATGTTTCATGCTTGGAAAATGTTATTCTACAGTACAAGTACTGTAGAAGCTTATATTTCAGTTAAACTCTTTATTGAGATTTTGTATGAGAATCAATTATCTTTCTTAAGTCACTCATTGGCGCAAGCTCGCCCCATTTTCAAATGTTTTTGCTCCCCCCCCCCCAGGTAACGGTCAAATCCTCTGAAGATAGCTCTGCACTACTATGCCACTAAAGGACAAAGAGATTTGTAAACCATCTGTTTAGGTAGTTTTTGTTAATATTGTACACATGTACTGTTGTTCATATAGGACTAGAGTTTTTTGGTTTTGGGACTTGTAATCTAGTGTGTAATGACTCTAAATATATTATGTTTCTAAATTAATAAATTTTGGCCTAAAGACATCCACTGTATATAAGTTATATTTTCGTATCAGAGTATTCCGCAAGAGTTATTAGGCAATAAGTGTTAGCCAAAGGTTGATAACTATTGCAGTCACGCCCTTCTCTAGCTAAGAGGTGGTCTGGGCAGGGTGTGACAGCTGGTATCAGAGCAAAGTTAACGAAACTTGGGAAAGGTTTGAGCTAGCTTAGTATTAAGAGCATAAGGTATTGGGTGAAAGCGAGAGTTAATGCATTAGATTAAGTCCCATAGATAAGTCCCGAACATGTGAGGTGATAATTAGGCAAAGATGCTGAGGAGAAGTGGCAAGCGGAGCAAGCAGACTGAGGAGAGGAATGTTGACCCTAACAGCGGAGGTCCTAAAGTTAGATGGGACCCAGATCCAAAGGGGAAAAAAGTTAGAGACTCAGTAGATAGGAAGCAACTTCTGTAAACGAGTGAGTACACCAAAAGTAGATGTGAGCCTCAGATGGAGGATCGAGTATTTAATAGAATCACTCAAAGATTTGTGGTGAGTGTGGGATCGAGTCAGAACGATCCAGAAAATAAATTCAGTGCCGAGAGGCTGAAAGCTTTAGGTGCCACGACGTTCGATGGAGCCACAGATCCAGTAGATGCTGAGATCTAGTTGGACTTGATTGAGAAGTGTTTTAAGGTTATGAGGTGCCCTGAGGACCGTAAGGTCGAGTTAGCGACATTTTTACTGCAGAAAGGGGCTGAGAAGTGGTGGAAACTGATAAAGGCTAGAAGGATTAGTTCAAAAACTATGACTTGGTTCGAGTTCAAACAAGTATTTGAGGAAAAATACTACCCTAGTTCTTTTAAAGAAGCAAAGAGGGAGGAATTCCTTAGGCTAACTCAGGGAGTGATGATGGTTGCTGAGTATGAACAAAGATTTACTGAGTTATCTCAATATTCCCTTTCGATCATCGTGGAAGAGAAGGAGAGGTGTAGAATATTTGAGAATGGCCTAAGAAGAAAGATACGTACACCCATTACCTCTACATCCAATTGGGTGAATTTCACTCAGTTAGTTGAGACTGCTATCCGACTAGAGCAGAGTGTAGTGAGGGAAGATGTACTCCAGCTAGATGAAGGATAGTTTAGAATGCCTGGAGAATCAAGAAGTAAAAGATTTAGACCCCCGTTCTCTGGACAGTCGGGTATAAGGAGTTTTAGAGGCACGAGCCAACAGAGTTCAGGTCGAAAGAGGTCACGACCTACAGCTGGACCGAGTGGTAAATCAGTATCGGGTCATGCTAGCGAGTCAGTAGCTAGTACAGGGAAGAAACCACTTTGCGTAAACTGTGGAAGACCTCGTACAGGAGTATGTTATGGCAATAGGAATGTGTGCTTCCAGTGCGGCCAAGTTGGGCATTTCAAGAGAGATTGTCCTCAACTAGGTCATGGAACACAGAATGAGCAAAGAGGAGTTACACAGACTGTAAACCAACCTAGAGCGACCGGAACTAGAGGTGAGGGATCTGGTGTAGCTAAGCAGAAACGGGTAGCTGGACGACCCCAACAGCAACAGCAACAGTCGCAGCAGTAGGGTAGAGTATACGCTATGACACACCAGGAAGCGGAAGAGGTTCCATATGTCGTAATTGGTACGATAACTTTATGTAATCAATGAGGATTACATGGGTTATACTTTACATGCTTTAAAGAGAGAAAGTCATTTATGACTCGTTTTACATAAAATGCGCTACCGAAGGACATTTGAGAAGGTATCCACCAAACTACATACCGAAGGACTTTGAGAAGGTATCTATTGGTACTGAAGGACGTTTGAAAAGGTACCAACCAACTAGATACTGAAGGACGTTTGAAAAGGTATCTGAACAGAAGTACCTAAGGTATGACGGTACTTAGTATGGCCACGTGCACGTAGGTAGAGTCAAAGATTGAGCAAAAGGGTTCTCTCTTGACTAGTAGTTGGTGTCGGGATTGTTTTTACCCACAGTAGGGTTATCCTCAACTGAGAAACAGTTTTACTGTTTTATGATTAAAATAGCTTATATGTTTCATGCTTGGAAAATGTTTATACTGCAGTACAAGTACTGTAGAAGCTTATATTTCAGTTTAAAACTTTCTGATCGACGATTTTGTTATGAGATATATTCATTTGGTAGTATAGTTCTTTCAATAATAATTTCAATTTTTACCTATCATTTTTGACTTTTGTGACTTTGTTGCACAATCTTTGGTCTATCCTCTACAATTCTTTAATATTCAAATCAGCGATTTTGGAGCCAACCTCTGTACTCTTTCACCTAAATTCATCTCCCTAAATTCAATTCTCGCGTTGTTACACTCCCTATTCAAGTTACTCTCTCGATTCACCCAACACAAGGTATACAAACTCATAAGATTTTTTCAATATATCTTCTCTTAAGATAGCTCTGCATCTGCTCTGCCACTAAAGGACAAAGAGATTGTAAACCATCTGTTTAGGTGTTTGTTAATATTGTATACATTTACTGTTGTTCATATAGGGACTAGAGTTTTTTAGTTTTGGGACTTGTAATCTAGTGTTGTAATGACTCTAATATTTATTTTCTAAATTAATAAATTTTTGGCCTAAAGACATTCCCTGTATATAAGTTATATTTCGTATCAGAGTTATTCCGCAAGAGTTATTAGCATAAGTGTCAGCCAAAGGTTTATAAACTGTTGCAGTCACGCCCTTCTCTAGGCTAAAGGGTGGTCTGGGCGGGTGTGACACAACGCTTATAATCAGGTCTGGTAGTGCAGTTGGCGTGGGAAAAATCCCATCCCATCAACATATCATCGTTTTCTCTCTTCCTCGATGGACGCCCCTTTGCCAACGCGGGCTTGCTACTTTCTACAACTGCTTTGCCCTTTTTTTTAGTTAATGCAAGGTAGGATTCTTGCCTTAGTTTCCTTTCCCTTGCCTTGCGTTGTTCCTTCTTCTCCCGTTCAGCAAGTTCCTTGCCCTTCTTCTCTCTGATGCGTTGAACGTTTGCTCGGCACTTCCTCTCCTTCTCCTCTTTCTTCTTCCTTTCTTTTTCTTCTTCTCCCTCTCTCTTCTTCTTCAATTTCTTTTTCAAACTACTCGGAGGCCAGCAAAATGCTTTGTTCCTCTTCGAGCCTTTTCCTTTCTTCTTCTGTCGAAATCTCATTGTTGCGGCGTACCTCCTCATCTTGTAACTTTCTTCTTCGATTACCTTCTGCGATGATAAGTTTTGCCCGCAACATTTTCACCTGCTTCTCTTCTTCCTCCTTTCTTCTCCTCTCCTGCTCTTCTAATGCATCTATCTAAATTGGAGGGTCGATTGTTGACCGTTGTGGTGCATTCTCCTTGTGACGTCGTGTCAATGGGGTGATTTCTACTTCTTCTCCTTCGTCAGTCGTAATCCTTTACGTTGTTTCAAGTTGCACTGGCTCCTTGAGTTGCACTGATTCCCCCTTGTCCTCCCTTACAAAGGTGGATTCTCCATCCAACTCTGGGCTTGCAGCCCTCTTTCTCCTCTCTTCCTCATTCTTCAGGCGCCTTTCCTCCCGCATGCTTTCTTTTCTTTCACTCCTTTCTTTCTTCTTCTTCAGCTTGGCCTCCTCCTCTTCTTCATCCTCCTTCTCTTTGATCTTCTTCTCTGCTTTTCTTCGATGGGCTTGCTCATCTCCTTCAACCCTCTTTTCTTTGCTCTTCTTCTTCTTCTTTTTCTCTTCAGCCCCTTCAAGGTGCTTTTCCACCGCCACTTCCTCCAAAGCGACCCTGATGGTTCCCTCATAGGATTCTGCGTTAGCAGTTTCCTTAAGATCCAAGATGGCCAGAGCGCTTCTCCTTGACTCATTCTCCATCGCCTTCTCCGAAGGCAGTGGTTGGTTCACAACCCCAGCTTTGGGCAGTCCTCCTCCTTTCTCCAAGTTCTGTCTCTTATACACATCTAGATGTGTATAAGAGACAGGTCTGTGGCTGGGCGATGAGACGACGACTGGCTACAAAGAATGCCGCCTCTCGCATAGAGAGTTGGGCTTTCGAGGGTGATGAGGGTGAAGAAGATGGCTGGGAAGATTAATCTGCCATGGATCTGTCTCTTATACACATCTAGATGTGTATAAGAGACAGATTTATAGTTTGGGCCTTGATGGGCCCAACGCGAATTCTGCGGTGGCAGGCCTCGAGCTACTAAAAAAGCCTGCCGTTTGCACTCCTCACATTTATGAAGTTGCAGAGTCGTACGTCCTTTCAACTGCAGATTCATCATGTCCTTGGAAGCTGAAGCGATTAGACTTCTCAATTTGCAAAAAGAATTTTCTTTAGTGTTTTATTCGAATGGGCGCAAGGTGAAGAATTAACGCAATGAGTTTATCAACGCAAATGCATCTTTGCAGAGGATGGGTAACAACGCATGTATCCCCGCAATACACCCCTTAACTCAATGCATTTCTGGAGGACGGGCGCACGGTATTTCTACCAACGCAACACTACCTCAACATAGTGCATTTTTGCTAAGGACGGGCAAAGAACACATACGAGTGCAACACACCCCTCAACGCAATGCATTTGAGTTGGATGAACGCAAAGTGTATCTTGTTGGCACAAGATGCACCCATCATCGCAATGCATATTGGGTGTTGATTGTTTTATTATTAAATTTTTTTTTCATCAACGCAAGTCTCAAGGACTTTGAGGTAATAATTTTCTTCTTATTAATCAATCATTCACCAAGTTTTAAGAATAATGCATTTAAGACGAAAAATTAAAGAATATAAAGGGAGTACATAAATAAATGCAAGAGAATTAAATGAAGCATAAATTCATAAAGCATTGAAAGACAAATTGAATGAAGCAATAAATAACAAAGTTCATAAAGCAATAAAGACAAGAATTAAGAAAGAATGTAAAAATAGAATTGAGATATGGACCAGAGTTAGTTTTCTTTGATGAACGCAATCCACAGCTCCGCAGGCGATCTAGCTTGCATGCCCAATGTCTTTAGGGACATTGCTCCTTCCCATGAGATCCAGGTGCTTCAGAATTTCTTGGCAACATTCCAGGTGTTCTATTACGAAGTTCAGATGCCAGCTGCCCCATTTGAATCTCCAAATTTCTTATTGAAAACGCCTGCGCCTGCATCACCGCATCGTTTTTATCCATGTATTGCTTGAGCAGGGCCTCCAATGAATTACTACAGGTGTTTGAAGATGATGATGGTTGGTTGAGCGATTGTCTCTGTTTCCCTTGATTCTGATTGTGGTGAAAAGGTGGAGGGTTCCCTCAATTCCCTAAGTTGCTATTCTGATGGCTACTTGGCCCACCTTGGTTCTGATTCCCTCCCCAACCGAAGTTAGGGTGATTCCTCCGACCAGGGTTATACGTGTTATTGTAGGGGTTTTTCTGGATTGCACATACTTGCTGCAAGTTCGATGGGCACATTTCCGCTGCATGGCCTCCTCCATAATTAACACAACTTATTATGGCCACCTATGCCAGCACATTAGGTTGCGCTAATCCTTAGGAGAGGGCACCTTGATTAAGCGCCACTGCGGCCATCTGTGCGGCCAAAGTAGTCATTGTCTCTGCAGGGACAATGGTAGTTTCATTTCTTCTTCTTTCGGAGCCTCTTCCTCTGTACTCGTCATCAACCCAGTCATCCATATTCCGCGAGATGTGGTCAAGGATGACCTTGGCCTCAGTGTATGTTTTATCCATAAAAAATCCTGTAGCAGAGGCATCAGCAACAGCCTACGTTGATCTATTCAAGCCATTATAAAAGGTCTCCATCAGGACGTAATCGGGTATCCCGATATGCGGACAATTCTTCACCAGGCTTCTGAATCGCACCCAAGCGGTGCTAAGGGTCTCGTTATCCATCTGTTCAAAGTTCAACAAGTCCTTCCATCACCTTGCGTTGACAGCCGAAGAGAAGAACTTCTTCATAAACCGCTCAACCAACTGATCCCATGAAGTAATCTCATTTGGCTTTAGTGAATGAGCCCACCTCTTGGCCTCATCCCTCAAGGTGTAAGGAAGAGATATAATCTTGATAACTTCTGGGGTAATGCCAGGTATAGGAAAGTTACCGCACATCTCGAAAAAACTGGTCAGATGGGCATGTGGGTCCTCACCTTTCAGACCACCAAACTGCCTCGCATTCTGAATCATTTGGAGCACGATCGGTTTAATCTTGAATCTTGTGTTCTCTTCAACTATCGGCCTTGAAATTTCGGGCGAAAAATCATACAGATTTGGCACCGTATAGTTCCTCATCGGGATGTTGCGATCAGCCGCAAGAAAAACGGGATCTTGTTAGCCTTTTTTTGGCTCGCTCGGTTCTCGCGTGCCCTTGCGCGAAATGTATGCTCGATCTCTAGGTCAATCTCGAATTCTGGGTCAGTCCCAGTACTCATAAACTGTCAGACTGCTCTCTGCGATAAACAACCAGTACAAAGAGATTTATCCTGCAAAATATTATAAACATACTCAACAATAACCGTTGCCAATCCCCGGCAACGGTGCCATAAACTGGTCAGATGGTGAATGTAATGTGCATGCATGATGATGTGCTACAAGCTCATGTTGCCATAAACTTATAATGCAAAATGTAATCTTATGCTGTGTTGCTGCTCATGCACATTTTATGCGATATTACTTCTAGTTGTATGCGTTATTAATGGAATGTTTGTAGTATGCTATGCGGTTTCACAAGTTTCCTTGCACTGAAACCAAGTATAATTCCAACGCAAGTTTCTCGGAATGATCCAAGGTCGAACACAGGGATTGTTGTCGTTAATGTGTTACATTTGTGATATATGTGACCAGTGTTTTTACAATTAATAAAGAGTGTATTTATACAAGAAAGTAAATTGCGGTAAAGTAAAATTGTGCAGATAAACTAAAGTTAACTAAAGTTGCGTTAATAAAATAAAGTGTGACAAAAATAAACCTAACCTAACGTGATGCAAGATACAAGATACATGATATACATGATGCTAAGTTCGAGAATGACTGTGAAGTTTATACATAGGATCGTGATATGTAGTGGCAAGTCTTTATGTATGAATTAGAAGGAGAAAGAATAATTAGTACAAACATCACAAGTTTGTTAATTGTGTTAAAGATATAACTAAGGTTCCGCTTTCCCTTGGCGTACACCTCTTGGTGATCGACCGCGTTCCCATATCTCTGCGAAACAGGGATGAACTTGATGAATGCAAGGTTGCTTCCATCTCTGGAAGTACTTCTCGCTTTAGTTAACGCATTCTTCCAACCCTCTCTTGATAGGAGGAATGACATCTTCACTTCAACTCTCACAGGTGAAGATGTCGTCAGCATGCCTTGACTAAACATAATTATTTCCTTAACCCAATTAATTCATTTTCTCAATTATTGCTAATTATCCAAGGGATTAAGAAAACATCGTGGATAAAGTGAAATATGGATGAATAGAAATAGGCAAAGAGATGGAGATGGAAATGATCATAACATTTAATTATAGAATTAAGCGTTTGATACATGGTGCGAATGATAGACTAAGAAGATGAATACAATTGATGATAAAGAGATACAAACAAATACAGAAGAGTGTCAACGTCTTGACACAGATCTGGATGGTGGATTTGCTTGCCGGTGTGTGGAGTGGATGAAGATAAGAGCTTCCCTCTAAGGTTTGCTCGTCCGATAGAAGTGACCTTCGTACAGAGCTTCAATGGCAGGGATCAGAAGGATTCTTGCCCTGAGACTCACCTCTCGGCCTTGTCTCTTAATTCTTCCCGAATCTACTCTAATTAGTCGCTCAACCAGTCTCTCTCTCAGATCAATATATACACTTTTCTTTATATTCAAGCATAATTTCTTAGTGGAATGGCCAGAGCTATTTATAGGCTCAACTTTGACTCTCTGCACTGTGGTCCCCACTTTATTGTTATGGCAATTCCGGAAATGGTGGAGTGAATATTCCTTCTGTTACGCAATCAATCCCTTTAGAAATGCACAACGGTTAGCTGTACACACGTCAGAATCCTCCGCAATTTCGTTGCTCTTTTGCATCTTCGATCGTTTGCCCGCATATGGTGTTATTTTTTATTACTGCATGCGGTTGAGATTGCGGTAATCGTTGAGCTCTTGATCGATTGTCGCATGTGTCGTCATTGCGTTGATCGTCTATTCATTCCTGAATGATGGGCGCAATGTGACGTAGATGCATTGTTCTTTTTATCTTGAGCCATGAACGCATGCAGTGACTTGATTTCCTACAAAACAGACTTGAAATATTCTTTTCTAACATCGCAATGGTGTCAGTGGGTGTATTAACGACAATTTATAATTCTCACATTTCTTAGCTAATTTTCATACAATTGACGCAACTTTCCTTTCTTTTGGCCACAATATCTAAATAAAACAGTATAAATAACTTGTATTTCTACAAGTTATCAATATCCTTTACCCACTTACTATAAATAACTTCCTCCATTTACCTTGTTATTGACTCATACAAACACTTTTCATATGGAGGTCACTCCCAGGGTGACACGAAGCGTCATATGAATCTCACGGTGTAAACTATGTGGAGATGTGGTAGTTGAAATCTATATATCAAATAATTGATTTATGTTTGAACAACTTCCTCTTACTCACCGCAATCTAGATTTAAGCTAAAAAATACTTTTCGTATGGAGGTCACTCCCAGGGTGACACGAAGTACCTTAAATCTTGATTGTGAACTCTTGGAGACGTGAGAGCTAAAAATAACGTATCGTATATGTTATTAATCTCCCACTGAATTGTTCTAATAACTTTATCATATAGAAGTTATTAAACTTCCACTGAAGTGTTCTATTAATTCGGTAGATTTATACTTAGGTTCTTTTCGGCTAATAAATCAACCCTAAGTCTATGTGATTTATCCAAGTATAACACTTATAATTGGATTTTAACCTACGATGTTTAGGTGATAAACCATTTTATTACCTCATATCACTCACGTATGTTTATAAAACTGGTTACTAACGCTCAATAATTTGGCCATAATCCCAAGTAGGAGGTGTTCCGTAAATCGTCAACTTAAGTACCCCAGCTTTAGATAGGATCATATACTGGTTGAGTTTGTAACCTGAGTTTTATAAGCTTTAACTTTTAAAATAGGTGGTCAACCTACGTGAGCATGCAACTGTTCTTTATGGATTTTAAACATCTAATACAATTTTATAACAACTTATAAAACATTGGACATATTAAACATCCATAACATACATAAAGGCATTCCATATTTAATATAACAATTATATTAAATACATGAAACCTTAACATTCATACTATATATTATAACAGATTATAACATACTTTCAATGCATGTAACATGCTTCCTATGGTGGGATTTTAAATCTAAATGGCATATTGTATGCACATACAAGATTTATTTAATTATAACATACATCAAATGCATAATTAATTAAACACAGACTGATATGGTTTTAATTTTGGCATAAACAAGCAAACAGAAGCCTAACTATTACAAACAGCTTCAAAATCGTCTTTGAATTGCTCGAATCGTTCTAAATCGAACCCAAGCATCTTGAACCGGACTGGATAAGCTTGAACCAGACCAGCCAAAAACCCTTTGAGGCTGAACCGAATTGGACCTCGAGAAAACTGGTTGAACCGGTTGCTCTCGGTCCAAACTTAAAATCTCGCTAAGGTCGCTTGTGTTGGGCAGAGGTACACGATCGCTTTGTGTCTTTTGTCTAGCTCATAGTGCAATCATTTAGCTCTCAGGTAAACCGTATAACACCATCGCCCAATGCTTCTTGTCCTCGTTTAGTGTCCGCCGTAGCTACACGATCGCTTAGTTCCATCGCATAGAACTTCATCGCATCATTCAATGCATAGCTACACGATCGTTTAGTTCCATCGCATAGAATTTCAATGTATCGTAACAAGACGATCACTTAGCACTATCGTGTAGCACTTCATCGCATTGTTTTGTGTGCTCCGTAGCTACATGATCATTGTATAGCACTTCCAACCCATCGTTTAGTTCCATGCAAAGCTAAACGATCGCATGGTGCTATCGTATAGCATTTCAACACATCGTTTAGCTCCCACAAGTACACGATCGTCTAACATCCAACATCATGACGACCAATGCTCATTACTATACGATTGTCTAGATTTTCTTCACATCGTGTAATGCCTGGAACTAGATGATCGTTTAGCAATTGAACCTCAACAAAGATTTTGAGCAGAAGCTAAAAAACTGTACAACAGCTCGGCCATCTTCACTTGTTTCTTCAATTACAACTTAATTTCAACTCTAATGCCTCCAAATAAATTACATACTCTTGATAACACATATAAACTCATCAAACAAGAGCCAATTACAAATTTAAATAAGAAATCAAAGAGAAATTAAAAGCCAAAACTCAGAAAACATATCAATGTAGCAATTTCATACAACTCATATAAAACACACACCACACCAAAATTAAACTGAATTGAATGTTTATATGATGCTCAACCAATTGTAGGATTGTATCAATAACAGTGGAAGTAACAAGGATCATTAAACACTCTAATTCATTAATTTTGGCAAAATATAAAGCATGCTCTTGCAGAAACAAGGGAGTTTTATGATATACCTTTGTAGAACTTCTTCAAAGCTCGTTGCAGACCACCTCAAGATCCTCCTCGCCATTCTCTTGGTGCTCTAGATTGAGTTGCAGGACACAAAACAAGCTTGAATCAAGGGATTATTAAGAAGTGTTTACAACAGCAATCTGGTTGAAGAACACCTTCTTCACTACGAATTTTCAACTAAAATTCTTTTGATTGCATGCCTCGAATTCACTCCAATCTCTTCAATATATTGCAGACCATCATGCAAGGAAGAGAGCTGCATGAGTTGCAGCTCATGCTTGGAGTGATTAAAGGCAATAGTGATGGATCTTGTGTGAGCAAGTAGAAGATGGATAATGGAAAAACTTGTTTTTTCATTTGTGCATTATACCAATTTTTCAATTTCCATCAAAATCAATTTCAAAATCAATTTTGATTTTAAAACTGAAAAATTTTATTAATTTTATAAAATTAATTTCATAAATTAATTCTTTAATAATACTAATTAATTTTAATATGAAATATTAAATTAATATTTACACATATCCATCTTCATATATTTAAATCATATTTAAATATTAATTCTCTCAATTCGTTTAATCTCAAAATTAAACACGTAATTATATCTCATATAATTACTAATTCCCTTAATTCTAATTTGAACGTTTCAAATCTTATAGAATGATATGAATATGCCCCTAAAATAGAAGACAATACCCAAGACGTAACTATAAGACCCTATTCATTTTACTGAAGCCTGGATTGTTCTGAATCCTATGTTACAACCCTTCGAGGGGATCGCCGTGGTTAACGACTAGCTATTGCCGCCTAAAAATGAAAACAAGCGCAACATAGGAATCTCACGGTTCAGACTAATATAGGAGACTAAAGGACAATGTTGACACATTTCCTTCACCCACTTACTATGAACTATTTCCCTCATTGACCTTGTTATTGATCCATGCAAAAACTTTTCGAATGGAGTAGTTGCGGTAAAAGCGACAAGAAGCTGAGTATGGATCTCATCATGTGAACACTTGAGGACGTGAGAGCTAATAACTATATATCGAATATATTGTTAATCTCCCACTGAAGTGTTCTATGTGTTCGGGTATTTACTTAGGTGTAATTGCTAAATTTAAACTACATAAGTCTAAGTGGTTTATCCAAGTATAATTCTTCTAATTGGATTTAACTTACAATGTCTAGGTGATAAACCATTTTATTACCTCACATCGCTCACGCAAGTTCATAAAATCAGTTAACAATGCTCAATCTTTCGGTCATAATCCCCAGATAGGAGATGTTCTGTAAATCGTCAACTTAATTACCCCCAGCCTTAGATAGGTTTATGAACCGATTTGAGTTTGTAACCGAATTTTATAAGGTAACAATCTATTGTAACGATTAAAACTAGTTGTTAACCTAAGTGAGCATGTTGTTCTTTGTTATGGATTTTAAACGTGTAACCCAATTTTATAACAGCTTACAAAATTTTAGACATGTTAAAGATCCACAACATTCAACAAAGGCATTCAATATCTAATATAACCATTATATTAAATATAACCCTAACATGCATACTATATATCATAACATTTACAACATACTTTCAATGCATGTAACATACTTCCTACGGTAGGTTTTTAAATCTACATTGCATACTGTATGCACATACATGAATTTATTTAATTATTACATACACCACATGCATAAACAATTAAATACTAACTGATATGGTTTTAGTTTTAGCATAAACAAGCAAATAAAATCCTAATTATCATAAATAGCTTCAAAACTTTCTTTGAACCGCTCGAACCGTTCCAAACATCTTGAACTGGACCAGATAAGTCTTAACTGGACCAACAAAGTTTGAATTGGACCAGCCAAAAAACCCTTTGAGGCTGAACCAGATTGGACCTCGAGAAAACCGGTCAAATTGGCTGCTCTCAGTCCAAGCTTAAAATCTCGCTAAGGCTGATCGTGTAATACTGAAGCCTATCGTCTAACACCATCGCCTAGTGTTGGGTAAAGGTACACGATCGCTTAGTGTCTTCTGTCTATTACATAGTGCCATCGGTTAGTGCTTGGGTAGAGCTACACAATTGCTTAACACCATCACATAGAGCTTCTTGTCATTGTTTAGTGTCTATCGCAGCTACACAGTCGCTTCGTTCCATCACATAGAACTTCAACGCATCGTTTAGCTCGCACCGCAACTACACAATCGCTTAGTTCCATCGTATAAACTTCAATGCATCGTTTAACGTGTGCCTCAGCTACATAATCATGTAGAGCCATCGTATAGCACTTCCAACGCATTGTTTAGTTCCCACGCAAAGCTACACGATTGCTTAGTGTTATTGTATAGCATTTCAACGCATCGTTTAGCTCTCACAGGTACACGATTGTCTAGCGTCCACCATCACAATGACCAGCACCCATAGCTATACAATCGTCTAGCTTTCCTTTACATCTTGTAACACTTGGAGCTAAATGATTTTTTAGCATTTAAACCTCAACGATGATTTTTTAGCAGAAGCTAGAAGAATTGGAACACATATAAGATCATGAATCAACTTTAATGACTCCAAATAAATTATAGACTCTGGAACATATAAGCTCATGAATCAAGAGCCAATTAAAAATTTAATTAAGAAATTAAAGAGGAATAAAATGTCAAAACTCAAAAATATTAGTGTATCAGTTTCATATATCTCATGAAAAACCCCCACCACATCAAAATTAAATCGAATTGAATGCTTATATGATGCTTTGATACCAACTGTAAGAGTGTATCAACATGCAACAGAAACAACAAGGATCAATAAGATTCAAATTCATTAATTTTGGCAGAAACTAAAACATGTTCATCTAAAATAAGAGGGTTTGTAGTCATATCTTTGTAGAACTCTTCAAGATCTTGATCAACAATAGTTTTCTTCTTCAAAAACCACCGCGAACCACCTCAAGATCTTCCCTGCTATTCTTTTGGAGCTTTAGAACGAGTTGTGGGACTCAAGAACAACTTGAACCGACGGAAAAACAAGGAGAAGCTCACTACACCAAATTTCTTGTAGAACACTTTCTTCAACCCGAAATTTTCAGTAAAATCTCTTTGAATGCATGTCTCAATTCCACTCCAATCTTCTTTATTTATTACAGGTGAACATGCAAAGAAGATCACTGCATGGGTTGCAGCTCATGCTTGGAGTAATTGAAGCCAAGGGAAGTGGTGTTTCTGTGAGCAAGTAGAAGATGGGTAATGGAAAAAGTCATTTTTCCATTTTGTGTATTTTTCAATTTTCTATTTTTATCAAAAACGATATCAAAATCAATTTTTCTTTTAAAATTGAAAATTTTATTAATTTTATAAAATTAATTTCATAAATTAGTTTTCTAATAAAATTAATAAATAGTAATTTAAATAATTCTATAATTTTTGCACAAAATCCATCTTCATATATTTAAATCATATTTAAATATAAATTCTTCTTTTCTGTTTAATTCTAATTTGAACATTTTAAATTAACTTATCAAGCTACTCTAAAGCTTATCAATTTACGAGCTAGTAAGGAGACCTCGCAGACCTATAGATCACTTCAACGATCTGAGATTAATTGGCTAAACTCATGAGACCAAATTAACCCCTATTCGTTAACTAATGGGTCACTCAACTATAGCCCATAGTTGAACTCCCCTCCCTGTAGATATATTATGTCCACTTGATAAAATAACCATAATCAGTAAGTCAATCCTTCACAGATTGTTCATAATCACAGCTAGGTCAAGATAACCGTTTTACCCCTGTGAATACATCTTGTTTCTTAAGTTCCCACTGACCCTCTAATGAAAAATTTTGATTCATAACACCTTATGAATCAAATCCTTTCTCTATCATGAGAAGGTGGGCCCTGATTGTTCAAGACCTGAATGTACTTAAGAGAATAACCTATCTGTTAACCCTATATCGGGTAGGAGTGAATTCCATCCTGTAAGGCTATGTCCCCAGCTATTCATCTGGTCTTATCCCCAAAATGGGAGGCTTATTGAGTAGTGTTGTTAGACTACTTTCACCGTTTGTAGATAAAAGGATAATCTCGAACAAAAGGAGCTCATAGCTAGCTCAGGATTAAGATTGAGTTAACCTAGGTTATTTAATAAATGAAATAGTCAGTTTTAACAGTAAACAGTCGTTATAAAGAAAACTGACTATTTTCGTGGTTCGATTTATATGCAAACTCATTGCATAGGATGTCCCCACTCACACGTCTCAACATGAACGATCTGTGGATCACATCGTTTGTAGCACTTTACAACTCTTTGTAACAACTACAAAGTGGGTTGCATCCAATAGTGTTACCAGGATGAGATACCCAATTTCATCCATATACTTATTAGACCATTTAGCCTATATACTGTTAACTTGATCCTGTTTATGTCACCACATAAAGTTAAAGGATTCGAACTATAGCCATGGATATGTTTATTGGATTTTTATAATAGAATGCAAAATCAACAACTTCTTATTATTGATAAATAGAATGTTTAACACGAACTGCGAGTTCTAGAACATTCCCAACAACGGCAGTAATTTGCAATTCATTCAATTTAAGATCATCAAACACATGACAAGGCATAACATTGATGAAAGCTCCTAGATCAAGGATAGCATGTCGAATGACTTTATTACCAATAACACAGGGTAAAGTAAACATACCTGGATCTTGGCATTTTTCAAGCATATTACGTATCAGTAGAGCTGATATATTTTTACTTACCACAACCATTCCTTATCCTTACCTATCCTCTTATTGGTGCATAGTTCCCTCAGAAACTTAGCATACCTTGGAATTTGTTGGATCGTGTTCAAGAGAGGAATGTCTATGTGAACCTTTTTAAACATTTCAATCAACTCTTCGTACCTATGTTTCTATTTTGGTCTTGCCAACTAGGAAATAGGGCTTTAGGAATATAAGGTTCAACAGACGATAAAGGAGAAGTACTTAGCTTAGGTGTAGACGAGAGTGCCTCGGATTCAGTCTCATTTTTCTCATTTTTTTCATTAAACTTACCAGATAGAGGTGGGGTGTCTGAAAAGGTTGCAGGTGGTGGAAGCTCCTTAGCACTTTTGAGTGTGATGGTACTCATATTGGCATGGTCTGGTTGGGCAGGTATCTTCCCTGAACCCTTGCTCTCCATCCGACTTACTACAGCAACTAATTGTATGACTTGAGTGCCCAAATTTGCCACGCTTGTCCTGGTTTCTTGCTAAAATTCCCTATTGTCCTGTGAAAATTGGAGAGAGTCCTTTTGCAGTAGTTGGATTTCCTGTTGAAATTTTACAAAGTTCTCAGCCAAGGATTTGACGATATCCTCTAAAGACATACAAGAGGATGACGACGTCGGCTGATAGGAATGATTGGAACTATCATGCCCTTGTCCTTGGCCTCGACCTCCCCATTTGAGATTAGGGTGGTCACACTATCCTGGATTATACACTGGAGCATGGGGATCGTATTTCCTCTGGTAACCTCTAACTGCATTAACTTGGGCTTGAGGACATGCTTTAGATGTGTGTCCTACTGTTCCACAAGCTTCACAAGCCTTCACCTGAGCAACTCCTCCTTGGGCCATCTGTGTCACCAGGGAAGTTAAATTAGATATTTGAGATCTTAATTCTTTTACTTCAGAATTAGCAATTGAATCAGATTCATAAGCCCTGGCTCCAAAATTTTGGTTGTTTTCAGCCATGCGTGAGATTAATTCCTGGGCCTCCCTAGGGTCTTATCAGCAAGAACGCCTCTAGTAGCTGAGTCAATGGAGCTCCTGTCACTAGCAAGTAAACCATTATAGAAATATTGAATCAACAATTGGTTAGAAAACTGGTGATGAAGAAAAGTGGCACATAAACATTTATATCGTTTCCAATATTTAGACAATGATTCACCAATAAATTGTTTAATCCCATAAATATCTTTTCTTATTGAATGGGCTCTAGAAGCTGAAAAAAAAAATTCAAGAAATTTCATTTAAAGTTCATTCCAAGTAGTTATCGACCCTGGAGCCAAGTAGTACAACCAATCCTTAGCATCATCCTATAATGAAAAAGGAAAAGCCCTAAGGTTCAGTTGTTCTTCTGTAACTCCATGGGGTCTCATACTCATACATACCATGTGGAAGTCCTTGATCTGTTTGTGGGGGTTCTCCCTCACATTCCCTTTAAGGCTAGGCAATAGATTGATCAGCTATAGCTTGAGTTCGAACGGTACAGTGGTAGGTGGAAAGATGATGCATAGAGGTTGCTGGTTCATGTCTTACTCTGTCAATTCCCTCAGAGTTTTCTCATGAACTTCCTCTCCCATTGTTCTTGTCGTATCACCAGCAACTTGTTGGTTTCCTTCTTCTACTATTTCTCCCCTGTGCCTTCTTTAGATTCTCCTGTCCTCTTGGTCAATATCTATAATAAAAAAGAAATCTGGACTCCCAGATGAGTGGGTCATAAACCAAAAGTAAGCAAAAACACTCACTTTTTTTTAATATATATATTTGGAATCCAAAAATTTTCCTAGGCTAATTGCCAAGTCTCCTCGAAAATGGCACCAATTTGTTCAGAGGTCTTTTATGGACCCCGAACAAAGGAAGTTTTTGTTTCACTGACTCAAGGCTTATACCATAAATGAAGTAAAGCGGTAAGATCGAGGTTGAATCCATAGAGAGACTAATGATTAGCTAGGATAATCAAAGAATTCCAGGTAATGGGGGTTGGTTGGATTTTTAAATCAATTAACAAGCAATCAAAGAAAACAAGAATGAGTGTGGAAAAGAGATTAAATTCGATTGATGGAAAAACCTTGGGATTTGTATTCATGCTCTTTATTTCTATCATCAGACACTAGTTAATGGTACTAATTTTGTAAACCCCTCAATATTGGGTTGTATGTTCTAAAACTTGCATTTTGTAATGTTAAACATATTCTATGATCAATAAAGTTGTTATTGACGTTTATTCAATAAAACTTTTATTGAATATGTGAATTGCACTTGTAAAGTCTAAATCCTATAAACTAAAGATCCATGGCTATTATTTGAATACATGAACTTTATGTGGAGACATAAGAGTGGCTCAAGTTCAGTAAATAGACAAAACAGTCTATGGTATATAAATCAGGCTGGGTACCTTATTCTGGTAACACTATCGGATGTGGCCCACTCTGTAGTTATTAAAATTTGTTGTAAAGTACTACAAACGAAGTGATCCTGATTTGTTCATGTATTGACATGAGGAGTGAGGGCATCCTATGCAATGAGTTTACATAAGATCGAACAAAGAATTAAGTCACTCTTAATTTATAACGATGTTTATTATTTAAGGCTGACTATTTCAAAGCGATGACCTTGTGTTAGCTCGAAAAAAGAGCTAATATTCCTAGCTTAATTCGGGCTCGTTAGTGGATTTTATGTGTTTATTTCCCTATTTTCTAGGTATCGAGCAACCAAGAGGTAGAATGATTGGTGAAGAATGGGGTTAATTTGAAGCAATTTGAATTTAATTTGAACATCCAGCCTTCAAAGGAGTTGAAAAGACCAAAATGCCATCAAGTTCCACCATGTATGAGGCAGCCATCGAGCATCATCGAGTACCATGGAGTAAAAGGTTGTTGAGTGATGCATTATTTTATGCGATGAAATAATGGTAAGGGTTGCGTTGGTGGAAAATGCATTGAGCGTGCAAGTTTTCTCAGTAAGATCCAAGTATAAATCCTACTGAATTGCCTGGTAAGCCTAGGGTCGAACTCAGGGACTAAGGAAAACACTATGCGATGGTAATTTTTAGATCACTTTGCGGTAACAAATAAATCAAAGAGTTGGTTGGTTTGATGTTTACAGTATAAAATGTATACAGTGGATTTGAGAAGAAGAGTTAATAATCCAGAAGATGCGATGAATATGCAGGGGAACGGGTTGAGAAGGGGTTTAGTTAACAATTCCTAGGATTGCGTTCATGTTATGCGATCATGCTACATACATACAATAACAAATCATCTCTCAATGAAAATGCTACGACTTCTAGTTCTAGAACGCATGTGATATATGCGATGATGTCTATAGGACTTACACATAAGCCTCTATTATTGCCTATGCGATGACAAAGGACACACACACATACAAGGAAACCACATATTACCGTAACTTATCTCTAGGGTGCATGCGATGCATGTTGGCAAACAGAGCTTATCTCTAAGTCCCTATCTCTTGCTTATGTAGATCTAATATTGCTCTCTCGAGTCTAGATTCTATCCTAGCTCTCTCAAGTCTTAGGTTCTTTCTTTAGACTTTCCCTCGAGTAGCTTTAAAGGGTGTTAGGCGCAACATAAGACAAGATGATCGCATGCAATGAAGATCCTAGGTCATGTTAGCTAAGTACTTCTCAACCCATTTGATAGATTTAGCTACTCATGTGTGTTTTAAAGAGAGTGAACAGATGTAGATAAGCAAGTTCCATTTTATAAATATATAATCGAAGTACAGAATGACAATGCGGAATAAGAATAAAGAGCCTGGTAGCAATTTCTTGCTTCCCAAGGCTTTTACACTATCTTTCTCTGCTCTGCTCAAAAGATAATCTTGCTCTTGCAAGAGTCAGCCCTCTCTCTATCTTTCCACGCCCCCTGGGTTCTCTCTCGAGCTGACCAGGATGATCTTCCGGCATCTTTTCCCTTCTCTCGCTTCTACCTTCTAAGTAGGAAAAGTAAGAACACTAAGACTGGGCGAATTAACTTACTGAACGAACTCCTTCACTGAAGATGGCCTTCGGTATTTATAGAGCTTCGAGTTGAAAGGCTTCTTCTCTCTTATGATTGCACTGATGGGATGGCAATAATTCTCTATCCGATGTGCCGAATATTTGTCAACGAAAAGTTGAGTGTACTTGCTATAGTAGGTCATTAATGACTTGTCAACTTAATTCGGAATCAACCGTCATCATCATTCTATCCCATCGTGATTTATTACGCTTTTCACCCAGATGCAGCCACCATGATGCGTCGGCTCTATGTGGCAACCTTCTTGAGTAGATATTCGCGAGCGCAAATGATCGCATAGCCTTCCATTAACGCAATCTCTTAATTCGCTCGAACATTAATTTCTTTGGATCACATTTTCGCCTTGCATCAATGCATTTTCTGCACAAAAATACATAGCTAGCTATTTTAATGCGATGGACACATGCGATTGCAATGTTGTGAACTTAATGCTTTTGGACGCAATGTTGTATATTTTTATCATCGCAATCCTGCATTGTTTTATAACTTTGCGTTGTAATAACGTGCATTTCTGCCTGTTATCATTGAGCTATCAAGAAAACGCTACCGAGTGTACGAGGATCAAGTATCGAGCTATTGAGCATCGAGTAGCGAGTATCTGGCAGTGGACGGATGATACAATGCTATTCCAAACGTCACGGTGCTCTTAATTGCATCATTGGTAGCGTTTCAACGCATCTTGGCACTTCATTCCAACGCTTGATGGTAGAAGCATCAATGTTGCAACGCTTCTTTAGAGCATTGCAACGCTACAATAATTGACGGACATGGAGCTGAGCGTGCAACCTAGCGTTGGACCAAGCATTGGACTGCTTGTCTGACCCTTCCCTCTCGCCACATCAATGTTGCAACGCTATTCCAAGCATTGCTGCGTTGATCACTATAAATATCTCTTTTCAGCTTTAGGTTGAGACATGCTGAATTTTGGAGGAGTATGCTGAAAGTTGGGGTTGAATGCATGGAGGCCAAATCGATGGAAGTCGAAGATAATCTTCATTCTTCTTCTATTCCCTTTAATTTTCAGTATCTTTAGGTTAGTTTTTATTTTATTTTTGGATTATGAACATGGACTGGAATATATCCCGTTGGTTTGTCTATGAATCGATGAGGTAATCTTTTGTTTAGTTCTTGGATCGAACGTTCTTTGTCTTTTGATGAGTTTCTAGTTCTATTTTTATGATTTAATTCCGAATTATGTTTTTCTTGGATCTTGTTTAATTTAGACTTGCTTTTATGTGTTGGATTGGCACCCCTATCATGAACGTATGTCTTAGCTATTTAAATTCAAGCTCGCACACATCCTTGTATCTTCCATGCTTTGAATTTACCCTTGTAGCACATATTAGATAAGCATGCTTAGGTTTTTTTAGGCTGACCATGAATCTTTGCATCGTATGTTTAATCTAGATTTAAGGAACAAATTGATTATTTGAACACAACTTTCCTGACATTTAATCAATATAGTTGAATTCTGAATCTTAATGTATGTGTTTCTTGTTCTTTTTGGCCGCTGAGGACCCAATGGCATCTAGGAGTATGTAGGTTAGTTAGGGCACGACTTTCCAGCCTCAACTACGAATTAGGACGCATGATCGATTCAGATTAATTGATTTTTGGGCTTTAGAGATTAGTTAATTCGCATCGATTGAGTAGCTATGCATGCATAATTTGAATATATAATACATTGGTTGAAAACAATGATTTAATTTACATTGAATGACTATTTAATTCGAGAACTAAATGAATCCATTACCGTTTCATATATCCATTGCTCTTTACTTCAATTTCACGCATGTCATCTCTTCCACATCAAAACCCCCCATTTATCACTCTAGTTAGAAAATTAACTTAACGAAACCAATCACGCTTCTTTACGGATCGACTCGGACTTACCATTGTGCTACGTCTTTGTAGTAATAGGAGTAGGTGCGGTAATTAGAAATTTTCTTTTGTTTCAGTTTGGAGTCGAATTAACGACATCGATTCTCGAGCCTGAACACCTAGGTAACTTGACCTTAATCCTGAGCTGACTATGAAGTCCTGTTTATTCGGGATTATCCTTAGATTTACATGGGTGATGGTTGGCTCAACAAAGACGGCTCAATAAGCCTCCCATTTTAAGGGTAAGACCAGGTAGATAGCTGGGGACATAGGGTGAAAGACGAAATTCACTCTTACCTGATTTTAGGGATAGTAGAGAGGTTGTTCCCTTAAGTGCTGATTCTAGATCTTGAACAAGGGGCCCCACCCTCTCATTGGCCCGAGAGGGACTTAGTGTAGTGATTGGATAACAAACCAATTGTTCATTAGAGGATCAATGGGACTTAAAGAGCAATATGTAATCTTGGGGGTAAAACAGCTTTTGACCCAGCCATTATTACGAACAACCTGTGAAGGGTTGACTTACTAATCATGGTTATATCGATTGGACATAATATATCTATAGTGAGGGGAGTGCAACTACTGGGCTTTAGTGGAGTGACCCGGTAGTTAATGAATGCTGATTAATTAGGTTAAAGATTTTAGCCGATTAATCGTGGATCGCTGGAGCCCATGATCTGTAGGTCCATGAGTTCCTTCTATTAGCTTGCATCGGACTAAACCCAGTGTATTGAACGATTTGAAGTGTTCAAATTCGGTTTTTGGAGTAAAGCATTAAATATATATGATATATTTAACCTAATGTTTAACTGTGAATTAAACATAACGAGAGAGAAAATAGGAGATATTTAAATAAGATTTAAATATCAAGATTATGAATAATGATTCATATAAATTTGGATTAGTGTTGGATTTAATATTAAATTAAATTATTGAATTAATTATTTAATATTAATTTGATTTTAAAATTTATTATTAGAATTAATTTTTGAAATTAAATGGATTTGGTGAAAATTGCATTAAAAGTCAAATTGTTGACTAGGTAGAAAATGCAATGGAAGTCAAATTGTGGATTGTTGATTTTTTAAAATAAAAAAGTCATGTTTATTGATTTTGGACTTTGAGAGTCAAACTTTGACCAAGTTAGTGGAAAGATCCAACATTTGTGAGTGGGAAATGTCATGGCTAAGTGTTGTCTTCATTTGAAGACACTTGTCCTACTAAATCTCACTTTTTGAGTTAGTGGATTTATTAGTGTCAAATTCTCAACAAAATCAAAGTTGCATGTTTACATGTAATGGTCTTTAAAAGGAGTGTTTAATGCTTTTTAAGACCTCTTGGCCATAGTGGGATTAGATGAGATTATATGATAATCTCATCCATTTTTCTCTCAAAGCTTTAGCCTTTTCCTCTCCAAACTAGTCATTCACTAGATTCCACCATCTCGTTCTAAGGCTAGAGAATAGTCAAAAAGACTCTCGTGGTGGTCTACGAAACATTCGTGAGGATATTGGAGTTGATTTGGAGGATTCAAAGACTACAAAGGTTGTATTCTTTTCCCTTTTACTTGTTTGATTGCATGCATGCTTATCTTTATAATTAATCTAATTAGAGTACTTTAGATCCATTTTTCTTCCACTGCGCATGTGTTCGTTCCTTCAATTGGTATCAGAGCATGCTGAAAGTAATCATTTTTTGGTTAATTTATAAGCATATGGTGTGTTCTGATTCATGTTATGAATGTTGTGTGTTAAAATGGATAATTTCGGTTTTGGCATTCGTTTTTCATCAAGGGTTGTAATAATTATTGTAATTGTCCGCTGTTTTATGGGCTTTGTTGTATGGCAAAGGGTCTGTAAATTTGCTAGAGTCATTAGAGTCAAAATTAGGCTGTAATTGCCCGATTCTGGCAAAGAGGATAGCTCCAATTTGGTGAAAAATGGCACACAGACCTGAATTGGCCTCCCAAACCTAGTTTACGACCCGACCCGGAAGATGCTTGACCCGTGAGGGAGTGGTTGTCACATGTGGGTGCTCCCAGATGCGAAGACTCGCCCTTCGACCCGACCCGGTGCTCGCTTCAAGATCCGCGCCTAGCCAAGCCCCCTTCCGCCCGCGTCCAGCCCTAGCTCTTTGCACAGCCCAGTCGAAGTCTGCACCCGCACCTCAGCCCAGCCACGTCTGCCCTCCGTCCGACCCGCTTTAGCTGACCCGTGCCCAAGTGCAGCTCCAGTCGACCCGCGTGTGCCTGGTGGTGGTGGCTCAGTCGGTCCAGATGGTCTGGACTGGTTCGGTTCAAGCTGGTTTGACCAGTTTTGGGCGATTTTTGGTTTTTTTGGTTTTTGAAGTCGGTTCAAGGGTTTTTCAAGCCATTCGAAGTGTTCGGAGGCTGCTCGAGGTTGTTTTTTGCTTATTATTGTAATAAGTGCAGCTTTTAGCTAGCTTAGGATGCCAAAACCGGTACATTTTAGTGTGTTTATTTAATTATGCATTGTGAATGTATGAATTAAATAATTTATCTATTGTGTGCACATTGTATGCCATGTAGATTTAAAATCCCACCATAGGATAAGCATGTAGCATGCATTGCAAGTATATTATAAGTGTTATAATATATAAAATGTATGTGTAGGATTCCATGGCTTTTGATATAAATTGTTATATTGATGCATGGAATGAATGTTTACATAATGATTATATAAAATCATGTTATGGATGCAAAGCTTGTCTATTATTTTATAAGTTGTTATAAAATTGGATTAGACATTAAAATCCATAACAAAGATAAGTTGCATGCTCACGTAGGTTAAACCACTTGTTTTAATAGTTAAAATAGGTCAACATCTTGTAAACTACTGTTACAAACTCAACCGGTATATAATTTTGCCTAAGACTGGGGGTACTTAAGTTGACGGTCTACGAAACACCTCCTACATGGGGATTATGACTGAATAATTGAGCATTGTTAACTAGTTTTATGAGCACACGTGAGTGGTGTAACGGTGTTAAAATTGGTTTCTCACCTAGACATCGTAGGTTAAATCCAATTATAAGCATTATACTTGGATAAACCACATAGACTTAGATTGTTTAATTAGCTGGAACATTCCTAAGTAAAGGTTTACCCAAAAACAAGTAGAACACTTCAGTGGGAGTTTAATAACATATATGATATATTGTTAAAATGTTTCAGTGGAAATTTAATAATGTCTATGATATGTTATTAAAACACTTCAGTGGGAGATTAATAACATATGCGATATGTTGTTTTCAGCTCTTGTTTCCCTAAGAGTTCACATCGACATTCATGCAACACTTCATGTCACCCTGGAAGTGACCTACATTCGGAAAGTGTTTGCATGAATCGAGATTAAGGTGAATAGGGAAAGTTTTTCATAGTAAAATCAAAGACATGATGATTTGATTTTAATTCTCACGTCTCTAAAGAGTTCACACTGTGAGGTTCGTGTGATACTTCGTGTCACCCTGGGAGTGACCTTCATTCGGAAAGTGTTTGCATGGGTCAATATCAAGGTGAATAAGGGGAAGTTGTTCATTGTAAAATCAAATATGTGATATATTGGTTTCAACTTTCACGTCCCTAGGAAGTTCACATGGTGAGTTCATACGACGTTTCGTGTCACCCTGGGAGTGACCTCCATTCGGAAAGTGTTTGTATGGGTCAAGATCAAGGTGAATGGGGGAAGTAGTTCATACTAAGTGGGTGAAGGATATGCGTCAACGTGTCCTACGATCTCTTCCATTGGTTTGGGGCGTGAGATTCCTATGTTGAGCCTGCTGGTTAGCTTTACGCGGCCCTTGCTAGTCGTTTAACAACGACTATCCCCTCAAACGGTTGTAACATGGGATTCAGAACAACTCAAATCCAAAAATGGATTTGATTTCTTAGGTCCTTTCCCAACTTTGACTCTCCAATTCGGTAGCATCGTTGGGGCCGCTAATCTCTAAGATCTAAAAATGGAGGGTTACACTTACAGAATTACTAAGTGTTAGTAAATTTATGATCGAAAATGGTAGCTAAATGACTATCAGAATATGAGTTATTCTAGTGATAGTATTTAGTCAAGAATGTCTTGCTTTAGTGAAGGAGTATTTGACTGCCCCCTCGGTAGCACTTATTCTAACTCACTATAGTATCGTTGCAAATAAAACAATGAAATTTGGGTACATTATTACTTTGCTAAAATTTCATTGAGTTTAGAAGCAATTCACAAATTAGAATTTGTTTATAATTTCTGCATGTTGAATTCTTCAAATTTACTCACTTCTGACACTTTTAACAGTAAATCAACATGGAAATCGAATATACTAGCAAATTGATGACTTAGACTATGTTTTAATAAAGGAATTTTCTCTATCTCCCGATTCTACTACTTACCAGAAAGCACAAACAAACTAAGTATGATTTACTTGTCATTGAGACGTGCTTGGTGGAAAATGATAAGTTCACCTGAATAATGGATTCAGGAGCCGCTAATCATATTTGTACTTTTGCTCAGGAAACTAGCTCCTAGAGACAACTTACAGAAGGTGAAGCAACCTTTAAGGTAGGGACCAGGAAGGTTGTTTCGGCTAAAACAGTGGAAGATATAAAGTTATTTATTGGAGATAGACACATTTTACTTGAAAATGTTTTTTACATTCCTTTTATGAAAAGGAATTTAATTTCTATCTCATGTTTGCTAAAACAAATTTACAAAGTTTCTTTTGAATATAATGAAATGTTCATTATGTGAAAAGGTAAGATAGTATGTTCTGCAAATCTAGAGAATTATTGGGATTGATGTCCTAATTCTCTCGGAGTCTCGTTGTTTTGTAAAGATACACATTGTTTAATGAATAAAATAAGTGTTTAATTCTGGCATTTACTCATATCCAATAAACAAAACTCCTTGGTTATCTTATGTGAACTTGCATGTATATGTGATATACAAGTGGATCATGCCTTAAGTGATAACCTAAATTGGTCTGTAGTATAAGGATTAAGGTACGATACCTGATCCTAGTGACACTATGGATACGACCTGCTTTGTAAAGGTTTGCAAGTGTTGTAAACTACTACAGATGGTAGATCCTGACCATTCACGTGGAGACGTGCAAGTGGGGGAATCCTACACAAAGAGTTTGAATAAGACATGGACCACGAGATTACTAGACTCTGTATATAACGTCGTTGATACTAGAGACTTGCATCTCACTAAAATGACCATAGGTGATAGACCTCAATCCTGAGTGTTTTGGGAACTTCTACCTTTGAGGGCGGTCCTTTGATTAGTATGAGTGAGAGTGGCCAGATTGCCAACTCAACATGCCTACCTTTTTGGAGACTTGCCTGATCTGGGAGCTGGGAACTCAATCCACAAGATGGAATTCACTCCTTTCCTAAAGCAAGGATAGGTAGAGAGATTGCTCCCTTAAAGGTTGATTCCAGGGCTTGAATATAGTGGCCACAACTTCTCTTTGGAAGAGAAGACTTGGTCATAGTAAGACTATGACTTATGTTCATTAGAGGGATTAGTGGTACTTAAAGAGACAGATGTAACTATAGAGGCATAACAGTTATTGGCCCAGCTGTACTTACAAGCGATATGTGAAGGGTTGTTACACTGTTGATTGGTTAAGATGGACACGTAATATATCTGTGGTAAGAAGAGTTCAGCTGTCGGTCATTAGTGGAGTGCTTGCCAGTTAACGGATGGTAGATCCTGTGACTAAAGAGTTTAGTCAGTTATTCACGTATCGTTGGAGCTTCGAGCTACAGGTCCATCAGGTCCCCTTGGTAGCTCAATAGATTCAGTTGAGGATCAATTCTTGGTGTTGATTTGAAAAATTCATATTGACGAGAGGTATTTTGATTATATATGATATAATCGATATGATGTATGAGATACATCTAGTGGAGAATTGATGTAAATGAGATTTACATTAAGTACCATGGAATAGAAAAAGAACTATGGTTTATATGTTTCATGAGATGAAATATTAAAACTATAGGTTATAAATATAGTATGATAAATTGGTTATCATTTATATTTATAATAATATTAATTATTGGATAATTAATTATTTTTCTTTAATAAACAATTGAGTGGGTGGTTATTGGATTTTTATGGTAACCGTGAGTTAAAAGGAAAATTGTTTTCCTAATTTTAGTAAGAATTGTAAAAGGTTTTACAAACGTTGAAAAATTGTTTTTGAGATTTTCTCTCGCAAAAAGAATCTAATGGAGTTGTCAAGTAAATATAGATTTACTAGATGACAGCTTGGGTGAGCTAAACGATCGTGCAGTATTTACTAAATGACAGCTTTCCCAAAGTAAACGATTGTGTAGTGTGTGTAGGCGACAGTTACTGAGCTATACGATGAGATAAATGATCGCATAGCTTTTACTAGACGATCACTTAGCTTTAGCTAAACGATTGGGTAGACCTATAAGATAGGTCTCCACCATCTCCCACTTGCCCAGTCGTGTACACGATCAGTGTTTTCTCCTTCGTCTACCTCATACCAAGTCTGAACAGAGCCCACCCTCTAAATTCTCACATCGAGAATACCAAGGTAACCTTCTTGGTGGTGTCATACTCAACTCGACACCGTTGAGGTTCTGTGGAGGCCGTTCGTATTCTTGCTGGAGAGTTCATGATCGAGGTGATCGCTGAGGACGAACGCGAAATGTTCATGCGGTGTTGCAGTCGTGTTTGTAACGACCCGACTTCCTAGGACTCAAGCTATGCCGTTACTAAACACATGCATGCATGAAAGTTAAAACGATATCCTTTTTATTATGAAATAAAAGCTAAATAAATAAGGTAACTTAAAAGATATTTATTCAATTCAAGTATTAAAATCAAATGATAGGGTAACCATAAGTCATAAATGGAAATAAATAAGTTTGAAAAAAAAAAATCTCAAATGATAAGTTTCAAATGTCAAGACCAAAAATTAAAAATATAATATAACTCTTAAAACATGAGCCGAAGCATTAAAAACGGTCCCTAGTTGCTTGTTCATGGATTCCTCTTGTCATTAATAGGTGCGTCCCTACCCTTACCTAAAACATAAACATGAGAAATGATGAGTATAAAATACTCAGTAAGTAACCCCACTACTAGGTCGGGCTAGGCATCTATGTTCTCTAGATGCCTACCCCTGGTGGAACATAAAAATGCTCTAGTCCTCATGGAACACATACATACATGAAAAACTAATTTTTATCCTACTGTAGTTAAGTATGACCACTACCTCTGGTGAATCTCGAAGGAAACCCAACCCCTGGTGCATCCCGAAGGAAACACAACCTCTAATGAATCCCGAAGGAAACACAACCTCTGGTGAATCTCGAAGGAAACACAACCTCTGGTGAATCCCGAAGGAAACANTGAATCCCGAAGGAAACACAACCTCTGGTGAATCTCGAAGGAAACACAACCTCTGGTGAATCCCGAAGGAAACACAATATCTGGTGAATCCCGAAGGAAACACAACCTCTGGTGAATCCCGAAGGAAACACAATATCTGATGAATCCCGAAGGAAACACAATCTGGTAAATCCCGAAGGAAACACAATCTAGTGAATCCCGAAGGAAACACAATATTTGGTGAATCCCGAAGGAAACACAATTTGGTGAATCCGAAGGAAACACAATATCTAGTGAGCATCTAACTAATTAGTAAAGATACTATCACATTCTCAACATCACAAGTATCACAACATGGTTCTATAACATACATATACATCTCAACATCATGGCTCTACAACATACATATATGACTCAATATCCTCATATCAAATACAACCTCATGGAATCAAGTATCATCTCATGCTAGCATGCAAGTATCTACGTGCACAAATAAATCTTTCAGATCATTATACAAGAACATACATTGGTCATACTATACTATCTGTCTATCATGCTATCGTTCTATCATAATATTCATCTATCAGCATATATCTAGTGTCTGGCCCGTGGGGCAGTTCCAGTAGTAAGATTACTTACCTCGACACTAGATTCAGATATCGATCCAAGCAGCAGTCTTCAATATAATCAATCTTTGAATTCAATTCCCCAACGAAGCCTGAGCAACAACCACGCTCAATATTCCAATCTCTAAATTCTTCCTTCAATCAGACCCGACTTCCAACTTTTAATCCTTTTCTCCCATAAAATTTTCAATTAACAAAAAATTTAACTCACCCCCTTCCACAATGAAATTAATTCTTGACATTCATTTCAAATTAAATGTGTGTGACATAACCCCCTTCCAAAATGAAATTAATTCTTGACATTAATTTTAAATTAAATTTGTGTAACATAACCCCCTTCCAAATGAAATTAATTCCTGCCATTAATTTCCAAATTGAATAATTTCAATGTCAAAAATTAAATTCCCGCAATTACACTTAAGCCCAAAAATTCCAAAAATACCCTTAATGAATAAAAATTAATGAAATTACATAAATAATAAAAATTCGGGGTGTTACATTCTTCTCTCCTTAAAGAACTTTCATCCTCGAAAGTTCATTCCTGAAAAAGTTCTAGGTACTGGGTTTTCATCTCATCCTCTCATTCCCAAGTGGCCTCCTCGAACTGGTGATTCTGCCATAAAATCTTTACAACTGCTATTTCCCTATTGCGTAACATCTTCACCTCTCTGGCGAGAATCTGCACAGGCCTCTCTTCATAACTCAAGTTGCCATTCAACCACAATGGCTCAAAGTCAACTACATGGGACGGATCTGTTACATACTTTCTCAGCATCGAAACATGGAAGACATTATGAACTGAAGAAAGTGATGGAGGCAATGTTAATCGTTAAGTTACCAGACCAATTCGCTCTAAGACCTTGAAAGGTTCAATGAACCTCAGGCTTAGCTTTTCTTTCCTTCCAAACCTAAAAATGCCTTTCATAGGTGTCACCTTTAAGAACACTTTATCACCAGTCTCAAATTCTAGGTCCTTACGTCTCACGTCGAGCGTTGATCTTCTGTATTGCCCCATTCATGGCTTGCACTAGCTCAAGTCCTAGAAATTTCCTCTCTTCTACCTCATCCTAACACACAGGAGACCTGCAGCTCTTCCCATAGAGAGCTTCAAACGACAACATGCTGGTAGCTGGATAACTATTATTATGCTAAGTCCATCAAATGCAAGTGAGAGTCTCAACTCTCTGAAAACTCTACCACACAAGTTCACAACATATCCTCCAATGTCTGGTTCAAACGTTCTTTCTGACCATCAGTCTGTGGGTGAAAAGTTGTACTAAAATCCAATCAAGTATCCAATGCTAACTAGAGACTCTTCCAAAAACTAGATGTAAAACGAGGGTCACTATTTGACATAGCTGAAACTAGTATCAAAAGAGGTGTGACGACCCCTTCCATATATAACTATGAAACTTAAGATGCTGAAAACCGACAATACTTCAACACGTTCAAGCTAAGAACTATGAAAACTGTCATGAGCTTAAGAAAATCTTATCCACTAAAAACATATATCTGAGCTTACCATTCTGTTGTAGGGAAAACTTCATATGTGTAGTGGAGAGATTTGTCATGCTATATAATGCGTCATCTGAAGATACGTACTAGAACAAATCTGATCAACTGAAAACTTCTTCTACTCTAAAAGCGCCGACTGTGATGTCTTTCTTAGGGTCTACATGTCTGAGAATAACTCTATCTAATTAAGTCTCATATTCATGAGAAACTCATCATGAGACTCTATACTATCATGGGCTATAAAACTTTATTGAGCCAATCCTCATATTATTCTTTAACCTTAAAACAACCACATATAATTACTTAGACCCTGTTGTGGATGAGTCTAAAATTCCCTCTGAAAATGAGGTTTTGAAGTCCCTAGATGCTAAAGCATCAGTCAATTGATAACACATTTCCATAACCTCATAATAATCGTAATTGATCTATGAAGTTAGTTTTTACGATAAAAGCTTCTTGATTCATAAGTCATAGCTTGAATTACTCATACTGCCTAGAGCTAGTTAACTCATTCCCCATGCAAGGGAAAACATACTATCCTGCACTACTCTAAACCCACCTACAGCAACTTCTTGTTATCAACTCAACTTTATTACCAATCTATCCCTTACGCCAATGGTGATATTGGAAGATCCAACTTACTTACTTTTGTGCATATACCACTTTTGTCTACCTCAAGTTGGATTAATTTCCTTTTTCAATCAAATTGATGGTCTTTCTAGTTCATGTTTTGAACTTGCACACTATGTCAAAATCCCTTAAATCTTACTAATGCCATTAATGGTTTACCTTTTAACTAATGAAGCCTCAACATACCATGTCAATAGTTCTTAAACATCTACTGTTACTAGTAACTCCATTTTAGCTTATCCTTTCTCAACCTTTTATTTCGGTAACAAATTCTTATGTTAAAGCAAAGTTCCAGATCAATCACCTATATAAGCTATCTTTCCATCCACCATCCAACTCATATTCTCCTAAAGTTCCATATGATAATGAGATATTTTTCTTTTACACCAAAAAAAATTCCTTGTAACCCCTCATATCATGCCTCCAAAACATACTTAACTAGGAGTTTTGAACACATCAAATTCCTTTCTCTTTCAAAAGAGTAACTTTCTTGAATACTTTTTTTTTTCCATTTTCCAAGGGGACATAATCTCTTTAATAAAGTATATTTTATTTAACTCCTCCATAAGTCTTATCTCTATCACTAAGAATTTTCATCTTATAGAATCCTCCTTTGCCAATTTTCATGCTTTTAAACTCCAAAAGACTTTCATTTGTTCAAATTTGTCCAACTTTGATCTCCTCATCACAATAAGGCTATGGATTTAATTAATCTAGGCACTCTAAAATAATCCTTCAACCCAAACAAATAACACGTTGCTTTATCCCCTTTAATTCTAAACTCATGTCCAACTATTTTGGCTTCCTTTAATGACATCAACTTAGCTGATATTCCAAAAGAATCCTTCATATCACTACACATACTTTACCTAGTCCATCAAGTCGTAGTATGACCAAAGTGATTATGACTTATTAATCATTTCCAAAATTCCTCTAAAAATGTTTGGTTTTAATATCTCAGAACCTTTAATAAATCCGTAGTCTCTTCTTTTTCTCCTTCTTATCCATAAAACAACTTTTAACCTTATACTTGAGTACGTGGCCTGTGAAGGAATTTATTTATACTAACACCAATTGCACTACTCAACAAAAAAACATAACACTAGTCCTTAATGAATTCTTATCTAGACAATTTTATTCCTTGGCTTAAATATTTAAATACCTTTATTCCAAAAATTGTCATAACTCTACATAGTTTCATCAACCTTTAAGATCTCTGAACTGAGGTATATATTTTTTTGTTCCAAACACAATTTTCATGAGATAAACTAGTGCCAAGTGACCTCATAATTTTATTTTTTTCTCCTTTTGTAGCATCGTACCTAAATAATCCGCTTATAATAACTTCTAATGAGTCACTGACCTAGCATTAGAATATCACTATTGCATTTAAGCTAAACAAATATTTTAACGCACAACTATCATAAAACTTTTAATTGATAAGACATACCTGGCGATGACGAGGAATCCGTTCATGGGTCATAGGGACAATCTGGACTTACATAGTAAGTCAGTCTATAGAACCCAAAACATGGCTTTGACGATCTTTTTGTAAACACGAGGCTTGTCAACATTCTGTTCAAAGACATAAGATTTGATCGTAGTATTAAATCTTATATTCCAAGATCTAAAATCTTGTTTCAACCCATAAATGGATTTTTGAAGCTTACAAACCTTTTGTTCTTCACCCTGTGCAATAAACCCCTCTGGTTGAGCCATATAGATACTTTCTTCAAGATAGCCGTTTAGAAAGGCTGTCTTGACATCCATCTGCCAAATTTCATAGTCATAAAAGGTGGCATCTGCCAAATTTCATAGTCATAAAAGTTGGCAATGGATAAGAGTATTCTAATCAACTTAAGCATGGCAACGGGAGAGAAAGTTTCTTTATAATTCACTCACTCTCTCTAAGTATAACCTTTTGCCACAAGTCGAGCCTTAAAAGTCTGTACTTTACTAGTTTGGTCTCGTTTTCTCGTGTAGATCCACTTACAACCTATTGGTTTTACATCATTTGGTTGATCTACAAATTTCCAGACAGAATTGAAGTACATAGACTCCATTTCGAGGTCCATGGCTTTAATCCACTGATCACGATCCACATCTTTCATCGCCTGTTTATAAGTCGATGGATCCTTTGTGCCGTCATCAGGTATGATGACTTGTGTTTCTGTTAAACCCAAGTAACGGTCAGGCTGATGAACAACCCTCCCACTACGTCGAGGCATTCTCAACTCTTAAGAAGGATGTCACTGACCTGATGTACTAGTTTTATCTACTACTTTAGTAGATGAACTAGCTTTATCTGTAGCGTCTTTGGAAATTTCATTCAATACTAGTTTACTGCGAGGTTGATGACTTCTTATGTGGTCTTCCTCTAAGAATGTGGCATTTGTCGATACAAATATCTTATTCTCTTGAGGATGATAAAATAGACCACCCCTTGTTTCCTTTGGATAACCTACAAATAGGCATAATTCTGAACGATGTTCCAATTTCTTGGGATTTTGTACCAACACATGTGTTGGGCAACCTGCATATCTCTAAAAGGAATCAGGCAATTGAGCATAGCTCATCATAGAGCGAACCATATCTAAGAAGGTTCGATTTCTTCTTTCTGATACACCATTCTGCTGAGGCGTACTAGGTGCAGAAAGTTATGACTAGATCCCGTTTTCTATCGAATAATCTTGGAATTATATGTCCATATACTCTCCACCTCAATCTGATCGAAGTGTCCTTATTGTTTTACCTAGTTCATTCTCAACTTCAGCCTTATATTCTTTGAACTTTTCAAGAGAATCAGACCTGTGATGAAGCAGGTAAACATGACCATACCTTGAATAATCATCAATAAAATTGATGAAATATTCATACCCACCTCGAGCCTTGACATTCATTGGTCCACAAAGGTCTGAATGTACGAGCTCTAAGGGTACTTCGGCTCTGACACCTTTTCCAGTAAAAGATCTCTTGGTCATCTTTCCTTCAAGACAGGATTCACATGGAGGTAAAGAGTTATCTTCTAACTGACTTAAAAGTCCATTCTTGACCAATCTCTCAATCCTATTGAGATTTATGTGACCAAGTCTTAGGTGCCATAGATAGGCGTTGGAAGAAACCTTTTGTTTTTTATTCTGAGTTTCTAATGTTCTTAAACATTTCAGTATTTAAAACAACATTTGCTCTAGTTGTCTTAACTTATATAAGTTGTCTTTAAGTGTAGCAGAACAAATTTGAATACCTTTACAAAAAATGAATGCTTCATTTATATTAAAAGATATTGTATATAATTGTTCTATAATACAAGCGATAGATATCACATTCCTCTTCATAAGAGGTGCATACCATTTTTAAGTACTAGATATCTATCTTCAAAAAACAACTTCAGATCTCCCACTGCTTCAGCTGAGACAACCTCTCCTGTTCCAACTTTGAGGGTTATCTCACCTTCTTCAAGCTTTTTCCAAGAACTAGTTTCCTGAAACGAGAAACAAATATGATTAGTGGGCTCCTGAATCTAGTATCCAGTTGAAGTATCATATTCCACTAAACATGTTTCAACGACCAGTAAATCATATTTACCTTATGCCGTTTTCTCAGCTTTCTTCTCTGCAAGGTACTTCGGACAATTTCTTTTCCAATGCTCATTTTGGTTACAGTGGAAACATTTTCCTTTATCTATATCTTTCTTTCCCTTCTTTATCTTGGGAGCCTGCCCTTTTCCCTTCTTTTTCATTTGAGCTTTAGAGGGTCCAGCTTTGGCTTTAGAGGACGATCCTCTTAAAATCTTTTTCTTAGTGGTAGCAACATTTGCTTCCACTTCCTTCCCCTTACCTAAAGTAAGGTTTTGGAATTGCTGGTGCTCGTTAAGAAGGGTAGTGAGGTTAAATTCTATCTTATTTAAAGACACATTTGTCTTGAAAGGTATAAAACTCTTCGGAAGAGATTGTAAGATAAAGCTAACCTGGTTAGCCTCATCAATGGGTCCGCCATTTACTTCAGCGATATTGAAGTACATCATCATGCCCAAGACATGTTCTCTAACAGAGGTCCCCTCCTTCATCCGCTTCGTGTAAATGTGTTTAATTGCTTCATGTCTAAGGGACCATGATGGTTGCCCAAACATTTCTCTTAATAAATCTATTATCTCTTTAGCCGTAGCTAAGGATTCATGTTTCTTTGTCAAAACATCAGACATGCTGGTAAGAATGTAATCGCAGGCCTTTTCATTGGCTTTGACCCATCAATCGTATGCTTCCTGAATAGTTTGGTTAGCCTTTAAGGCTGGGGCTTGAGGACAATCCTCAGTTAAGAAAAATCTTAAATCATCAACTACAAGTATTGTGTTTAGATTTGATTTCCATGTTGAATAATTATCACCGTTAAGTTTCTTGGAAGCTAAGAGTTGAATTATTGGGCTATTCATGCTGAAAAAGATAAATATATTCTTTTAGAAAAAACTATAATCACAAAGAAACCAATTTAATTTAGCAAAAACTAATAATGTACCCTTCATTATTATATTTTGCAATGATATTTCAAAAGTTTAGAGTAACCTCCACCGAAGGTCAGTCGATTATTCCTCTTTTGAACCAAGACAATCTTGACTAAATGCTAACCCCAAAATAACTCTTTATTCTTATAGCACTTTAGTTATCGTTACTTTGGTCGAGAATATACTAACATCTTATTAATTCTTGTAAGTGTAACCTTCCATTTTTGGATTTCAAAAACTAGAATCAACATGCTCCTGAAAGTGGAAAGTCAATATGAAAACTGATCTAAGAAAGCCTATCCAGATTTGGAGTCCGTAGTGTTCTGAATCCTATAATACAACCCTCCAATGGGAAAGGTCGCTCCAGGGCAGACATGCAGGCGCATTATAGGAATCTCACGGTGCGACCTAATGGAAGAGACCGTGGGATATGTTATTACATACCCCTCACCCACTTACTATGAACTACTTCCCCTATTCACATTGATATTGATCCATGCAGACACTCTCCGAAGGGAGTTCGCTCCTAAGCACGGCCCAAAGCCCTGCATAAATCTCACGATGTGAACTCTTAGGGACGCTAGAGCTAAAAGTACGCTACTTCTCTCTAGTTGAAGTGTTCTATAACGGTTTAGGGTATATAAAAAAATACTTAGAGATATATTTCGGCTAAATTAAACATATCCTAAGTCTAGGTGATAGATCCATGTATAACTCTTATACTGGATTTTAATCTATGATGTCTAGGTGATAAACAAATTTTACTACCTCACATCTCTCACGCATGCTCATTAAAACTGGGATTATTTGACTTAGACGCCAGTTTGATCTCCAGGTAGGAGGTGTTTTGTAAACCGTCATCTTAAGAACCCGCAACCTTAGACAAGATCTCCCCGGGTAAGTAAATAACTCTTTGTTTAACAAGTAATCGACCTATTCTAACTCTTTAGAAAAGCCGATTGAAATTGCACCAATTTAATCCTAGGTGAGCATGCAACTTTTACCTTTGTTATAGATTTTAATGTCTAGGTTATTTTATAACAATTATAAAATAAAATTATAAC
>NC_052359.1:24555194-24573220 GCF_009727055.1 Benincasa hispida | reverse complement strand
CAACCATATAGGAACCCTAGAATTTAACACTCTCCTATAACATAGACTCCCATGACTTCCAACTGATGATGCTTGTAAATCCATAACACAGTCCAAAATATAATTAAAAAAAAAACTTAACCTAGATACAACTATAACATCTATTAATAACAATTATAACATATATTAAATGAGCTGTACATACGTTCTTACCGATATGGCTGGGATATATTAAACTCATGCATAACTATAACACTCAAGCCGACCCACTAGTACAGCACAATAAGCGGATTCAAAATTTAATTAAATATTACATCAACAATCATAATTAATAAACACCTCCTAAAAATGGATTGGTTTTTGGCTCTTAATTAAGGCTAACACAAACACATACAAAAAGATTATTAGCAATATTAGATGCGTAATGGTGTAGTACAACCATAATCGCTCTCAACACCACACTCGAACAGCCCGACTTTCAAACACTCGACCGGCCCCAAAAGATCAAAATTAGGCTTGACCAGTTCAAACCACGTAAGCCAGAAGACCCGAGCCATGCCCACGGCGCGAGAAGCGCGACTGAACACAGGAGAAAAAAACAAACAAAGCGAAACCTCAAATCATGATGGCCTAAACTTCAAACGACCCCTAGAGACGTCATTAATGAGAGACCGGGCGCTTCCCGGACGTCTAAACACCGGACGCCCTTGCCCGCTCACACCACGTAGCTCGCGGCAGCCTCAATTGGACCGGTCCAGACCGTCTAGACCGATTGGTCAACAATTTGCTGGCACGGTCAACGGAAATGCGGGGCCGATCGACGGAGTAGGCAGGAGCTCGTCTCGGGTCTGGTGGTAAAACCGGCTCTGTAAACATTTTTTCTTCATTTTAAAGCCATCCTCTTTCCTGGAATCGAGAAATTACACCCTAATTTCAACTCTAATGACTCTAGAAAAATTACAGACCCTTGTTCACACATTAATGCTCATAAACATGTGAGCAATTACAAATTAATACTACAAAAAAAACTTAATTTAATTGCCTAAACCTAAAAACCATTTTAGTTTCCAATCTTAATTTTATCTAATAAATTGATACCCACCACACGCAATTGAGTAAATTTATAACATGCTCTGATACAACATGATGGAAAAATCGACATGCATAGCGGAAATAAGAATCAATTTTACTCTAATTGCCCAAAATAAATATGCAATCCTAAAAGAATTAATTAGGGTTATTTTGAAATAATACTTTTGAAGCTCCCAAAACTCGTCTATCTCCACCCGAACACGAATGGACCACCACTAAATCTGACCTACTATCCTTTGGACTCAGAACTGAGTTGTGCGACCCGATGGATGAAGAACCCGAGAGAGAGAAAAAGAGATGGAAATAGTATAGTGAAATTGGGTTGGGTTTGGTTTTTTTCAGCCCAATTTTAAAAACTAATTTTGCAAATCTCCAAAAGTCTTTAATCCAAAAACACAAGCCCATATTTATAGAAAAAGGCCATGCAAAATTGCATGAAAACACTTCACAAAATCCCAACACCTAGATTCCACTATCTAAATGGGCTTAATATCTCCACTATAAGCCAACACCTAGCCCACTATTTTGTTAGTAGAACTATCCAACAAAAATTTGGATTTTCCCACTAACTTTAGTCAAAGGGCAAAATAGTCATTTGGTCAAAGTCAAACTTTGACCAAAAAGTCAACATTTTTTACTTTTTATGATTTTTTTCGTGTTGACTAATTTAGACCTCCTGAGCATGAATCCGCATTCATTTTCTCAAAATTCAAATCAAATTTGAATATAAGCTCGGTCAAAGTTCGACTTTTCAAAGTCAAAAGTCAACTCTTTGACTTTTTACATCTTTGACCATTTCCAATAAGAACGTATTCATATTCTTTATATTTAAATCACATTTAAATATTAAAGTTGTATCTCTAAACTAAAAAATCGACCACTATATCACATATACTTGTCGGTTTCTCTCTCTTCACCTAATTCGAACAATTCGAATTATTCTATCATACTATTCTAAGTTTATTCCATATGAGCTAGTAGGGGAATCTAATGGACCTATAGATCATGGGTTCCAACGATCCAACATTAGCTGGCTAAACTCTTTAGACGGAGCTAATCAACATTTGTTAACTAACGGGTCATTCCACTATAGTCTCATAGTTGCACTCCCTTCACTATAGATATATTTGTGTCCATTTGATATAACCATGATTAGTAAGTTAATCCTTCACAGGTTGTTCGTAATCTCGGCTATAAAAACCGTTTTACCCCCGAGACTACATCTTATTCCTCAAGTTCCACTAATCCTCTAATGTACAATTGGTTTAACGTCCAACCTATAAACTGTACCCCTCTCAGGCCAATGAAAGGATGGGGCCTCTTGTTTAAGACCTGGATACAGTACTAAAGGGAACAACCTATCTACTATCCCTATAATGGGTAGTAAATTCCGTCTTGCACCCTATGTTCCCAGCTATCCACCTGATCTTACCCCTGAAATGGGAGGCTTATTGGGTGGCGATAATGAGCTGCCCTCACTTATGCAGATCTAAGGATAATTCTGAGTGAATAGGAGTTCATAGTTAGCTCAGGATTAAGATTAAGTTACTTAGGTCATCAATTAACGAAATAGTCAGTTTTATACATTAAGCGGCATTTAGAACGTAAAAGTGAGTATTTCATGGTTTAGTCTTATGTAAACTCTTTACATAGGATGACCCTATTTTCATGTCTCCACATGAACGGTTTAGGATCACATCATTTGTACTAACTACAAAATGGGCCGCATCCATAGTGTCCCCAGAATAAGGCACCCAACCTTATTCATATACTATAGACCATTTTGGTTATATATATTTGAACTTGATCCACATTTATGTCACTACATAAAGTTCAAACTTAAACTTAATAGCCTCGGAACCTTAGTTTATTGGATTCATGAATATATAATTTAAATTTACTAAAGATTTTCAATAACTGCTTTATTGAACAAGAATATGATATTACAAACTACGAGTTTTAGGACATAAAATCCAACAGGTTATGCATTAATTACAGAAATTACAGCATGATATAAATAAAAGATCAAGGACAAATGCTACACACTTTTGCAGACTCATCGCCAAGCACCTTGATCACGAACGCTCGATCACAACAACAACCAAATGCTCGTCCAACACGACTGCTACACTGCACAATCACCGTGCACTCGAACTCAGTGATCGGCTCGGTCACAAACACCCCGAACAACATGAACGACCTCCATAGAACCTCGACAGTGTTGAGTTGAGTATGACACCACCAAGAAGACTACCTTGGTATTCTTGGTGTGAGAATCTAGGGGGTGGACTCTGTGTGGACATGATTTGAGGCAGAAAGAAGGAGGAAACACAATCATGTAAAAGGAGATGGATGAACCTATTGTATAGGTTGATGCCCAATCGTATAGGAAAAGCTTAGCGATCATCTAGCAAAAGCTATGCGATCGTTTAGCTCATCACTTAGCTGAGTGCCTATTGCCTACTAACACTCCATGATCATTTACCTCATCCAAGTTGTCGCTTAGCAAATCCTATTTACTTGAAAATTTTCGTGAGAATTTTTCCGAGATTTCTAAACCTTGTAAAATCTTTCTAAAATTAGGAAAACATTTTTCCTTTTATCTCACAGTTACCATGAAACCACCAATAACCTCCCATTTGGTTATTAGAGAAAAAGAGTTAATTATCCAATAATTAATATTATTATAAATATAAATGATAACTAACTTACCATACTATATTTATAACCTATAATTTTAATATTTCATCTCATGAAACATATAAACCATAGCTCTTTTTCTATTCCATGGCACTTAATGTAAATCTCATTTACATTGACTCCTCCACTAGATGTATCTCAAACATCATACCGATGATATCATATATAATCGAATTACATCTTGTCAATTTGAACATTTCAAATCAACACCAAGAACTGATCCTCAACTGCATGCATTGAGCTACCAAGGGGACCTTATGAACCTGTAGCTCGAAGCTCCAATGAGTGAATAACTGACTAAACTTTTTAGTAAGGAGATCCACCATCCGTTAACTGCCAGGCACTTCATTAAAGACCGACAGCTGAACTCTTCTTACCATAGATATATTATGTGTCCATCTTAACTAGTCAACAATGCGGCAATGTGAGACCCTAACACTATATCCAAGGTGGAAGGTTATTCGGAGAAGGAAAATCCTAAGTAATAAAGATACTGAGGCAATAGTGAAATCATTAGTACTAAGAGGTGGCAAGTGGGTAGGAGTACAACCAATGCATATGGAAGTCCTAAGCATTGAACGTAAGGCCTAAGAGTGCGTGGGAGGCTGGAAGCAAGAAGACTTAGGCAATGGTCGTGGGCTTGCATGCAACTAACGCAAGGGCATGCACAAGGCATGTGGACGCCGGCAAGGTATGCGTTGGAGGCATGTGTCGAGCGGGCATGCCAAACCCCCAGCCCATGCATCGAGCCCAAATGCACAGCCCATGCGTCGAGTAGGCCAAGCGCTGCCAAATTGCCCAGCCGTGCATTGATGGAAGCACCTAGCCTATGCATCGATGACTTGCATCGAACACCCTTGCCATGCGTCGAGCGCCTTGCCAAGCACCCATGCGGCCAAGCACGCCCATGCGTCGGTGGCCAACACTTATGCTAAGCACCATGTGCCCATGCCAAGCAAGCCGTGTGGCCATACCTAGTGAGCCATGCATCAAGGAGGAGAGGCCACAGGCATTGGTGATGGCTAACGCATGTGATGGCTAAGTGGGATTGCGATGATAGTAAGTTGGCTTGCTATGCGTAAAGGACAAAAGGAAGGCTAATTGTTAGGGAAAAAGAAACCCAAGAGGAGATGGCAATATTTATGAAATGCGTCTATAAGCCTAACAAATTTGATAGATGAACATGTTTAAGTATTTAAGTGATTGAGGCGGCGAAAGGAGGATCACACAAAGAAACCCTATCACTCTATGTAGGAGGTGGACAAAGGAGATTACATGCAAAAGTGGTCTTATCACCCTAAGCAGGAGGTGGAGGAAGAAGGTTGCATGCAAAATGGGAATTTTGGCTGGCAAATTAAGGTGAGAGCAACTCAAGGCTGTGCTGGAATAGACTAAGTGTTGGCAGCTTTAAAAAAGGATAAATAGAAGTTGAGTTGTCACAAGGGGGTGAGCTTGGGATAGCTATAAATAGAGGGATTAGGTGAGAAGAATTCATTCATGCCATCATCAAAATCTCTGTGTTGAGAGCTTATGAGTATTTAGGCTGCCAAATTAATTGGGGTTTGAAGGAGCTAAAGTTGCATTCGTGAAACATTAAAGCCAGTTCGGACGCATACGGCCAACCAGCCAATGCATCTAGCACACAGCGTGCGCGCCTTGCGCCTTGCAGCGTTGCGTCCGTCCATCACAAGCAGCGCGCCTCGCACCAACGCATCACACACGCCAGCCCAATGTAGCAGCCCACCGTGCGATGCAGCATGCACACCCTGCACTTGGCCGAACGCCCCAGCTACCTGCCAGACTCCATTGCACTCACACAGTTAAAATAACCTCTAAAGGGGTTGATTTTGGGATTTTGGCTAAGTTTGGAGTAGGGTAAGCTGGTATTTTTATTATATAAAGGTATTTTGGCTATTTTAGCATTATTTATTGATATAAAAAGTATTAATGAGGAATTTTCATTGATATAGAGGAAATCTCAGGAAGATATTCTCAAAGTGGTTTTAGTAGGAAATCTTGCTTATGGTGAGTGGTTATTTAGTTTTATGCATTGTTATATGAATAAATGCATAGGTAAGTACAGATGCATGCTTATAATGTTATGTTACTTGCCATGATATTGTTTGTGTAATTTCTATGGAAACTAAGATTATACCCGAAATACATAAGTTAGCATGCTTAAAAATGGTACTTGGCGGGAAAATATATTCGGCTTCGGTCGGCGGGAAATAATAGTTGGTGATGACCGGCGGGAAATATAGTCAAGATACCTAAGCATGACTAGCGGGAAATAGAGGTCGATCTGCACATTGGTGGGAAAGTGGGTTATAGAAAAGTTTCCATAAAAGTTGTTATGATTGTTAATATATGCATGATGTGAACATGCCAAGTATAGCATGTAATGGAGGATAATGATTGAATGAGATTACATGTGATCCTGCATTTGATTATAACAAAATTATGATTATGTGATTGAACTCCAAAAATATGTTTGTTAAGCTATTGTTATCTTAAAAGGCACCACTCACTGGCCTTATTAGCTCACGTTTTTCCAAATGTTTTCTTTATTCCCCGCCTCTCCCCCCCACCCCCCCCCCCAAGTTGCAAAAGTGGAGCGTTCAGAAAGGAGTCTACAACCACCAAAACACCAGGACTTGGTAATTTCTCAGGGCATGGCTCGGATCATGTAATAAAATAATATAAGGAAATTTAGCTACATGTATGTAATTTAGATGGTTATTGTAAACATGTTAAGGTTTTTAATAGATAAAAGGGGAACGTTAAATTAAAATATTATTACAGAATAGTACTAGTATGTCTTCATGCTTCTCTTCCAAGTCTTGGGCTAGGGCTAAAGAGGGGGTGTGATAGGCAACCCTTCACAGATCGTGTAAGTACAGCTCAGCCAATAACCGTTATGCCCCTGTAGTTACATCTAACACCTTAAGTACCACTGATCTCTCTAATTAATATAAGTCATAGTCCTACTATGACTGAGTCCTCTCTTCCAAAGAGAAGTCGTGGTCACTATGTTCAAGCCCCGGAATCAGCCTTTAAGGGAGCAATCTCTCCTACTTACCCCTGCTTCATGGAAGGAGTGAATTCCATTTTGTGCATTGAGTTCCTAGCTCCCAAATCAGACAAGTCCCCAAAAAGGTAGGCATGTTGAGTTGGCAATCTGGCCACTCTCACCTATACTAATCAAAGGACCACCCTCAAAGGCAAGAGTTTTCCAAAACACTCAGATTAAAGTCGTGTCACCTATGGTCATTTAGGTGAGATGTAAGTCTCTAGTATCAACAGCATTATATACAGAGTATAGCCATCTCGTCGTCCGGTCTTATACAAACTCTTTGTATAGGACACCCCGTTCGCACGTCTCCACATGAATGGTCAGGATCTTACCATATGGTAGTAGTTTACAACACTTGCAAACCTCTACAAAGTGGGTCGTATCCGTAATGTCACCAGGATCAGGTATCCCACCTTAATCCTTATACTACAGACCTATTTAGGTTATCACATAAGGTTGATCCACTTGTATATCACATATACATGTTTAAGTTTACATAGGATAGCCATAGAGCTTTGTTTATTGGATGTGAGTAAATGCCAAAATGAAATAACAATTATTTTATTTATAAAACAATGTGTATCACTACAAACAATGAGACTCCGGGAGAATTAGGACATCAATCCTAACAATCTCCCACTTGTCCTAATGCCTCAAGAGACTAATGTACAATACAATATAAAACATGTACAATATACAATAAATTAGGCATACCCCAGTATCTTCTCCCATTTGCCCTAGACAAGGTGCCATATGTCCCGTAGACCCAGACTCTCCAGGTGACCCTCGAACACTTTAGCCATAAGAGCCTTTATAAAAGGATCAGCAACGTTGTGCTCTGACATAATCTTTGTGACTATCACATCACCGCGATGCACAATCTCCCTGATTAAGTGGTATTTCCGCTCTATGTGCGTACCCCGATGATGACTCCGAGGCTTCTTTGAATTTGCCATAGCCCCGCTGTTATCACAATACATAGTGATAGGAAAATCCATATTTGGAATACCTTCCAAATCTGAAAGGAATTTTCTTAGCCAAACAGCTTCCTTAGTTGCTTTACAAGCGACTACGTATTCAGGTTCCACAGTGCAGTCTGTGATGCATCCTTGCTTAATGCTTCACCATACTACAACCCCTCCATTTAGAGTGAAAACTGACCTTGATGTTGATTTGTGAGAATCTCTATCGGTCTAAAAGTCAGAGTCCATGTATCCTGTAAGGATTAGATCCTTATCTCCATACATGAGCATGTAGTCCCTCGTTCTCTGAATATAGATGAGGATCATCTTGTCCGCTATCTAGTGATCAAATCCTGGATTGGACTGATACGGACTTACAATCCTTACTGCATAGTAAATGTCGAGTTTGGTCCACAACATTGCATACATTAAGCTTCCTATAGCTGAAGCATAGGGAATCCATCTCATCTCCTCAACTTCTTGAGGTGTCTTAGGACATTGATCCTTAGACAAAACGATTCCATGCCTAAAGGGTAATAAACCCCTCTTAGAATCCTGCATCCTGTACCGGATCAACATTTGATCGATGTATGATGCCTAGGATAGGGATAACCGTTTGTTCTTACGATCTCGAATGATTTGGATCCCTAGAACGTACTATGCCTCACCCAAATCTTTCATTTGGAACTGGGCAGCTAGCCATTTCTTAATGTCAGTTAGATACCCTACATCATTCCCAATGAGTAGGATATCATCCACATATAGTACAAAGAAAGCTACTGAGCTGTTGATGATCTTCCTGTATACACAAGGCTCATCAACATTCTGATCAAAGCCAAACGACTTGACAGTAGTTTCAAATCTGATATTCCATGATCTAGATGCCTGTTTCAGCCCATAAATGGACCTATTAAGCTTGCAAACATTTTTTCTATTGATTTGGAACTGTGCCCCTTAGTTGAGTCATATAGTTAGTCTCTTTTGACGAATCGCTGATAGGTATGATTGATGATGTTCTATGCTCGAAATGATGCGATACTACTGCTAGATATCCGTTAATTATGGCTGTTCACGTAGTATGCCATGCGTTGTCACAAGTTTCCTTACGATGGAACCAAGTATAATTCCACCGCAAGTTTCTCGGTGTGATCCGAGGTCGAACTCGGGACTATTTTAGGTTATTGTGATATGTTCACGATATATGCGACCAGGTTTTCAATCTTTAAAAAATGTGTTTGTACAGGTATATAAATTGTGATAAAATAAAGTAAAGTAGTAAAGATGCGATAATAAAATAAAATACAATAAACTTAAGCTAGATGATACAAGATATAGGCTTCATGTTATAAGATGCTGGGGTCAAGTCTGGTTGTGAAAGTTATGCAAGGACGTGGAATGCGGCGGCAAGTCTTATGAACAGAATAGAAAGAGAAAGATAAATAATATAAACAGCGCAAGTTCTCAATTGCGTTGAAGATAGAAATATTGTTCCGCTCTTCTCTTGGCGTACACCTTTTAGTGATCGGCCACATTCCCACATGTCTGTGGTGAAACAAAGAATAACGTAATGAATGCAAGGTTATTTCCATGTCTGAAAGTACTACTCGCTTTAGTTAACGCATTCTTCTAACCCTCTCTCGATAGATCAGAATGGCATCTTCACTTCTGCTCTCACAGGTGAAGATGCCGTCTAGCATGCCTTAGCTAAACACATTTTATACCTTGAACACAGATTAAGTACTTGTTTGATTCATATTAACTATCAGGGGATTGAAAAGACATCATGGAGAAAATAATTAATGGAGGAATGGAAGTAGACAGAGAATGATATATGAAAGCTATCCAAACATTTAATATATCTATTAAGCATTTGATACATGGTGTGTGAATGAAAAGATAAAGAGAAAGTGAAATACACCGATGAAAGAGATAGAACAGATACAAACAAGTGTCAATGTCTTGGCACTGATTCGATGAAGATTTGCTTGCCGGATAGGATGGATTTGATGGTAGGGAGAGCTTCCCTCTCAGGCTTGCTCCACCGGTAGCAGAGATCTATGCACAGAGCTTCCGATCGGGTATTCGGCAGATTAGATATGAGATTCACCTCTCGACCTTATCTTATCTTCTTCCCGTATTTCTTCACTTAAGCACTCAGCTTAGCCTTTTCTCTCAACAGTTTAGCAGCACTTAGCCTCGTATCAAGTAGCATAAGTTTTCTCTGAAATCTATAGGGTATTTATAGGTGCAAATCTTTGACTCCGGCTTTGTGGTCCCCACTGATGGTTATGGCAATTCCGAAGATGGAGGAATATTATTCCTTCTGTTATGCAATCAGACCGTCAATTCTGCACAACCGTTAGTTGTACACATGTCTCAATCCTCTGCTTTTGCGTTGCTCAGCTGCATCTTTCGATCGTGGATTTGCATGTGGTGTTGTTTTTATTACCTCATGTAGTTGAAAGTTAGCTCTGGATTGACTCTCGCATTGCGCTGTCATTTCGATGATTGTCTCTTCATTGTTGATTGACGGGCACAATGTGATAGGAGAAAGCGTTGATCAGTTTCTCGTGAGCCTTGAGCTCAAGCGGTGACTTGGTTTCCTGCAAATAGAGTAAAATTCGGCTTGTCCTCCATATTTATTGGTGTTAGTGGGTCTAATTGCGATCATTTATAATTATTGTAATTCTAGGCTAATCTTCAATATAATCGGCACATATTTACTAACTTTTGGCTGCAATATCTAGATAAGATGGCATAAATAACTTCTACTAAGGCAATCATGCTCAATTCCTATCCTCTATTTTTGCGACGATTGGTTGCTGCGGAATGTTTCACTTAGGCACATTCTTAACATTGAATTTCCTTCTATCCTAGCTAATGTCTTAGCAAGCCCTGCTTTATTGTGAAACCCGGATTTCCATTTTTCCTACTTAAGTAGGTGATTAAGGGATTAAACTAGGTGGAAAGTTAAATCCTATGTTGAGAGTGAAGGGAATTTTCTAAATGTTGAATAGATTTTTGTTGATAGCTTTGAAGTTAAGCTTAAATTGATGGAAAATTGACTAAGTGTTGGACTAGGCATTTCCTATGCATTGGCCATAAGATCTTGGAAAGATTACTTGGGCAAGGGGAGAATTTTTGAAGTAGAAGTAACGAATGCCTTGAAAGGTTAGACCAATGCATTGGACTCATTGGATACGTTTGGTGAAGGAAGGAGTTGAAAGAGATGCGTTGGAAGGGTTGTTGGTGATGGCATGTGGTTGAAGAAAAGGCAACCAAAGGTGCATGGGGTAGGACCGAGGACAAGGGTTAAGGCATGCGGTATGCGTCGATGCACGAGCCCATGCGTCGAGCACTGCCGGAGCCTTGCTGAGTCGCACCATCTATGTGTGCCAAGCGCCCATGCGTCGAGCGCTGCTGAGCCTGTCGAGCGGCCATGCCATTGTGTTGAGCGCCCTACCGAGTGACCATGCATTGAACACCCCTGCCATGCATCCAAGCACACAGCCCATGCAGCCAAGCACGCCCATACGATCGAGCGAGCGAGCGATGACAAGCCTATGCCGCACGCCCATGCGTTGAGCAGCCAGCCTATGCAACACCCCCATGCATCGGTGGCCAGCACCATGCACCCATGCCAAGCAAGCCGTGGGATGCTACCTAGTGAGCCATGCGTCGAGGATGGGCGGTCACCCTATGCGCTGGTGATGGCTAGCTCTTTCAATGGCTAAGTTGGATTGCAATGGTAGTGAGTTGGCTTGCTATGCATTGATTATAGGCTATGCATTGATTATGGACTATACGTTGAACATCCAAGAGTTTGACGCATATAAAGGATGAGATCACATAGAAAACGTCATCAAACATGTGTCTTCTTGGGAGGAAACCTTAGGACTAAGGATTTGAGGTGGAGGCTTGAGGAGACATGCAAATTTGTTCTCATGCGTTGGCATTGTAGAAGAAAGACATCTAGCACTTGCATGGATCCAACCTTGCATCTGTAGACACCTCAAGCAAGAGGTGGAAGGGGTTGTAGGTTGGCATATCTTTATGAGTAACACATGGAGGAGGAGGTGTCGACCTTGGAGAAGGTTTGGACGCCTATAAATAGGGCCAAAAGACTTAATTTTCATAACACAACTCAAAATACATTTAAAAAGAATGGGAAAGTTGAGTAAACTTTGCGTTGAGATCAAAATCCATGCGTTGATCATAGAGCTTCAAAGAGGATGCATTGGACAGTGAAATCTGGAAAACAGCACCAACTTGGGACGAGAACTTCTCCCAGAATACGAGCGTTTGATGTGATTCAAAAGCCATATGAAAGTTAAAAGAGTCTAGTTTTCATGGTGGGGCTGCCGGAGAAGAAGCTCTAAGGAATCGGGCTGGAGAATGAGGAAAAGATAGAGGGGTCGAGCTGTTAGGTAAGCGGGGCCAGTCTTGATGTTTTGATGATTCCGGCCAAACCACGAGGGATTCTGAGCTAAGATTTCATGGTAAGCTTCCTGAGACATTTTAGAGCGTATTTGTAGAAGAAAGTAACTCGAGATAAAGCCTAGAACGATGAGTAGTTTGAGCTTTAATTTAAATCTTGAATTTAGGGTTCAAAAGAGGAGCCCAAGAAGACCAAGGAACTTCTAGAGAGAAAAGTTCCTAAACGATCAAGGTGAGTGACTAAAATATTTAAAATGTTTTAAGAAACCATGTGCTAAAGAAAGATCTTTCAGATAAAGACATGTTTTCTAAGTTTTATTAAAGAAAGTCATTTTATGACTAGTTTAACTTGAAACTTGATACCGAAGGACATTTGAGAAGGTATCTGAGTAGCTCGATACTAAAGGACATAGTTGAGAAGGTATCTGAGCAAAAGTACCCAAGTGTGGGGTAGTTCTTTTGATAAAAATCAGTTTTCTGGTCACTCACTGTCTTTATAGCTAATGCTTTCCAAATGTTTTTCTTTTCTTCCCAAGTAGCAAAAGGTGAGGAGTTCCAGGGTGCTGCTAAGGTCAAGATCTACCACAAGCCACAGTTACAGTTCCGGGGTTTTACAGTTATTGTTGTAAACTTTATAGTTAAGTCATGGAGTTGACGTTACATTGTTGTAAAATAAAGATGAGCCTAGTTATTCCGCTGTAGTTTGCCTCCTTGACTTAATCATTGGTTGTTGAATTTGTTCATTGGTATCAGAGTTATTTCCACAAGAGTTATTAGGCGGTAAGTATGAACCAAAGGATTGATAACTGCTGCAGTCATGTCCTTTCTCAGGCTAAGAAGGTGGTCTGGGGTGGGGTGTGACAACTTTATTCTTCTATATAACAAATTTCAACTAAAAAATGCTTTTCTAATTTTTCAAAATAGAATGTTTTTCTCTTCTTGTCAAAAAAACTCGATGTATCTATATGCGACGGTCAAAACTTTGCGTTATTTATTCATTTAGAGACTGCTGATCATGGTTATACTCTTCGTTTTGGCTTATCCCCACGGGTGTCATACGAACATCCAACTACGGTTGTGTGCCAATTTCAACTTTAACTCATGAATTTCACGAGTTCTCTTGCATTTATTTGTTTTTTTTTTTAATTTCATATTGCGTTGTTCTTGGAAACCTACCTTTATTTTGGGTTTCTCCTACGAGTGTCATACGAACATCCAACTACGAGCAGGCTCCTTTCACAACTAAACTCTTATCAGATTGGGAACATTTTTAAGGTTTTCCCTTGCGCTGACATTGGAGCTTTGTATGAATTTTTTTTTTCTATATGAATGTGAATGCATTTTGTTAAATACTGCATATTCTGATCTTATCTGCTCAGACCTTCCCCACCCCCAAATTTAAAGGTGAGCAAGGTTCTCATTGCATTGTTTGGAGAGACAAACACTTAGAAGAAAATTTCAAAAAGAAGGTTTGAGTAGAACTTTGAAAGATAAAAAGTAAAGTACTGCTAAACTAAGAATTAACTAAGTGTTAGTCTGAATTTACTAAGTATGGGAAATATTTCTAAGTATAAACATATATTACATCATAGCAACGCAATGAAGAACACAAAAGTAAAAGATTGAGAACATTACAAAAATTGACAAAGAAAGATAAAGAAAAAGGCATAGGCAAAAAGTGGAGTGAATATGTACTCTGATTGTATTGAATATTAAAAAGTACACAAATAAGGTACAATGAACACAATACCAAATTTTCTATTGGCTGTACAAGAGTCAAAGAATTTGATTATCTTACAAATTTGATTCAGAAGAGTGCATGATTAAAATTCGCATACTACTTCCAATAAACGCAGATCCATTTTTGCCGAGGATGGGCAACACGCATACATCCCCGAAACACACCCCTTAACTAAACACATTTCTTGAGGCTACCTCAACATAGTGTATTTAACTAAGGACGGGCAAAAGACATATGCGCGCGCAACACACCCCTCACCGCAATGCATTTGGGTGTATTGGACATACATTGTCTCTTGGTACCACTTACTACACCCATCCTCTCTTATTTTACTTTCCTTTCTCCTTAATTCATTGAAAACGCCAGTCGGCAAGACCTTGCGGCGATTTATCCAATCATTCACAACAATTATACGTCCGATGCTTACTAAATTTAAGATATGGAAATACATGTGAAAGTAAATTGGAAGGAAATACAAAAACATTAAAGACTGATTCTACTAAACAATAATTGACGGAATTTAGAAAACGGTAAAAGAAAGCTGTAAAGAAAGCAAGTAAACATAAATAGGGAAGCTGATTAAAAGAGGTTCTTAGAATTACCGCAATCACCCCCCCTACAAGCAATTTAATCTTGCTTGCCCAAGTCAATGGTGTCCATGCGTTGATCAAAGTTGCCTCCATAGTAGGGCTTAATCCGCTGACCATTGACTTTGAATGCGCTGTTCCCGTCTAAAGTTGTTAGTTCTACTACACCATGAGGAAATATTGTCTTGATTTGGAATGGCCTAGACCAACGAGACTTCAGCTTTCCTGGGAACAATCGTAAACGAGAATTAAATAGTAATACCTGTTGACCTTCAGTGAATGTCTGGTCGTTTATGCGATCATCATGCCATTTCTTTGTTTTCTCCTTGTATATCTTGGTATTTTCATAGGCATTCCTTCACTATTCGACCAACTGATTCAATTACAGCTTCTGGACTTTCCCCACCCTGGCTAAATCAAACTTCAGCTTCTTGCATGCCCACATCGCCTTATGTTCCAACTCAAGCGGCAGATGACAAGCTTTTTCGAAGACTAGAGCGTACGAAGACATGCCAATTGGTGTTTTATAGGCAGTCCCGTAAGCCCACAGTGCTTCATCAAGCTTGGGTGACCAATCCCTCCTGGCAGTATTAACTACCTTCTCCAAGATAGTTTTGATCTCTCGATTAGAAATCTCTACCTACCCATTAGTCTGTGGGTGATAAGTAGTTGCAACTCGATAGCTGACGTTGAATTTAGTCAACAGGTTGACAATTATGTGGTTGATAAAGTGAGAGCCCTCATCGCTGATTAAGGTCCGTGGGATCCCATACCGAGCAAAAATGTTCTTATTTAGAAACTTCGCCACAGTGGCGGCATCATTCTTGGCACATGCGATGGCCTCAACCCATTGTGATACATAATCAATCGCATCCAAAATGTAATTGGTGACCTTCAGATGGTGGGAACGGTCCCATGAAGTCAATTCCCCAAACATCAAATAACTCAACTTCTAAGATTGACGTCAAGGGCATTTCATTTCTTTTAGACATATTCCCTGTCCTTTGACACCTGTCACATTTCACAACATGGGCGTGGGCATCCTTAAACAGTGTTGGCCAAAAGTAGCCACACTGTAGGACTTTTGCTGCAGTCCTTTGCCCCCCAAAATGTCCTCCATATGGGGACTCATGACAGAGCTCTAAAATGTGCTTAGCTTCATGCTCAGGAACACATCGACATATTATATGATCAGGTCCTTGTCGATATAGGAATGGGTCGTCTCAAAAATAAAATTTGGCATCATGTCTTAGCTTCTTTTTCTGCTTGTATGTACAGTCATCCGGTAATTGACCGCAAACTATGTAGTTTACTATGTTCGCATAGCAGGGAACATTAATGTTTACTGCCATCAGTAGCTCATCGGGGAATTTTTCCTCAATATCATTTTCTGTCCCTTGAACCTCGCAATTTTCCAATCTTGACAAATGATCCACAACTTGGTTCTCGGTGCCCTTCCGGTCTTTAATTTCTAGGTCAAACTCTTGAAGGAGCAACACCCATCGTATAAGCCTCGGCTTTGCATCCTTCTTCATCATTAAGTACTTTATCGCAAAGTGATCCATATACACCACCACGTTTGTTCCGATTAAGTACTGTCGGAACTTCTCCAGTGCAAATACCACTGCGAGCATTTCCTTTTCTGTGGTTGTATAGTTCTCTTGCGCGTCGTTCAGTGTTTTGCTCGCATAATAAATAGGATGCAATATCTTATCCCTGCACTGACTCAAAACTGCGCCCATAGCATATCTGCTGGCATCGCACATCAACGCAAATGGTTGCGTCCAATCTGGCACAATCAAAATAGGCGCGGAGACAAGCGCATCTTTCAATGTGTTAAATGCTTTGGTGTCGGAATCATCAAAATTATACTCGCGGTCAACTTCGAGAAGTGCACTTAGGGGTCTTTCGATCTGGGAGAAGTTGCGAATAAATATTCTGGAAAACCCAGCATGTCCCAGAAAGTTCTTAAGTGTTTTTACGTTTACTGGTGGGGGTTACTTTGAAATTGCGTCAATCTTTGCCTGATCGACTTCCAATCCTGCCTTAGTGATTTTGTGACCCAGAACTATTCCTTCTTCCACCATAAAGTGGCATTTTTCCCAGTTCAAAACAAGATTTGTTGCCACGCATCTCTTCAAGACTTTTTCAAGGTTAGACAAATAGGAGTCATAATTACTACCAAAGACTGAGAAATCATCCATGAATACCTCGACTAACTCCTCCAAGTAATCTGAGAATATTGCCATCATGCATTGTTGAAAAGTGACTGGTGCATTATAGAGTCCAAATGGCATGCGTCGAAATACCAACATACCAAATGGGCACGTGAAGGTTGTCTTGTCTTGGTCCTCTGATGCAATTGCTATTTGGTTATACCCTGAATAGCCATCAAGAAAGAAGAAGAATTCATTCCCCGCAAGTCTGTCTAACATCTGATCAATGAACGGAGTGGAAAGTGGTCCTTTTTAGTGGCCAAATTCAGCTTGCAATAATCCATGCAGATTCTCCACCCCGTAGTTGTCCTTGTGGGAACCAATTCATTCTTGTCATTAGTGATGACTGTCATTCCCCCTTTCTTCGAAACACATTGCACGGGGCTCACCCAACTACCATCAGTATCGGGTAGATGACACCTACGTCCAGCCACTTTACTGTTTCCTTCTTTACGACCTCTTTCATGGTAGGGTTCAAGTGGCGTTGCCTTTCTACATTCTTTCCTTCTTCCAGCCGAATCTTGTGCATACAATACGAGGGACTAATTCCTCGAATGTCTGCCAAGGTCCATCTTAAGGCTTTTGTGTTATTTCTTAGGATCCCTTTGAGAGCATCTTCTTTCTCCTTACTCAGTGACGCAGAAATGATAACCGGTAATGTGTCATTACTTCCTAAGTAAGCATACTTTAGGTTCACGGGCAATGGCTTTAACTCTAACACAGGTGGCTCTTCTAAAGATGGCTTAATCCACTGCGATGTTCATTCAGATAACTTGAGCGGTTCCAAATTCGATTCAGCATGAATTACGGCGCAGTTCTCCTTCAACATTGTGCCGAATTCATAATCCTCCTCTATTTCCTTCAGGGGTTCGTGCCACTATTCTCCCCGTAGCTCCTCGATATATTGGCAATTCTCTATATCACCTGGGTACTTCAACGCATTGAGTATGTTGAATTTCACTTCCTGATCGTCGACCTGGATGGTCAATTCTCCTTTCTGCACGTCGATTAACTCTCACCTTGTGGCGAGAAATAGGTGACCCAGGATGATAGGAATTTCTCTATCGGCTTCATAATCAAATATGACAAAGTCTGCTAGGAAGATAAACTTGTCCACTTGCATGAGAACATCTTCTATCTTGCCCTCAAGAAGCTTTATCGATCTATCGGCTAGCTGTAATGTGATCGTGGTTGGCCTTGCTTTGTCGATGTCCAACTTCTTAAAATTTGACAAGGGCA
>NC_052359.1:24552732-24554364 GCF_009727055.1 Benincasa hispida | reverse complement strand
AATGATGTCTCCAGAGACGAGGTACCGCAAGAGGTATCATATGCGAACAGTTGGTCACAGGGTGGCGTACCTTGAGAATTACTTGGGCTGCAGTCTGGATTAGTGAAGATCGGAGAGTTTCCTCGATCCTCTTCATAACTGAATTGATAGAAACTATGGCCCTCTTGATTGAGATTCTCATCCAAACAAAATTGGGTGACCCCACCAACCAGGGTTAGAGATGTTGCCAAACGATTCATCACAGACAGAATATACGGGTTGTTGATTCCATAGGCAAGCTTCTATTAGATGTCCCTCTCCACATTGGATACAATTCATTGCGGCCACGTGAGTCACCACATTAACTTACGCTGATCCTTGAGAGAGAGTTCTTTGTTGGTTAGCCACCGTCTGGAGGAGTGAGGTCATTGTGTTTGTTGACACATCAACACTTTCTATTCTCTCTTGTTCTCGACCTCTTACCTCGAGCCCGGTGTCAATCCACTCGTCAGAATGTCATGAGATACGATCCAATATGGTCTTCGCTTTCGTGTATGACTTATTAATTAATCCTACTTCGGCGGAGGCATCGGCAACTGCTTGCATTGATGTCTAGGCCATTGTAAAAGGTTTCCATCAAAATATTATCAGGAATCCGATATGTGGATAGTTCTTCACTAACTGCCAGAATTGCACCCAGGCGGTGCTCAAATGAACCCTTTGTTTGAAATTCAAAACCTCCCTCCACCTCTTTGCATTAACAGACGGAGGGGAGAATCTGTTCATGAACCTATCAACCAACTGCTCCCATTAATTAATTTCATCCGACTCTAATGCTTGAGCCCACCTCTTCACTTTATCCCACAATGTGTACGGGAATAGATATAGTTTAAGACTTTCTTGAGTTACACCAGACATGGAGAATGTGCTACACATGTCTACAAATTTGTCAAATGAGCGTGTGGGTCTTCTCCCTGCAATCCTCTGAATTGTCCCACATTCTGAATCATTTGTAGCATAATAGGTTTTATTTCAAAGTTTGCATTCCCCTTAACTACTGGTCTTGAAATTCCTGGTGAAAAATTATAGAAATCTAGTGCCGCATATTCCCTCATAGGGATGTTCTGGTCAGCAGCAAGAAAAACGGGATCTTGCACTGGCAAGACTCCCCTTTGGTTTCCAGCAAGTGCCACATTCTCATCAACCATACTTCTTCACCAATTATTTTAGCCTTGATGAACTCTGCACGAAGAATACACTTGATCTCTGGGACAACTTAGAATTACCAGATCACTCCAGCACTCGTAAGCCATCAAACTGCTCTCCGCGTTGAACAGTCAGTACAAAGAGATCTGTCCTACACATAACATAAAAATATTCAACACTAACCGTTAACCAGTCCCCGACAACTGTGCCATAAACTTGTTGACGAATCACTGATAGGTATGATTGATGATGTTTTATGCTCGAAATGATGCGATACTATTGCTAGATATGCGTTAATTATGGATGTTCACGTAGTATGCCATGCATTGTCACAAGTTTCCTTACGATGGAACCAAGTGTAATTCCACCGCAAGTTTCTCGGTGTGATCCGAGGTCGAACTCGGGGACTGTTTTAGGTTATTGTGATATGTTCACAATATATGCGAC
>NC_052359.1:24536236-24552020 GCF_009727055.1 Benincasa hispida | reverse complement strand
TCTGCTTGCCAGATAGGATGGATTTGATGGTAGGGAGAGCTTCCCTCTCAGGCTTGCTCCAACGGTAGCAGAGATCTATGCACAGAGCTTCTGATCGGGTATTCGGCAGATTAGATTTGAGATTCACCTCTTGACCTTATCTCATCTTCTTCCCGAATTTCTTCATTTAAGCACTCAGCTCAACCTTTTCTCTCAACAGTTTAGCAGCACTTAGCCCCGTATCAAGTAGCATAAGTTTTCTCTGAAATCTATGGGGTATTTATAGGTGCAGATCTTTGACTCCGGCTTTGTGGTACCCACTGATGGTTATGGTAATTCTGAAGAAGGAGGGATATTATTCCTTTTGTTATGCAATCAGACAATCAATTCTGCACAACCATTAGTTGTACACATGTCTCAATCCTCCACTTTTGCGTTGCTCAGCTGCATCTTTTGATCGTGGATTTGCGTGTGGTGTTGTTTTTATTACCTCTTGCAGTTGAAAGTTAGCTCTGGATTGACTATTGCATTGGGTCGTCATTGCGGTGATTGTCTCTTCATTGTTGATGGACGAACGCAATGTGATAGAGATGCGTTGATCAGTTTCTCCTGAGCCTTGAGCGTAAGCGATGACTTGGTTTCCTGCAAAACAGAGTAAAATTCGGCTTGTCCTCCATCTTTATGGTGTTAGTGGGTGTAATTGTGATCATTTATAATTATTTTAATTCTAAGCTAATCTTCATACAATCGGCGCATATTTACTAACTTTTGGCCGCAATATCTAGATAAGGTGGCATAAATAACTTGTATTTCTACAAGTTATCAGTCTCCTCAAGATTACCATTAAGAAAGGTAGTCTTGAAGTCCATTTGCCATATTTCATAAACATAAAATGTGGCTATGGACAGAAGAATCCTGATAGATTTGAGCATGAAAACAGGTGAGAAAGTTTCCTCATAGTCAACTCCCTTAACCTGGGTATAACCCTTTGCCACAAGTCGAGCCTTAAAGGTTTGCACCTTTCCATCTACATCTCTCTTTCACTTATAGATCCACTTACACCCAATAAAACTCAACTCATCAAGTGGATCAACAAGCTCCCAAACGTTATTGAAGCACATAGACTCCATTTTCGAGTTCATGGCTTTAACCCATTCATCTTTGTCAACATCCTCCATTGCTTTCGTAAAAGACAACAGATCCTCAACCCCATCATTCAAAATGACGTTTTGGGCTTCAGTCAAACCCATGTAGCAATCTGGTGGGTTCATAAAGTCCCACTACGTCGAGGCAGTCTCAACTCTTGAGCTGGTTGACGAGATGTTCCGACCTCAACAACTCTTGTTGATCTGTTGATCTATTCAATAACTCTTATTGAACCCTCAGCAGTCTCAGTCTCACTAGAAATCTCTCGCAAAACGAGCTTACACCATGGCTTATGATCCCAGATGTGGTCTTCTTCCAAGAAGATAGCATTTGTAGAAACAAACACTTTGTTCTCACTCGGGTCATAGAAGTATCCACCTCTCGTTTCCTTTGGGTAGCCTACAAAGAGGCAAACCTTCGAATCTGGTTCCAATTCCTTTGGGTTAGTCACTAGCACATGTGCCAGACAACCCCAAATCCTAAATTGGCGTAAACTACCTGTACTGCCTCTCCATAACTCAAAAGGTGTTTCAGAAACACTTTTTGAGGGAACGTTCTTCAGGATATAACATGCAATCTCCACTGCAAAACCTCAAAACGAGTCTGGAAGATGAGCAGGACTAATCATAGACCAAACCATGTCCAACAAGGTTCGATTTCTCCTTTCTGATACCCCATTCTACTGAGGTGTACCAGGGGCTGAGAGTTGGGATACAATCCCATGTTCTATCATATAGTTCTGGAATTGGAGGTCCATATACTCTCCACCACGATCAGATCGTAATATTTTTATCTTCTTACCTAACAAGTTTTCAACTTCAACCTTATACTCTTTGAACTTGTCAAGGGCTTCAGACTTACGTTGCATTGGGTAAAGATATCCGAATCTTGAATAATCATCTATGAAAGAGATGAAATATTCATACCCATCCCGAGCTCTAACATTCATTGGACCATAGAGGTCTAAATGTACAAGCTGTAATGCTTCCTTGGCTGTAACCTTTTCCAGTAAAAGGTCGTTTGGTCATCTTGCCTTCGAGGAATGATTCACATATCGGCATGGAGTTTTCTTCTAAAGTCTTTATAAGTCTACTTTTCACAAACTTCTCAATCTTTTTGAGGTTGATGTGACCTAACCTTAGATGCCAAAGATGGGCATTTTCTTTAGGAGAAACCTTTGGTCTTTTAACTGTTGTTGCCATACTGAACATTTCAGTGTTAAATAAGGCTTTTATGACTAAGGGCCTTAGTACATATAAGTTACTTTCCATTGAACCATAACCAATCTCAGAAAAAGAGATGGTATACCCTTGTTCAATGAGACAATAAATCGAGATTAAGTTCCTCTTAGTATGAGGAACTACGAAAACATTATCCTGTAATAGATAATGTTTCTTGTCAACAAATAATTTTAGTCTACCTACAGTAACAACTAAAATGTGAACTCTGAATCCTAATTTCCCTACTTAAGTACATTCCCTACTGAGATCAGTATAATGAGTAGGTTGATGGGGAAGATAGTGTGGAATGATAGAGAAAAGAGTGGAGATTTGAAGAAAAGAGGGAATTTGGAAGGGTAACTTTTGAGGAAAAATTTGGAAATTTGGCTAAGTATAAATTTTGTGTGTTGATGCATTGGAAGGGTGGTCTTGATGCGTTGAAAGAGTGGTTGGGGATGGCATGCGGCTGAAGGAAGATAGATGGAGGTGATGCGTTTTAAGGCAGCCCATGCATCGAGCAGCCTCGGCCAGCACCCTTGCCATGCATCGAGTGGCCACGCACATGTGTTGAGCGCCCTGCCGAGCGGCCACGCCCATGCGCCAAAGCACCCGACCAAGCATTAAAGCGCCATGCGCAGCCCATGCGGCCAAGCACGCCCATGCGCCGAGCGAGCGAGCGATGGCCAGCCTATGCCGCATGCCCATGCGTCGAAGCAGCACGCCCATGCATCGAGCGGCCATCCTATGCAGCATGCCTATGCGTTGGTGGCCAGCACCATGTGCCCATGCCAAGCAAGCCGTGCAATGCTACCTAGTGAGCCATGCGTCGAGGATGGACGGTCACCCTATGCGTTGATGATGGTTAGCTCCTTGCGATGGTTAAGTTGAATTGTAATGATAGTGAATTGGCTTGCTATGCGTTGATGATAGGCTATGCAGTGAGTATGGATTATGTGTTGAACATCCAAGAGTGGACGCATACAAGGGATGAGATCATCAGTAGAACATCATCAAAACCATGTGTCTTCTTGGGAGGAAAGCCTTAAGCCTTAAGAATGTGAGGTGGTGGCATCAGATTGGAGGCTCATGCGTTGGCAACATGGGAGGAAGACACTTAGCTTGCGTTTATCACAAAATTGCATTGATGGGGTGAGAAGGAGACACTTGACCATGCAGCGAAGTAGGTGGTGTCAACTCTGAAGAAGGTTTGGACACCTATAAATAGAGCCAAGAGACTTCATTTTTAGATCACAATTCAGAAATACCGTAAAAAATGGGAGTGTTGAGCAAACCTTGCGTTGGAGCCAAATCCATGCGTTAGTCATAGAATTTCAAATAGGACGCATTGGACAGTGAAGTATGAAGAGGACGCATCAACTTGGGATGAGGAGTTCTCCCAAATACTCATGCATTTAGAGTGATTCATAAGCCACCTGAAAGCTCTGAGCTAGTTTTCAGGGTAGGGCTTCCGGAGGAAAAGCTCAAAGGGATCGAGCTGCAAACTGAGAAAAAGACATAAGGGTCAGGCTATCAGATTAGTTTGGGTCAGTCTTGAGATTCTGTGATTCTGGCCAAACCACGAGAAGTTATGAGCTAAAATTTTGAGGTAACATTCCTGAGACATTTTAGAATATTCTTTTAGAATGAGGTATCTCAAAACAAGGTTTAGAACTATGAGTAATCTAAGCTGTAAGTTGAATCTGGATTCTAGGGGTGAAAAGGGAGCCCGAGGTAGAAAAGGGAACTACTAGAGTGAACAAATTTTAAAAGATTAATCTAGGTTACTAAACTCTTTAAAACCATGTGAACTTCGATCCATCTCAATCCAATTTTAAAACCCTTTTAAAAAACTTGAGTTCATCATAAGTTTGCATGCAATTCTTTCTTACTGATTTTAGTTCTACTTTCCGTTATAACACTTATGAACGAAAAAACCAAAACCACAATGTAAAGCTAACACCTTCAAGGCATTCATAACGATTATAAACAACCTAAGTGTCATGCTCAATGCATTGTTCATTCATTGCTACTTCTTTTATGTAACACCTATACAAAACAGCAATGAAACAAGCACAACATGCTTCCATTCACCCTTACACTATAACACTTATAATATAAGGATGATGCATGATAATGCTCACAACATGCCAAATATAACTCTTATATTTCATGATACATGCACATGCTTTCAAGTAATTTCTTCACGCTAGATTATAACATTTATAATACATGATGCATGAATAATTGTACAACCTAAGATGGGTTTTAAACTATATGTCAAACACTTTGTCATATAAGCACAATACATCACATGTATAATAAAAAAATGTGGATGAACTGGGTAAAATTGCCTTAAAACAACAAAAATTAAAGCTAAATATTACAAAAACAAGGAGTCTCTGGTTCAAATAGGCGAATCGGGTCTTGAATCGCTCGGGCGAAGCAACGCATCTCCAATCATCGTGTACTAATCTCCCCGTGATCATCTACATGATAAAACAAACACTCTATCGCTTAACAACACTCCCAGAGCTAAACGATCGTTTAGCAAATACTACACGATTGTGTACCTTTTACTAAGCAATGAAGCCCGAGGTACACGATCGCCTAGCACGCTCCGCACAACGCACGCCTTACACGATCGTCTAAATGACTACGATGCGGCAAAGCACCATCGCTTAAATGATCACTTAGTGAATTCCTTAGTATCGTATATCATGCGATCGTGTAGGTAGTAACTAAGCGATGAGGCTTGCTAACTACACAATCATCTAGCACACGCTTTTTACTAAACGATGAGCATCACATGCTCCCACTACGATCGTCTACCTCTAGTGTCTATGTTATCGGGCAACCAAAGCTACGCGATAGAGTAAACGATTTACCCCATCGTTAGCATTAGCTAAACGATCGTTTAGTAAATACTACACGATCATATAGAAAAATCTACACGATCACTTAGATAAATCCCAATGATTGTTTACCTTAGGCTACACGATACAACCAACTCTTGGTCTTCTTCTTCGTTGAGCAAACCACAACTCCATGTCTTCGAAACTTCATCACAAATGACTCGACTAACTCAAACCCTTTGAATTACAGACTCGATTGCAAGTTAATTACGCCCAAAAACAATCAGGGGCCTTTACAAATGAACACTTTGGAATTGAGGAAAGCTTTAAACAACAGCAATTAAACTATAAAACATTCACATACTCCATCCAGCAAAAGTATTTTAACAATTAAAAACACAAATGTAGAAAAACCCACAAAGACTGTATAAATAAGTCAAAGTAGTAATTGTTAATTTGGAATATCAGAACAATCTGTGTAATCGGATAGCCTCCAGCCCGTGACCCCGTCGTGTCTTGTTAAATTGATACCAATTGACAACAAAACCACGAGCGGAGTTTCAATGAGCCGTGGAAAGATTCATTCCAAGTTATAATCGCTATTTATGACAAACTATTCCTTTTTTTAACAATTAACACCAAATAGAAACATATGATCATACATTAATTACAAAATTACAAGATGATATAAATAAAACGAACAAGGAAAAAGCGCCTACACACTTTTTGCAGTTTCATCTCCAAGCTGCCTTGATCACGAACGTCCTCGATTCACAGCACACACCCAAACAAACACTCAATCCAACACGACTGCTAACACTGCATGATCACCATGCACTCGAACTCACGATCGCCTCGCGTCACAAACACCTCGAACAACACAAACAACCTCCACAAAACTCTTCGACAGTGTCGAGTTGAGTATGACACCACCAAGAAGGCTACCTTGGTATTTTCAGTGTGAGAATCCAAAGGATGGGCTCTGTGTGGACTTGCTTTAAGGCAGAAAGAAGGAGGAAACACAATCGTGTAAACGATTGAGCAAGTGGGAGATGGAAGACCTATCGTATAGGTCGATGCCCAATAATTAAGGAAAAGCTAAGCGATTGTCTAGAAAAAAGCTATGCGATCGTTTCGCTCATCGCTTAGATGAGTGTCTATAGCCTACTAACACTCTAATCGTTTGCCTCATCCAAGTTGTCGCTTAGTGAATCCTATTTACTTGACAACTTTCGTGAGAATTTTTCCGAGATTTCTCAACCTTGTAAAATCTTTCTAAAATTAGGAAAACATTTTTCCTTTTATCTCACGGTTACCATGAAACCGCCAATAACCTCCCACTCAATTGGTTATTAGAGAAAAAGAGTTAATTATCCAATAATTAATATTATTATAAATATAATTGATAACTAACTTACCATACTATATTTATAACCTATAGTTTTAATATTTCATCTCATGAAACATATAAACCATAGCTCTTTTTCTATTCCATGGCACTTAATGTAAATCTCATTTACATTAATCCTCCACTAGATGTATCTCAAACATCATACCGATGATATCATATATAATTGAATTACCTCTTGTCAAATTGAACATTTCAAATCAATACCAAGAACTGATTCTCAACTGCATCCATTGAGCTACCAAGGGGACTTTATGGACCTGTAGCTCGAAGCTCCAATGATACATGAATAACTGACTAAACTCTTTAGTCAAGAAATCCACCATCCGTTAACTGCCAGGCACTTCACTAAAGACCGACGGCTGAACTCTTCTTACCACGAATATATTATATGTCCCTCTTAACCAGTCAATAGTGCAACAACCTTTCACAGATCGCTCGTAAGTACAGCTCGACCAATAATCATTATGCCCCTATAGTTACATCTAACACCTTAAGTACCACTGATCCCTCTAATGAACATAAGTCGTAGTCCTACTAAGACTGAGTCCTCTCTTCTAATGAACATAAGTCGTAGTCCTACTAAGACTGGGTCCTCTCTTCCAAAGAGAAGTTGTGGTCACCATGTTCAAGCCCCGGAATCAACCTTTAAGGGAGCAATCTCTCTACTTACCCCTACTTCGAGGAATGAGTGAATTCCATTTTGTGTATTGAGTTCCCAGCTTCTAAATCAGACAAGTCCCTAAAAAGGTAGGCTTGTTAAGTTGGCAATCTGGCCACTCTCACCCATACTAATCAAAGAACTGCCCTCAAAGGCAGAAGTTCTCAAAACACTCAGGATTAAGGACGTGTCACCTATGGTCGTTTAGGTGAGATGTAAGTCTCTAGTATCAACGACGTTATATACAGAGTCTAGTCATCTCATGGTCCGGTCTTATACAAATTCTTTGTATAGGACACCCCCGCTCGCACGTCTCCACATGAATGGTCAGGATCTACCTTATGTAGTATTGTTTACAACACTTGCAAACCTATACAAAGCGGGTCGTATCTGTAGTGTCACCAGGATCAGGTATCCCACCTTAATCCTTATATTACAGATTTATTTAGGTTATCACTTAAGGCATGATCCACTTGTATATCACATATACATGCTTAAGTTTACATAGGATAACCATGGAACTTTGTTTATTGGATGTGAATAAATGCCAAAATGAAATAATAGTTATTTTATTCATAAACAATGTGTATCATTACAAATAATGAGACTCTAGGAGAATTAGGACACCAATCCTAACAATCTCCCACTTTTCCTAATGCCTCGAGAGACTAATGTATGATACAATATAAAACATGTACAATATGAGATAATTGACCACTATTTTCTCTATAACCGTACGTTAGTGGGAAGTTCCATTTAGTTATCGTAACTGAAGAATAAAATGAAAATTGTTTTCATTTTGTAAATATATCGAAAGAACACGGTTAATTGCTCACAGTGTGTTTTACTTTCTATCGCTTAGTAAGTTAGAACCTATACAATAGCTTGTGTTTACTAAACGATCGCTTACACGCACGCTCATCTACTAAACGATCGCTTGTCTTTTCCTAACGATTGCTTAGCGTTAAGCTTTAACTTAACGATCGTATAGATGATCGTCTACCTTTTCTTACATGATCGTGTACTTCGTTTAAACGATCAAGAATCCTGTCTATACGATAGATGCTACCTTCTCTCACTTGCTTGATCGTTGTATACGATCTCTTTTCCTCCTCCCCTCTACCAAATCTGAACAGAGCCCAATCTTTGGATTCTCACTCCGAGAATGCTAAGGGTTCCAAGCGATGGTGTCATCCTCATCTTCTTTGTTTGTTTGTGTGGAGTCTGTTCGTGGAGAGAGCGGGATTTTCCGAGAAGAAAGTCTTCAATTGGTAAGTTTCCTTGTTCTCGTGTTTATTTATCTCTAAGCATGTCGGTAATTTAGTAGTTTGATGCATATCCTAGTTTTGAATGTATGTGTGGTAATTCTATCACAATTCTTTTGGAAAGATCCACTTCCGCTTAGAGGTACTCTTGTATAAGAGTTTCTTCAATTGGTATCAAAGCCAGATTTTTTATATTCCAAATTCATTGCTGCAAAGAATTGCATTTACTTTCTCGGTGGGTAAAAGGATGTCTACTCTCTATTTTAAGCGTTAATTCATTTATGGATATGTTGATTAATAGAGTTTTCTAGTATGAAACCTCAGTTTGTTAAATTCTTTTACATTTCGAGTTAATTGTAAAGGCCCCTGCATTTTTTGAGCATTATTAACTGCTATCGAGTCTGTATTCAAAGTTGTCTGAGTCTGTGAGTCGTTCGTGAAGAAGCTTCATAGTAAGGGTTGCTGTTCTTTGAGGATGAAGACGAATAAGAGTTGGTCAGGTCATGTAGATGATGGGGTAGATGAACGTTGAGTATCAGATACTCGGGAGCTATTTTAGGCGTGCGCACTAGACGATCGTATAGCTCAACAAGCTCCATCGCTTAGTTACTGACTATACGATCGTGGAGTAAATTGTTTACCTTTCATGTGATAAGAGATCGCTTAGATGATTGGGTTTCTCGGCTTGGTTGTCTTTTAAATGATCATTTAGCATTCGTGCATTTTCGTCTTGTGTGCTACATGATCGTTTACCTGGAGGTGTTTACTAAACAATGGGAGCTTCACCGGCGGTTCAAGACCCGGTTCGCCTGTGAACCAGTTTGCTCAGTGGAAAAATGTAATAGATAGAATTTTTCATTCTGATTTCTAAGGTGGTTCATCTTGGTCCATTAATCTGTGTTTTTATACATGAGATGTATGTTTTATTTATATGTGATGTGGTATGCACATATAGAAAAATCCCACCTTAGGTTATGCATTGGTCATGCTTCATCTTTTTATTATAAATGTTATGATTTAGAGAAACATGATTTAAATTACATAAGAGCATGCTCATGCATCATATAATATAAGAGTTATATTTATGCATGCATATAGCATTGACATGCATCATCTTTATATTATAATTGTTATAGTATAAGGGTGTATGGAAAACATGTGTGCTTGGTTGTTAGTTGTATATAAAAGTTATGTATAGTAATGGTCAGACATTGCATGAAGCATGACACATAGGTTAATTTATAAGCGTTATAAATACCTTGTTGTGTGGCGATGTATGTTTTCGTTGTTTCTTTTATAATGATTATAAAAAGAAATTAGAACTAAAATCAATAAGAACGACATGCATGCCAACTTAAGTTTAATCATGGTTTTAAAATGTTTAAAACTTGGATGAGATAGACCTAAGATCACGGTTCTAATATGATTAGCAACCTTAGGCTTTAATTTTTTTAATCAGTTTAATAGGTTTAAATTGACTAATAAAAGGTTAAAGTGTAGCAAATCTATCTATAAAGGACCTTTTTCTAAGGCGTGTTCTGTCTGGGCTGGGGTTTTTAAGGTGACGGAAACGGAACACCCTTACCTAGGAACCTACCTATAAAGGTGATTAGATAGATTTGGTGCATGCATGCAAGTTAAGGAAATTCCATTAAAGAGTTTAATGTGACTACTTGAACTTGTTTTATTTCAAAGACAAAAATTGTTTTTGAGCGGACTTAATAAATGACTTATACTAAAATCAGTAGCTGGACTGTCTAGGTTAATGAACCCCTAGGTAAAACATTCAGTGGGAGATACTTGGGGCATTTGATTCTTCATTTAAACTTTTCGCATTTCTCCCTTATTGTCCACACCGTGAGATGCTTCATTTAAACTTTTCACGTTTCTCTCTTGAAGAGCACAATAATGAGTCATGGGAAAGCTATCAGAACCTTGAGATTTAGTTTAGCCAGATCACTGCTACACTAAATACTATGAACAAAGGAGCTTTCCCTAGTTGTACAGAGAAAAACCTAAGGGAAGAGTGCAAAGAAATAACATTGAGAACTGGGAAAACTATTGTGCATCCTGTGGTAGACCAGACAGAGGAATGATAACGGGCAGAAATGCACATTATTATAGTGCAAAGTTATAAAACAATGCAGGATTGCGTTGATAAAAATATACAATATTGCATCCAAAAGCATTAAGTTCACAACATTGTGATCGCATGTGCCCATCGCATTAAAACAACTAACTTATGTATTTTCGTGCAAAAAATGTGTTGACGCAAGGTGGAAATGCAATCCGAAGAAATTAACGTTCGAATGCATAAGAGATTGCGACTGCAAGGCTCTGCGATCGTTTGCGCTCGTGAAACCTGCTCAAGATTGCGACCGCAAGGCTATGTGATCATCTGCGCAGCATGCATTGACGCAAGGCTATGCGATCGTTTGCGTTCGAAAATCTGCTCGAGAAGGTGGCCACATAGAACCGGCGCATCAAGGTGGACGCATCTGGGTGAAAGCGTAATAAATCACGATGGGACAGAAAGCTGATGAGGGTCGATTCTGAATTAAGTTGACAAGCCGTTAACGACCTACTGTAGAAAGTACACTCAACTTTTCGGTGACAAATATTCGGCGCATCAGACAGAGTATTAATGCCACCCCATCAGTGCAATCATAAGAGAGAAGAAGCTGTCTCTTATACACATCTAGATGTGTATAAGAGACAGGCCCTAGCGCATCAAGGTGGACGCATCTGGGTGAAAGCGTAATAAATCACGATGGGACAGAAAGCTGATGAGGGTCGATTCTGAATTAAGTTGACAAGCCGTTAACGACCTACTGTAGAAAGTACACTCAACTTTTCGGTGACAAATATTCGGCGCATAAGCGAGTGAAGGGAGATTACTCCGAGAGATCGTCTTGGTGAACTCGGAAGAGTGCCAGGAGCGTCGAATTCAAAGAGAGGGCTAACTCTTGCGGAAGCAAGAACATCTTTTGGGCAGAATAGAGATAACAGTGTAAAAGCCTTGGGAAGCAAGGAATTGTTACCAGGCTCTCTACCCTTATCTTCCATTGTCATTTTGTACTATGAACTTATTTATAGAAATGGAAATTGCATCTTTATATCTGTTCACTCTCTGTACATTATGCATGAGTAGCTAAATCTGTCGAATGGATTAAGAAGCACTTAGCTAGCATAACTGGGGATCTTCATTCTATGCGATTGTCTTGTATTATGTATGCATCATTCGTCCATTAGAGATACTCAGGAGGGTAGTCTAAGGATAGAATCTAGGCTTCAAAAAGTCAGATTAGAATCTAGGATCGGGAGAGTCAGATTGGAACCACATAATCAAGAGATAGAAGCTTAGGAATAAGCTCTGTTTGTTATTAACGCATCGCATGCATCCTAGAGATAAGTTATGATTGACTGCGGTCACATTAGAGACTTAGGAATAAGCTCTATAGACACTATCGCGTTCATCGCATGCGTCCTAAAATTAGGAGCCACCTCATTTGCATTGGAAAATGATTTGCTGCCGCATGAGTGTAGCATGATCGCATAGCTTGAACGCATTCTCGGGAAACGCTAGCTAAAGATTTTCTCAACCCGTTCTGCCACATACTCAGTGTATCTGTCACATAATTACTCTTTCCTCAAATCCGCCGCATACTTTTTTATACCTTAAAAAACAAACCAACCAAACCATTGATTTACTTGTTACCACAAAGTGATCTGAAAATTACCACCGCATATTGTTTTCCTTAGTCCTTGAGTTTGACCCTGGGCTTACCAGGAAACTCAGTAGGAAATACTTGGGTCTTACTAAGAAAACTTGTTTACACAACGCATTTTTCACCAACGCAATTCTTACCATTATTTCATCACATAAAATAAACGCATCAAGTTTTTGGCACCCTTGTCGAGGACTTCAGCAATACATTGTGCTCACGGTAAATTTTTTATTATCTTTGCAGCTCTCAATCTCTGGTNCGAGGACTTCAGCAATACATTGTGCTCACGGTAAATTTTTTATTATCTTTGCAGCTCTCAATCTCTGGTGAATTACGACCCAGAGATTGAAAGAACGTTCTGATGAAGATGGAGAGACAGCCACCAACAACAACAAGAAGAGAAAGATAACATGACGGAACAACCAGGAAATGGACACCAAATGAAAATAATGTCACGGAAAATTCCATCCTCTTGGCGAACGACCACAATAGGCCCATTCGAGACTAGGCGTCACCCAACCTCTACGTTTTCTCCCCTGAAATCATGAGGCCTGCTCTTAACGGATCGAGATTCGAAATGAAGCCGGTGATGTTGCAGATGATCCAGACTGCTAGACAGTTTGGTGGAAGGCGTGGCAAGGACCCGCACGCTCACCTCTAGAGTTTCATAGAGATCTGCAACACTTTTGTGTTCCCTAATATCTCCTCCAAGGAAGTTCTACTAACCTTTTTCCCTTTTTTGTTGTGTGACCAGGCACGAAAATGGGCGTACTCCCTCGAACTGAGGGAGATTACCTCATGGGAGCAAGTATTAGAGAAGTTTATGAAGAAATACTTCCCTCCAATGGAGAATGCCAGAAGAAGGAAGTTGATAACCAATTTCGAAAAGGATATTGACAAATCGCTTAGCCATGCTTGGGCGAGGTTTAAGAGGCTGGTAAGAGATTGCCCGCATAACGGCTTACCAGACTGGTTATAGATGGAGATCTTTTATCACGGCGCAGACTGTTGCCAATGCGGTAGTAGCTGGAAGTCTACTGGATAAAACTTATAATGAGGCCAAGAACATCCTTGATCGCATTTCTAAAAATCATGAAGACTGAAGAGAAAACGATCATAGATTGAGATTCAAGGACAGTGATGCGAACAATGGTGCCATTGCATCCCTTCAGAGTCAAATGACTGCGATGATGAACCTGATATAAGGAATCGCAATCAATAGCCCATCAACGCATAATGGGAAAGTGAACGCAATAAACCAGACGACCGCAAAGTATGCTACTTGTGGTGAAGGACACACAATGGAGGAATGCCCGCAAAACTCACAGTCAATTTATTTTATGAAGAATAATTGATAACGAGCATAAATTCACGTTATCATAGTGCTAAGTTCTTAAACAATGTTGGATTGCATTGATGAAATATGTTAAATTGCGTCCATTAAGCATAAATTCTATAATATTGCGGTCGCATGCGTTCAGCGCATTAGAACTATTGATTTTTGTATTTTTGTGCAGAATATGCGTTAATGCAATGCAAAGATTGCGATCACGGGAATTCATTGGTTGAGCGCAACTTCACCGCAAGGCTTTGCGTTGATCGTACTCACAAACATTCGCCCAAAAAGAATCACCACAACTTGGTCAGCGCAACATGGTGGGCGCATCCGAGTGAAAGGATAATTAAGATCGATGGGACAAAAAGCTGATGGTCGTCGGATCCATATTAAGTTGACAGCCGATAACGGTCACAAAGTACATTCAGCTTTATCAGTGACAATTATCCGGCGCATCAGTCAGGAATTAAAGTTGTCCCATCTGTACAACCGGGAGGGAGAAGCAGCCTTTCACCGTGGAAACTCTATAAATACCAAGTGCATTCTTCAGAGAAGGGGTTAAGCAGTCGATTACTTCATCACTTTACAAGTTCATGCCTCTGCCCATAGTTTTATTTCATTTTAAGGTGGACGCGAGGGAGAAGGTGTGCCGGTAGATCATTCCAGCAAGCTTGGGAAAGCACCAGAAGCTCCAAGACAGAGAGAGGGCTGACGCCTGCGGAAGGGGGAACATTTGTAGATTAGAATAGAGATTCAGTGTAAAAAGCCTCGGTCAGGTACCAGGCCCTCTACCTTTTCTTTCTATTGTCATTTTGTACTCAACTCAATTATAAGAATGAAAAGTCTCTCTCTATATCTATTCATTCTCTATTATTTATGCATGAGTAGCTAAATTAGTTGAATGGGTTGAGAAGTAGTTAGCTAACATAACGAGGGAATCTTCATCTTTGCGATTATCTTGTTTATGTATGCTTCATTCGTCTATTAGAGATACTCGGGAGGGTAGTCTAAAGACAGGATCTAGACTTGGAAAGGTCAGGTCAGAATCTAGGTTTGGAAGAACCAGATTAGAACGCATAAACGGGAGATAGGTGCTTAGGAATGAGCACTATTTGTTATTAACGCATCGCATGCATCTTAGCAATAAGGTATAATTGTATGCGGTCACCTTGCTTTCATGCATTTTGCATCAATACATAGGACAAGAGTAGAGACTTAGGGATAAGCTCTATGGACATTTTGCATTCAACACATGTGTCCTAGACTTCATAAATATTACCAACGTAACTATTTTCACAAGTCCCTATGTTCGACCCTGAACTTACCCGGAAATTCAGGGGAATTTACATTTGAATTCCACTGGGGAAAATTAAGTGCACAATGCAATCCATCAATGAATATCATCCATATTTCCATTCAATAAAATAACGCATCAAGTTTTTGGTGCCGTTGCTGGGGACTTCGGAAAAATAGTTTTTAACAGTAATTTTTGTGATTTCTTTGTAGAACTCTCAATTCTGCCGAACTACGACCCAGAGATTAAGAGAACATTTCAAAGGAGACTACGATACCGCCAATAGAAACCACAATCCGATAAAGAAGAGATGGCGGAGCAGCCTGGAGGTGGATCACCAAATGATAATAATGTCATGGTGAATCCGATTTTGTTGGCAATCCGATTCTCTCCGGGAATCGTGAGGCTTGCCCTCGATGGAAGCAGATTCGAGATGAAACCGGTGATGTTGTAGATTATCCAGACTGTAGGTCAATTCGGAGGAAGGTGTGGCGAGGATCTGCACGCCCACCTCTGAAGTTTTATTGAAATTTGTAATACTTTTGTGTTCCCGAACATCTCTGCTGAGGGAGTTCGAATATGTTGTTTCCATTTTCTCCATATGATCAGGCTAGGAAATGGGCTTATTAGCTAGAACCAGGAGAGATTACTTCTTGGGAGCAGGTAGTGGAGAAATTCATGAAAAAGTATTTCTCACCTACCGAGAACGCAAGACGAAGAAGCTTATCACTAATTTTGAAGAAGATATGGATGAATCGCTCAACGATGCTTGGGCGAGGTTTCAAAGGTTGGTCCAGGACTGTCCACATAATGGGCTGCCAGACTGCCTTCAAATGAAAATTTTCTATCATGGTTTGAACCCCGCTTCGCAGACTGCTGCCAATGGGACAACAGC
>NC_052359.1:24321266-24536211 GCF_009727055.1 Benincasa hispida | reverse complement strand
TTCCTTCAGGTTTTGAAAAAAAGCTGAGTAACTGCTGAAGAAACAGTGGTGATTAAAGGAAAGAGAGAGAAGAAGAGACAACATATTATATGCGCAATATTAATTGGTATAGAATAAAAATTAAATAAATAAATGGTAGGTTGAGTTTGTATGAATATATAAAAATGGAAATGAGAAAGAGAGAGGAGATTAAGTATATGTGGCGTGGAGTAAGCCGCGTTATACATATACAGCAAAAGATTCAACTGTTTTCCACACCATCGCCAGATAGCATAAGAAAAAAGGGACCTAAATATTTTGGGGGGAATTTATTTTTAAAAAGGGGGTTCATTTTCTATTCCTTTTGTTAATTGTTTATTAAAAAAAAAATTACCTTCTAAGACTTCCAGTTTTGAATAATAGTTGTGTTTTGATTCCTGAGTTTTAAAATTTATTCTTTCTACTTTTAAGTTGTCAAATAGATTCCTAACTTTTATTTATTTATTTATTTATTTTATTTATCTAAAATAACATGAGGTGTTTTAGTAAGTTTTCTTTCTTAATTTTTCACTATTTTTTTCTTTATTTAGAAAATCGTTGTAACTGACTTTTTTACATACAAGTAACAGGTAAATATCTTGACATTTCCGCGATATAGATTATTGTTGTCACATTGACTCGAATATGGTATATTGTAGAGGGTTGCCCAAAGCAAGGTTCAAAGTTTACAGCGTAGGCTCAAAGTCCAAAGGGTACCATAAAAGGAGCATATGGAAGTATCATTCCGAACAAGGCAAAAGTCTTCAATGCCTTAGGTTTTGGCCGACCAATGAGTATGTAATTATATATACACATTGGGAAATTTAAAGGAGCTAAGAACTGGAACTTAGCACCCTACCAATTTCAAGCATGGGAATGTTTGCAACACCCCTATTCATCATAACGTGTTAACATACGACAGTTGTATCAGATGAGGGCTGTTATAAATAATTTCTAAAGAGAGTACTTGACTTTACTTCTTTTAGTGTAGACTGAATTATTTCATTTCTTGTACTAACTAGGCATCAAGTGTATGGCCTCTCTGTACCACCACCCAATGCGGAGGATTCTCTTATGCATGTACCAGTCAAACAATATCGAGACCAGAGGAAACGGGCCAAGGTCAAGGGCTATTGAGCACCTGAGTAAATCCAAGGCGATAGTTCCAAGCACCAACATATGTAATAGATGGTAAATTTTGCAAAATTTTTACAAGTTCATAGACTCTTTTTTTTTTTCCATTTCTTCAAATTGTACATCTTTTAATTTAGACTAGATGGAAATTCTAACTATTAGGACTTTGAACTTGTCGATTAATGTGTTTAAAAGTGTTACGATTCTTTGAAAATAAGGCATGTATAGATAGAAAAAAATGCATAGATGGCCCAGAAATAAAAGACACAAATGGAAAATGCAGTACCATTTTTGAAATCATTGGAAATTTAGTTCTGCTTATGTCGACACTGTGTAAAATTACCACTTTAGACCTAATGCATTTAAATTCTTCTATTTTCTTTCGTTCGTGTTAGCGTTCTTTTTTCTTTTTTTTCGTTTTTTCTGATTCTTCTTCTTCCTTCGTCTCTTTTTTTTTTTTTTTTTTTTTTTTGCGTCATTATTTTTTTTTGTGTTTTTCTTTATGCATTTCTTCTTCCCTTTTCATCGTTTCTTCTTTTTTTTTTTCTTTTTATTTTCTTTTTTTTTTTTTTTTTGCACTTTTTTTGATCAAGCATCAAACATAACATTAGATGTATCAAGCATCAAGTGACACTATCCTAAATTGAGATAGAGCATATAAAAATAGGGCCTAGAGTATCGAGAATCGATAGCATGTAGCTAGTATATGGCATAGAGCATTATAACATAGAACATTAGTAGTGTAATTGCGATGGAAGCATCGGGGTATTGAGTTATCGAGGATGAGTTAGGCATGTAGCTAGTAATATAGCATAGATCATATAACATAGAGAGCATCAAAGTATCAAGTATCGAGGATCGAATATCCAGCATGTAGCTAGTCATATGGCATAGAGCATATAACATAGAACATAGAGTGTAATGCATGAAGCACGGGATATCTAGTATCGAGGATCGAGTAGATGTAGCTTAGTATATAGCATAGATCATAAACATTAAAGGCATATAGCGTGAGCATCAAGTATTCAAGGATCAAGTTATCAAAGTATCGAGGATCGAAATAAATCTTCAGTATCAAGTATCGAGTATCATAATGTTTAAGTTCGAAAAAACATTTAATAATATATCAACGCACGGATGGGTTTAATGGTCGAATGAGTAAATTCACAAGATGTGATATAACGCAAAAAGCCATTTTCATCAATTTCAAAAAGATATCCATTTTTCAATTTGAGTCCCCCAAAAGAGTCATTCCATACAAAAAACCACCAATATAGGATCTCAATGTTTTTCCTTTCAAATCATTGTTCTCAATTCTTGTCCAACATTCTAACAATTTTTAAGCATCCAAAGTAGCTTTGAAAATGAAACTAAATATCTTGCAATCTTTTTGAGAGAACATAAAAAGAAAAAATAATTTAAATAAAATGAAAAGAGTATAGATGTATTTTTATAAATTGCAATAAAAGAGCTATATATGAATCATTTATCCAATAGTTATACTTTTAGAAAAATGAAGAAAAAAAAAAGTTTAAACTATAAATAGTTAGTAGATAAACTTCTATCAATAAGTTTTTAATCAATTCGTAACGTTAATAATGTTCGTGTTGAATATCTAAGGTGTGTAGAGTTTTCCAACTATCAATCTTAATCCGCTTGTTATACTGAAAAGATTCAATAAAATTTCTTTAGGTACGTTTTATTTATTGATAATAGTCCATCTGATGTTCTATTATAGAACTAATTTATTAATATGTGTTTTGAAAATTAATGAATTTAAAAGACAGGTTTAATTAAATAGATGAATCTATTAAAACAAAACTGAAAGTTTTGAGAGTTATTAGGTATAAACATCAAGAATGAAAAATTCTATATAATAGTCGATATAATATATATCTACGTAAAAAGATTCGATATTGATATTAAATATCCATGGGATATCTCGAAGTATGATTTTATAATAGCTGTGTAAACAATAAGAAATGCAACCCGTATTTAGTCCAAGGTAAACAAATAATACTGAATATATCATAATCCATTAATGGTCTAGATTATGAATAGAAAACCCAAGTTTTAATTATAATCTAAATAAATTCATTTAAACATCATAGAAAATAAGAAAGTATCGGGCGATATATTATTCGTAGAATCGAAAATCAGATATCCGATATCCGAGCATTCCGAACATTGAACATTTTTACATTCTTTTAGTATAATGTAAAGAATTTAGGAGACAACTTTTATAGACAATAGGACTTGTAAATTTAATAGTTTAATTAATTCAATAATTTTATTGTAGTGTATAGTGTAATTCTTACCTAATCTATTTAGGGAAGCTAATTTTCCCTGTATCTATTATGATTCCAGTATGTCGAAATAATCTCTTAAACTAAATCCGTGGATTCAATTAAAATCATCGAATCAGTAAATTAAGTCTATTTTTTGTCCAAGAGTGTGTGGTATTTTTTAAGACCACAAAGATTCCATTTTGTTGTAGACAGTTTTGAAGCGCCTACAAGAGTTTTGTTTCCTTAATTTGAGTATTAGTTTTTTTTTTAGTATTTTTCATAGTCTTGAAATAAAAGGTAGGAGACGACCTTCGAATTACAGATATCTAGTCGTTAAGCTGCATACAGTTAGAACTGACATACTATCCAATTGAACTACAGCTCAGGTCGTTCGTGTGGTTTGACAACAAAAAAATATAATTATTAAAAATATAATGGTCTATGTAACACTGTAGTAATTTCTGGCGTAAATTTAAATGTTTGATAATAACACCATTGTTAGAGTGAGATTTGGGGTATGGGAGATAGTTAAATTAATTATGCAACGAATTTTTTCTGAATTAAACAACACCGTGTCAGTTGAGTGGTAATGATATCCGAAGATCCTCTAAGCCTCCTCGCTTGATCGATAATTCATATTTAGGTTCGACGTCATATATTCAGTGTATCGACAGTGCTATATAATACATTTAACCATTCAATCTATACTAAAAATTTCTCATTTGATTGATAATATAACAACGTGAAAGGTACACCCATATAAAGGAATTGGATAATGTTGTTTTTGGGTCTTATAACTAGAGTTTTGAACTACCTAATATATTCGTATTTTAGTACTTTAGATTGTGTCAACACAGTTATGTATACATTATAACGTTTCCTCAACCCGATTTTCAATAAGTTCTAGTTCTCGATACATAATTAGTTCCATAGCATTTATGTATAACTATATGGAGTAGTGTTCCTTATGCTGTATTAAATATTAGTCTCTGAATTTGAAGTTTTCCTGGCAAAAGATATTAAACATTTTTAACGCCCTTGAATTTTTCATTAAATACCCACTTTTCAGATCGTTGTCAAATGTTACATTCTGTTTCAATGATTACTTCAATTTAGAAAAGAGAATTTGACGAACAAGCCACGTTCCCTGCCCATATGGGACATTTCCCTTCGTCCGGCAATGCGTTGGCCTTGCTAGCCAAGCATCAGGTGGCAATGAATGGCCCGATCTTTTTTGATTATTCTCGAGGACTTCAATGGAAATATTTATGGATGACTTCTCTGTTTATGGACACACGATTGAAAGTCTGCCTAGCCAATTTGGAGTAAAATTCTAAAGAGATGTGAAGAGATTGAATTTGGGTGCTCAATTGAGAAAAATGTCCACTTTCATTAAAAGAGAAGTATAGTTTGGACACAAAGTCTTCTCAGAAGGGTGGAGTGGAACCAACAGCAAAAGATCGACGCAATGAAAAGCTTCCACCTCCAACCAACGTGAAGGCTATGCGAAGCTTTCTTGGGGATATGCTAGATTTTATAGACGAATCATGAAAGGACTTTTCTCAATGCACGACCAAAAGCTTGTTAGAGGCGGACAGAAAATTTGAATTTGACAACAATTACCTCAACGCATTCGAAATTTTAAAAGATACGCTGATTACTGCGCCAGTCTTGATTGATCGGAAGGGGACAGAGAATCAATTTGCGGATCACTTGTCCATACTGGAAAATCCCGAGGTTGACCACAATGAATCTGAAGTGAGTGCCATGTTTTTGGATGAGCAGTTGTTCCACATAGAACAATTGCCCTGGTATGCAAACATCGTTAATTATTTGGTTTGTGAACAATTTCCTGAAGATTACATATATCGTCACTAGAAGAAGGTCAAGCATGAAGGCAAGCATTATTATTGGTATGAGCCAAATTTGTATAAAAGAGGTGCAGACGAAATCATTCGATTATGCGTACCAAGCGTTGCTCAACAACGCATATTGTCATAGTGCCAAGATTTTCCATATGGAGGGCACTTTGAAGGACAATGTACTACAGCCAAAGTTTTGCAAAGTGGATTCTTCTAGCCTTCGTTATTTAAGGATGCTGCTGACTACGCAATGAACGTCCTTTTGTCACCTCAATCACTTAAATACTTAACCATGTTCATCTATCTAATTTGTTAAGCTTATCAATGCATTTCATAAATATTGCCATCTCCGCTTAGAATTCTTTATCCCATCAATTAGCCTTTCTTTTGTCCACAACGCATAGCAAGCCAACTCACTTCCATCGAAATCCCACTTAGCCATCGCATGAGTCATTCATCACCAATGCATAGAGTGGCCGCTCATCCACTATATATGGCTCACTAGGTATGTCCGCACGACTTGCTTGGCATGGACGCATAGCGCTTGGCATAGGTGCTGGCCATTGACACATGGACGTACTACATAGGTGCTGATCATCGCTCGCTTGCTCGGTCGCATAGGCATTCTCAACTGCATGGGCGTGCTTGGTCGCATGGGCATGCTTGATCACATGGCGTGCTTGGCCGCATGGGTGTGCCTCGACGATTAATGCTCGGCAGGGCTCTTCGACGCATGGCCGTTCAACAATGCGCTCGAAGCGTAGGCTGGCCGTTCAATGCATGGATTGTGCGTTTGGTGCAAGGCATCGACGCATGGCTGCTCGGTAGGCTCGACAGTGCTCGACGCATAGGATGGGCGTCTAGCATGCCCGCTCGACGCATAGGTTGTGTGCTTGGGCTCAACGCATGGCTTGTGTGCTTGGGCTTGATGCATGGGATGTGCGCTTGGCATGCCCGCTCAACGCATGCCTCCAACGAATGCCTTGCTCGTGTCCGCATTGTGAACCCCGAACCAAATTTCTCTACTTGAGTATGTTCCCTACTAAGACTAGTGTGATGAGTAGGTTGATATGGAAACTAGTGTGAATGGTAGAAGAAAAAGTGGAGATTTAAAGAAAAGAGGAAATTTGGAAATTCGACTTTTGGGGAAAATTTGGAAAATTTGGCTAAGTATAGAATTTTGTGTGGGTGGGGTTGATGCGTTGGAAAGGATGTTGGTGAGGGCATGTGGTTGAAGAAGGAAAATGGTGATGATGCGTTCGAAGGCACACGAGTAGGCGAGGCATGCATGGAAAGGCAGCCCATGCGTTGTGCAGCCTCGGCCAACGCCTATGCCATGTGTCGAGTAGCCTCGGCCAGCACCCCTGCCATGCATCGAGCAGCCTCGACCAGACGCCCTACCCATGCATCGAGCAGCCTTGGCCAGACGCCCTGCCCATGCATCAAGCAGCCTCGGCCAGATGCCCTGCCATGCGTCGAGTGGCCATGCACATGCGTTGAGTGCCCTGCCAAGTGGCCACGCCCAAGCATTGAGCGCCCTGTCGAGCAGCCATGCCGTGCATCGAGGTGCCCTATCATGTAGCCAAGCGTGCAGCCCATGCGGCCGAGCGAGCGAGCGATGGACAGCATATGCCGTACACCCATGTGTTGAAGCAGCATGCCTACGTACCGAAGCACTCGACCAAGCATCAAGGCGCCGCGCGCGGCCCATGCGGCCAAGAATGCCCAATGCGTCTAGCGGCCAGCGCGCCCATGCGTCGAGTGACCAGCCTATGTTGTGCGCCTATGCATTGGTGGCCAGCACCATGCGCCCATGCCAAGCAAGCCGTGCGATGCTACCTAGTGAGCCATGCGTCGAGGATGGACGGTCACCCTAGTGTTGGTGATGGTTAGCTTTTTGCGATGGCTAAGTTGAATTGTAATGAGAGTGAATTGGCTTGCTATGCGTTGATGATAGGCTATGCATTGAGTATGGACTATGCGTTGAACATCCAAGAGTTGGACACATACAAAGGATGAGATCAATAGAAGAACATCATCAAAACCATGTGTCTTCTTAGGAGGAAAGCCTTAAGCCTTAAGAATTTTAGGTGGTGGCATCAGATTTGAGGCTGATGCGTTGGCAACATGGGAGGAAGGCACTTAGCTTGCGATGATCACAACATTGCGTTGATGGGGTGAGAAGGAGACACTTGGCCATGCAGCCAAGTAGGTGGTGTAAACTCTGGAGAAGGTTTGGACGCCTATAAATAGAGCCAACAGACTTCATTTTTAGATCACAATTCAGAAATACCGTAAAAAAAGTGGGAGAGTTGAGAAAACCTTGCATTGGAGCCAAATCCATGCGTTAGTCATAGAGGATGCATTGGATAGTGAGGTCTGAAGAGGACGCATCAACTTGGGACGAGGAGTTCTCCCAATTTGCACATGCGTTTGGAGTGATTCAAAATCCACCTGAAAGCTCTAAAAGTCTAGTTTGCAGGGTAGGGCTGCCGGAAGAAAGTATCAAAGGGATTGGGCTGGAAACTGAGAAAAAGACAGAAGGGTCAGGGTGTCAGATCAGTTTGGGCCAGTCTTGAAGATTTTATGATTCTGGACAAACCATGAGAAGTTTTAATACCCTAACCCCTAATTTGGAAGGCATGAGGAAAAAGGATATTAAAACAAGAAATATAATTAAATTATGAGGAATTTAGATGCGGGAAAATCAAGATAAATGAATTAAGTATCAAATAACGCAATGGTTTAAGTATTGTCTTCGTGCTACGAAAGAAATGCGGTGATGGAAACGTTGGACCAAACAACTGTCTTACGCGTGATGCCAAGTGAGATTGGAGAGAGCAGTTTGAGCGAGAAAATGGGAGAGAGTAGTTTGAGCGAGAGCATGGGAGAGAGCGAGAGTTTTAGCGAGAAAGTGGGAGAGAGCGAGAGCCACGAGAGCAAACCCAGCGAGAAAGTTGGAGAGAGCGAGAGCCACGAGAGCGAAACCAGTGAGATTGGGACAGAGGGACGCATTTGAAGAGAATTGGATGTGTTCACTAGTAATTTGGATAAATAAATTAGAAATTAAGCAGATGAAGTGGCAAAAGGAGATTACATGCAGGAAGATTTTTATCAACTTAAGAAGGTGGTGTACGGTTGAGATTACATGCAAATTAAGATAATTTTGGTTGGCAAACCCAGAATTAGACAACTCAAAGCTCGGTTAGCCAGAGTTAGCGTGGGCAGTCTAAGGAAGAGCCATTTGTATGGTGAGTTGTCGTGTAGAAAGAGGCTGGGAATGGCTATAAATAGGAGGCCTCGGCATGAGGGTTAAACTCATTCCAAACAATTTCAGTAGTAAAAATCCTAAGTAGAGAGTGAGCATTTAGTGGGAAAGCTACCGTTTGTGGTGGAGACAAGGAATTCGAAGGAGGTGCTGCACAGATTCATATTCTGTTTGAGTAGGGAAGATATTTACAAGTAAATTGCATTAGAAGGATTTGCTGACGATGAGTGTTATATAGCTTTGATAATTAAATCATATGATGAGTGTTTATATAGGTTTGATAATAGATGCATATTGTGAGTATTTATAGCTTTGATATATGAATATATGCGTATGTAAATGCAAAATACATGCTTTTGATGATATGATGATCTACATGATATTATTTGTGTAATGACTATGGAAACTAGAATTATACCCGGGATATAGTTAGCATGCTTAACAAAAGGTGTTTGGCGGGAAAATATAGTCAGCCTCGATCGGCGGGAAATAGTAGTCGGTGACGACCGGCAAAAAATATAGTCAAGTACCTAAGCATGACTAGCGGGATAAAGAAATAGTCGGTGTGCACACTGGTGGGAAATGGGTCATAGGAGGTTTCCATAGGTGATTGTGATGATTGATGATGATGTTATATGTCTACCACGTGTAGCATGGGAATAAAGGTTACTGATTGCATGACTATATCTATGACCAAGCATAAGTTATATTGTGAGTATTATCATGAGATTGATTTCCCAAAAACGATGATTTGCAAAGTGATTTATGTCTTAAAAGAACCGCTCACTGGGCTTAGTAGCTCACACTCTTCAAAATGTTTTCTTATATCCCCCCCCCCCCCAGGTAGCAAAGCGGAGCGTTCGAGGAAGAGTCCATCACCCACCATCACCATCTCAGGATTTGGTAAACTCTCAGGGCACAGCTTAGACCATGTAACAAAGAATAGGGAGAAAATCTACTTATGTGTATAGAGGGATAGGAGGAATACTGTAAACTTATTAAAATTTGTAATAAATATGGGGGGAAATATTGAACATGAGTATTGTCTTAGGATGCTATTAGTTACCCTCACGTTCCCTTCCCAGTCTTGGGGTTTAAGGCTTGGGAGGGGGTGTGACAACTTGGTATCAGAGCAAAGGTTTACGTAAAACCTGGGGAAGGATTGAAAATGAAAGTTGAGTCTAGCCTAGGCATAAATGGGATCTAGGAAAATAAGACAAAAATATAATAAAGGGGATAAGTTTAGAGCCACAACGGTCTTAGAAAAAGGCTTACCTAAGGTAGGAAAAGCCAAGTAATAAAAGTGATGATAGGTCAACACTTGGGTATGATAAACTATATTAGGAAAACCTGGCATAAATCGAGAAGAGGTTAAGGGAAAAAGGAAATAATAGATGGACATAAGAAATCTTGAAAAAAAAAAAAAAGGGAGAAGTGGAAAATGACTAGTAAGTAGTAACCTGAAAAATGTCTACTGTAGGAAATGGATCTGAGTGGAAGAAATTGGTGGGGGAACGACTCCAGAACGCAAGATGGGACTCGCGATGCTAACAGGGGATAACCCTGAGAAATCAGAAGATAGCATAAATAATAACATTATTACTTTGAACAAAACAAATCTGGTGGTGTCCCGAGCTAACATGGGATGTCCACAATGTGGGAAAAACCATAGTGGAATGTGTCTGAAGGGAATTGGAATTTGTTACGGTTGTGGTAAAGTAGGCCATATCCACAAAAATTGTTACACTTTTCAGAGGAAATCGAGAGAAATTCAAAAGCAATATTAACGAGAACTGACTGGTGGTTCAAGTTCGGGAAGCAACAATATGTTGCCTGAACTAACCGTAGACCAAGAATGGGCCCGTGCAGGAAAGAAATATATTCCTCGACAAATTGTGATAGAATTCGAAGAACAATCCACCTATGACTTGCATGATGGGGAATCTTACAAATTCTGCATCTTCTGCAAGGTACTGGGGCATATCCAGGAGCGGTGCATTTGGAGGAATGAAAGAATGCGACTGAACTTTAAGAAACTAGGACTATCCAGAAATGAGTAAAGAGCTAGGAAGACTAAGAAAAGAAAAGCCTACTAATGTAAATAAGTATAATGTGTAAATAGGAATAATGTTCATAAATAAAAACGTATGTTGTTTGACAACATGTGTTTAATCTATATATGAATGATTGTAGACAAAATGCTGAGAAGTGGGAAACGTAGAATAGGGCAACCTTCCGGAAACGAGAGTGAAAGTGCCTCGAGCCATCCAAAGGAAAAATCTAGAGAGGGGGAACAAATGGACAAATTTACACAAAGACTTCAGGCGAGCCTAGAACATAACGGCGTCTTCACCTGTGAGAGCAGAAGTGAAGATGCCATTTTGATCTGTCGAGAGAAGGTTAGAAGAATGTATTACTAAAACGAGTAGTACTTCCAGAGATGGAAGCAACCTTGCATTCACTACGTTCGTCCTTGTTTCACCATACAGATGTGGGAACGCGGCCGATCACCGAGAGGTGTACGCCAAGGGAAAAGCGAAACAGAACTTATATCTTTAACACAATTAAGGAACTTGCGCTGTTTATATTAGTTATCTTTTCTCTTTCTGATTCACACAAAAGACTTGTCACTACATTACACGATCTTTGTATAATCTTCATAGCCAGCCTTGACCTCAGTATATTGTATCATGAAACCTGTATCTTGTATCATCTTAGCTTAGGTTTACTTTATCGCAATTTATTTTTTATCGCATTTTTACCGCTTTACTTTACTTTATCGCATGTATAATTACTTGTACACAAAAACTCTTTTATAATTTGAAAAGCCCCTAGTCTCATATATCACAAACATAACGCAATAACCTCAAACGTCCCTGTGTTCGACCTCGGATCACACCAAGAAACTTGCAGTGAAATTATACTTGGTTTCAACGCAAGGAAACTTGTGACATCGCATAACATACTACAAGAACATTCTTTAGTAATGCATATCTAGAAGTAGTATCACATATCATCGAATCTATGTCATCAAGTTTATGGCATGGACTTGCATCATACAAAAATTTGCGTTACAGATGCTTCCTTCTATTTTGCAGGCACCTAAATTGGAGCTGAAAGAGCTTCCAGACCACCTAAAGTACACCTATCTGGGGGAAGCTAAGACCTTGCCTATCATAATTTCAAAGGACCTGACTGGGGAACAACAAAAGTAGTTGGTGGAGGTATTGCAGAAACACAAGCTGGGCATTGGATGGACGTTGGCTGACATAAAAGATATTAGCCCAGCCGTGTATGAATGAAATTACCTACGAGGATGGAACTAAGCCTTTACTGTTGGGTTTTATGTCCTAAAACTCGTGGTTTGTAAAAATCAAAATTATTCTAAAAATTCAATAAGTTATTTAATATTTTCTTTTTTAGAAATCCAATAAACTAAAGTTCCTTTACTATTATATGAATACTTGAACTGTATGTGGAGACATACAAGTGGAACGGGTTCGAGTAAATAGCCAAAATGATCTATAGTATATGAATAAGGTTGGGTGCATTATTCTGGTAATACTATTGGATGCGGCCTACTCTGTAGTTGTTACAAAGAGTTGTAAAGTGCTAGGTTACTTTATGTTCAATAGTCATCTAGTCTTACTTTATAACGCTGTTTATTGTTTAAGACTGACTATTTCAAAGCGACGACCTAGGTAACTTGACCTTAATCTTGAGCTAACTATGAACTCCTATTTGTTCGGGATTATCCTTTGATCTGCAAATGGTAAGAGTAGACTAAATGTCTCTGCTCAATAAGCCTCCAATTTAGGGGATAAGATCAGATGAATAGGGGACATAGGGTACAAGAATAAATTCATTCCTACTGATTAGGGTTAGTAGAGAGGTTGTTCCCTTCAAGTGCAGATTCTGGGTCTTGAACAAGAGGCCTTACCCTCTCATTGGCCTTAGAAGGATTCGATTTGTTGATTGGATAAAAAATTAATTCTTCATTAGGGGATCAGTGGAACTTAAGGAACAAGAGGTAATTTCAAGGGTAAAATAGAGATTCAACCCAACGTTATTACGATCAACCTGTGAAGGGTTAACTTACTAATCATGGTTATATCGAGTGGACATAATATATCTACAATGAAGGGATTTTAGCTATGGGCTTTAGTGGAATCACCCATTAGTTAACGAATGGGAGTTAGATCGGTCTAATGAGTTTAGTCGATTAATCTTGGATCGTTGGAGCCCATGATTTGTAGGTCTGCGAGGTCCCCCTACTAGCTCGTAAATGGATTAGCTCTAAAATAGCGTGATAAGTTAATTTGAAGCATTCAAATTAGAATTAAATAAATTTGGAGAAATAATATTTAAATATGATTTAAATATGTGAAGATGGAATTGTGTAAAAAATTAATTTAATATTTGATATTAAATTAATTAGATTTATTTAAATAATTATTTATTAATTTTATGTAGAAAATTAATTTATGAAATTAATTTTGTAAAATTAATAATATTTTCAGTTTTATTAAAAGAAATGGATTTATGAAATTAATTTATCAAATTGAAAAAGAAAAAAAAATACACAAAAATGGAAAAATGATTTTCTCCATTGTCTTTTTCCAAGTAGCTCACTAACAATCCACTCTTCAAGCTTCATTAACTTAAATCATGAGTTGCATCTCATGCAGCAAGTCTCTTTGCATGAATGTCTACAATATATTGAAGATATTGGAGTGTTTTGAAGCAACGCAACCGATCAATTTTTCTGAAAAATGCGAGAGAATAAGTTGTTCGTTTGTCGGGTGGTTGCTGTGAGTATTCTCCAAATTCCATTAATTCCAACTTATTTTGAGTCCCACTACTCAATCTAGAGCACCAAGATGATAGTAGGGAAGGTCTTGGGATGGTCTACAACAAGATTCAAAGGAGATTTGTTGCTGATTTTGAGCTTAGACGAAGTTCTTCAAAGGTATGTCGTGAAACCCATTTATTTCTGTTGAAGCATGTTTTCATTTCTGCCAAAATTAATGAATTAGAGTGCTTATGGATCCTGGTCACTTCCATTGCGCATTGGTACATTCCAACAATTGGTATTAGAGCATTATATAAGCATTCAATTCGGTTTAATTTTGGTTTGGTGGGTATTTTATATGAGTAATAGGAAACTGTTGTGCTGATATGGTTCTTTGAGTTTTGCCATTTAATTTCTCTTTGATTTCTCATTTATATTTGTAATTGGTTCTTGTTTGATGAGTTTATATGTGTTCCCAAGAGTCTGTAATTTATTTGAAGTTATTAGAGTTGAAATTAAGCTGTAATTCGAAGAAACAAGCGAAGAGGCCGAGTTGCAGATTCCAGAAAATCAGCCTATATTCATATCGTCGTTGAGCTTCAGTAGCAAAATGATCGTTTAACTTCATACGTTAGATGATGTGAAGAAAAGCTAAGGGATCGTGTAGCTTCGAGTGTTGATAATTTAGGTGTTGTGCGTTAGACGATCATGTACCTACGAGAGCGAAGCGATGCATTGTATTACTATACGATGGCACTACATGATCGTGTAGCTTCAGGTGGGAGCTAAGCGATGCAGTGAAGAGCTATACGATAGCACTGCATGATCACTTACAATGATTATTTATCTTTGATCGGGAGCTAAACGATGCGTTGAGTTGCTTAGCGATAGCACTACGAAATCATTTACCTCTACGCGACAGCTAAGCGATGCGTCAAGATGCTAAGCGATAGCATTATGCAATTACTTACCTATGTGCAGCATCTGGGCGATGCATCAATTGCTATACGATAGCACCAATCGATCGCTTACCTCATGCAGGTGCTAAACGATTAACTTCAGGCGTTAGACGATGGCGCTAAGCGATCGTGTAATAAATTGTCCGTGCTAAATGATGGAGCTGCGCGATAGTGTTGGACACTAAGGAATTGTGTAGCTTCCTTCGACACTATACGATGACATTATGCGATAGAAGGAAAACACTAGACGATCGTCTAGTTTGATCAGGAAACACTAAATGATCAAGCAAAACGCATGACGATAGTCGTCATTGCTAAACTATGAGACTTAGCGAGATGTTGAACATTTTTCCTGGTTCGATCGGTTCAGCATCGATGATTTTTTCCTGGTTCAGTTCACACTTGGCTGGTCTTGTTCAAACGGTTCGGGTTCGGTTCAAGCTACATGAGTTTGTTTTGGAGCGGTTCGAGCGGTCCGAAGCGGTTAAGAAGTTGTTTTGTAATGATTAGGTTTTTATTTGCTTGTTTATGCCAAAACTAAAGCCATATCAGTTAATGTTTAATTATTTATGCATGTGATGTATGTTATAATTAAATAATTCTTGTATGTGCATACAGTATGCTATGTAGATTTAAAATCCCACCATAGGGAGCATGTTACATGCATTGAAAGTCTATTATAAAATGTTATAATATATAGTATGCATGTTACGATTTCTTTTAATTAATATAATAGTTATATTAGATATTGAATGCCTTTGTTGTTTGTCATCGATGTTTAGCATGTCTAAAATTTTGTAAGTTGTTATAAAATTGGGTTAGACGTTTAAAATCCATAACAAAAAACGGCTGCATGCTTACTTAGGTTAATGTGAAACCTGGAATCCATTTTCCGTTTCATAGTAGAAAATAAAAGGATTTAACTAAGAATGAGTTAAATCCTAAGACGAGTAGAAAAATTTCTAAGTGATAAAAAGAATTTGTTAAATACTTAGGAAATAAGCCATAACTAGTGAAAAGTTGGCTAAGTATAACCATGTGGTGGAAGCTAAGGTGGAAATAACTAAGTGTTGGACTATGCATTGATGTAGTGTATGCATTGGCCTTAAAGTTTTGAGAGGTTACTTGGGCATGGAGAGAGGATGAAGTAGGCCAAGAATAACGCATGCGGTAGCCACTACTTTTGGAGGTTAGATCAATGCATGGGGAGTGACGGCTGCGTTGGATGCGTTGGACACGATGGTATACGTCTACGCGACTTAAGGCATGCAGCTGAAGGAGAAGCGTTGGTAGGTTACGGTGGTGCAAAGGCATGCATTGAAGTGAGGGCATGCGGTGACGCGGTGCAAGGTATGCGTCGATGGATGGCATGCGGTGATAGAGGCATGCGGCGATGGAAGTAGGTGTGATGGATGTGTTGGACGCGACAGTATGCGACTGATGGTTTGCAGTCGAAGGGTTGCATTGGTAGCATGCGGCGATGGATGGCATGCGATGATGGGGGTATGGGTCGATGGTATACGGTAGCACTATGCGTTGGTGGAACATGGTGATGCTATTCGTTGATATCATGCAATGGAGTTAGGCATTTATGATATGCACGTGGAGCTATGTGTTGATGTTATGCGATCATGCTATGCGTTGATGACATGCACGCGGTGCTATGCGTTGATGGTCGACGGTGGCCTTGCTACGAGAAAGTGTTCAACCGAGGGCGTGTGATGGAGCGGCCTACAGTATGCGACCGAAAGTATGTGGCCGATGGTGTGTGCGTATGCAGTCGAAAAGTGCATTGGTAGTATGCGATGGCATGCACGATGGATACATTGGATGCGATGGCCTTGCTAAGGCATAAGCCATGCGATGGAACGAGTTAAGGGGGATGCATAGTGATTTGCCCTTGCGTTGTTAAGGCTTGCGGTAACAAGGTAAATGAGGAGGGTTGCATTGGTTATAGGGGATGCGATGGTGTTGAGTTGGGAACCAAGTTGACCCAAGGGTTGCTATGTGTTGGTGATATGATATGCGCTGGTGATATGCTATGCATTGCTTATCCAAGGCAAACAGAATGCGTTGAAAGGGGTGTCGGTCATCATCCTAGATGAATGCATATTGAGTTGGAGGGACACATATGAAGGATAAACGCATATGAAGGATGAATGCATATGAAGGATGAATGCATATAAAGGATGTCATCCAGACATGTGGCTTGTTAGGAAGAAGTCTTAGGCCTTAAGGAAATGAGGTGGGTGCACGAGTAGACATGCAAAGTTAAGCCTCAAGTATTGGCTATGGAGGAGGAAGACACTTAAGATTATGTTGATGCAAGGGTTGCGTTGATGGTGTGAGGTGAAGACACCTCAAGCAAGAGGTGGAAAAGGCTGGACGTTGGCAGATGCTAAGGAAAACACTTGGATGTGGCCAAGGGAGGAGGTGTCGGGCAAAGGAGAAGTGTTAAACACCTATAAAAAGGGAGGATGCCTCACTTCGACCACACAGTAGTTAAGTACTCAAAAACCCCAAAGAGAGAAAAAATAAGAGATACTCAAAGAAGGGAAAGCGGTACTCGGTCGGAGGTGCAAGCAAAGGCGCAAAGGGAGCAGGGTTGTACGGGCAGACGCATAGGCTAACTTCAAACAAGAAGTTTTTCCACACTACTCGTGCAAATCAGGTGATTTTTTAACCAAAAGTTTCTAAATTAAGTGTAGTTTCAGCGTGAGGGCTGCCTAAATGCAATTCTAAATTTAAGGCTGTCAAATTCAAGGAAAACCGTGAGGTGCTCACCAGTGAGAAGACAGTCGGGCTAGGAGGAATAAACTTGAGACTCGGAACTTTCGCCAAAAAAATTCAAGGCGAAACTTTAAGGTATTATAGTTAAGATATTTTCCCACATTTTTGAAGGATGGGAATGTCTTGAGATAAGGCTTGGAAGTTTTAGTAATCTAAGCTTAAACCTGAAATAGGGTCCAACGGTGGAACAAGGGAAAACCGGGTGAACTGCGAAGAAAGTTCCCAACAAATCACTGTGAGTGGTTTCTTCCTCTGTTCTTTTAAGTATATTATGAATTAATATGTTGTAGGATATGCTATGAGATATGTATGATGTTGGGATAGTCAGGGGGTCTAAGGACCTAGAACCTAGGCCTAGAATAGATCCTTACAGAATGGTCAGGGGACCGAGGAGTCTAGTGCCTGAACTTGTGGGACAGAGAAACCTTGAAATGGGATGGTCAGAGGGCCGACGGGCCTAGCTTTTGAGCCCATGAAAGGGAGAACTATGTGCAAATAGGTTGATATTTAGTTATGATATATTAACCATCTACCGTGTGTGTAGGTGGGTTTATGAAAGCTTCATGCTATGGTGGAGGTTCGCACGAGAACCTCATGATAATGTTTGTGAGAGACTTGTATTCGTTTTACCACTCACTGAGCTTTGTAAAGCTCATGGTTTGTCTATGTGTTTATCTTGCAGGTAGATGACGAGTCCACGGTTCGGTGTTGGTTAAGGTTCTGCCACAAGTTTAGAAATAGTATTAAATGAGATTGGTTATCGGGATAAGGTTTTCATGTAAATGTAACTTGAGTTTGTAAACTAGTTTCTAATAAAAGCATGAATATCTTCTGCTGCTGTTATAATAAGGTTATTAAAAGAAACTAGTAGATTAACCAAAGTAGCATAAGTTACTATCATGCCTCACCTAAGGCTGAGCGCGGGCTCGGGGCAGGGTGTGACACTTGGTATTAGAGCATAAGATTTTGGGAAAGTGTAAACTAGAGAAGAGTATAGTAATACTATGGTAAGTCTAAATGTGTGGTTTATTATAGGAATCATGCCACATTGTAGACCACGCAAGCAACCAGTGGGGACTCAAAATGCTACCTCGAAGACAACAGGAGAAGACCAGGGCGGATCGAGTCATCGGCAGGCAAAGGCTGGAGGTGACGAGCAAACGATGGGAAAATTGCTCGATATCTGGCCAAAAACTTAGGAGGGGTGACAGTAGACCCCAAGAAACGATTTAGTATTGAACGGTTAAAGGCATTAGGAGTCTCGACCTTTGAAAGAACCACGAACTCAGTAGATGCAGAAGCCTAGTTCGTGATGATAGAAAAATGTTTCAGGGTAATGTGATGCCTTGAAGATAGAGAATTAGCCCTAGCCACTTTCCTACTCCAGAAAAGAGCTGAAGATTGGTGGCACGTATTTGAAGATAGAAGAAGGGGAAGGGAGGAAGTTACCTGGGAGGGATTTGGAAAAGCCTTCCATGAACAATTCTATCCTCAACGTTTCGCGATGCAAAGCGAAATGAATTTCTCAAACTCGTACAAGGCTCACTATCGGTAGCTGAGTATGAAAAAAAATACACTGAACTTAGAAAATACACCGCCAGTATAATATTGGATGAAACGGAAAGATGTAGGAGATTTGAGGAGGGGCTACGAGGTGAAATACGAACGCACGTAACTACCAGCACTGATAGGCAGGACTTTCCAAAATTAGTAGAGACAGCATTACGTGTGGAAGCTAGCCTAGGATCGCTAGCAATAACAGTTCTGTTGGGGAGTGAGAAAAGAGCCAAAAATACTCCTTGGGGTTTCTCGATAAAAAGTTAAGTAAGACCAACTCTGGAAAACAGAAGGCAACAAAAGAGCTTACTCTAGAAGAAGTATACAAACCTAACGAATCTGTAGCCAGCACCCGAAGCCCGTGGTGTTGAAATTGTAAGAGATATCACTTTAGGCGCTGCTATAGAGGGGCAAACATATGCTATAACTGTGGAGAAGTTGGTCACTACAAACAGAACTGCCTCCAATTAGGGAAGGAGGACACAGGTAAGGGAAAAGCCCCCGAAGTATAGATAGATATGTACTATTTTCTATTATAGATGTTGTATAGAAATTTCTCATTGTAAATATGTTTTGTTATGATTAATAAATATATGTTAACAAAGTATGTTTGTTTGATGAAATGATTGTTAGCTAGATGGGATCAAGTCAAGAAAGGAACCCGTTATGCGATAGATGTGGGAAATATCACGCTGGGGAATGCCTGAAAAGAACGGATAAATGTTATATCTGTAGACGTGTAGGGCATAAAGGGAAACAATGCCTAGAGTTTCAACGTTTCCTCAGTCATCAGGAACCAGCTTTTGACGCGACTAAAGACTACCCCTACCGTAGGTGCCATAAGATTCATTGGAAAGACCAAGAGGGGAGGGAAGGTTTATGCTTAAAATGTGAACAAACTGGTCATGAGTGCAATGACAGTCCAACCAATGGTCCTGCCAGTAGCTCAGGAGGAAACCAAGCTTGGAAGGACTACCAGTTTTGAAGGAAGGAGTACTCAGGAAGGGAACCAATGTAAAGCCTGAATAAAACTAGTGTAATGTAATAAAGTTGAAAAGGATGAGATAAATAAATAAAAGATGTTTATGATATTGCTTTAAATTTCGAGGGCGAAATTTTCTTAAGGATGGAGTAAATATGAAACCTGGAATCCATTTTCCCTTTCATAGCAGAAAATAAAAGGAATTAACTAAGAATGAGTTAAATCCTAAGACAAAAGTAGAAAAATTTCTAAGTGATAAAAAGAATTTGCGGCCGAAGGGTTGCACTGGTAGCATACGGCGATGGATGGCATGCGGTGATGGGGGTATGCATCGATGGTATATGGTAGCACTATGTGTTGGTGGCACATGGTGATGCTATGCATTGATGTCATGCGACGGAGTTATGCGTTGATGATATGCGCGCGGAGCTATGTGTTGATGTCATGCGACCATGCTAAGGTATAAGCTATGCGATGTAACGAGCTAAGGTGGATGCATAGTGATTTGCTCTTGTGTTGTTAAGGCTTGCGGTAACAAGGTAAATGAGGAGGGTTGCGTTGGTTATAAGAGATGCGTTAGCAAGAACCTAGGTGATGGTGAGCTATGCCTTGAGGTGTTGAGTTGAGAACCAAGGTGACCCAAGGATTGCTATGCATTGATGATATGTTATGCATTGGTGATATGCTATGCATTGGATATCTGANATGGTGATGCTATGCATTGATGTCATGCGACGGAGTTATGCGTTGATGATATGCGCGCGGAGCTATGTGTTGATGTCATGCGACCATGCTATGCGTTGACGACATGCGCGCGGTGCTATGTGTTGATGGTCGGCGGTGGCCTTGCTACGAGAAAGTGTGCGACTGAGGGCGTGCGATGGAGCGGCCTACGGTATGCAACCGAAGGTATATAGCCGAGGGAGTGCCTTTGTAGTATGCGATGGCATGCACGATGGATACATTGGATGCAGCGGCCTTGCTAAGGCATAAGCCATGTGATGGAACGAGTTAACGGGGATGCATAGTGATTTGCTCTTGTGTTGTTAAGGCTTGTGGTAACAAGGTAAATGAGGAGGGTTGCGTTGGTTATAGGGGATGCGATGGTGTTGAGTTGGGAACCAAGTTGACCTAAGGGTTGCTATACGTTGGTGATATACTATGCATTGGTGATATGCTATGCGTTGGTTATCCGAGGCTAACAGAATGCATTGAAAGGGGTGTTGGTCATCATCCTAGTTGAACGCATATTGAGTTGGATGAACGCATATTGAGTTGGATGAACGTATATGAAGGATGAACGCATATGAAGGACGTCATCCAAACATGTGGCTCGCTAGGAAGGAGTCTTAGGCCTTAAGGAAATGAGGTGGGTGCACGAGTAGACATGCAAAGTTAAGCCTCAAGTATTTTCTATGGAGGAGGAAGACACTTAAGATTGCGTTGATGGTGTGAGGTGAAGACATCTCAAGAAGGAGGTGGAGAAGGCTGGAAGTTGGCAGATGCTAAGGAAAACACTTGGATATGGCCAAGGGAGGAGGTGTCGGGCAAAAGAGAAGTATTGAATGCTTATAAAAAGGGAGGATGCCTCACTTCGACCCACACAGTAGTCAAGTACTCAAAAACCCGAAAGAGAGGAAAAAATAAGAGATACTTAGAAAAGGGAAAGCAGTGCTCGGTCAGAGGTGCAAGCAAAGGTGCAAAAGGAGTAGGGTCGTACAGGTAGACGCATAGGCTAAATTCAAACAAGAAGTTTTTCTACACTACTCGTGTAAATCAGGTGATTTTTGAACCAAAAGTTTCTAAATTAAGTGCAGTTTCAACATGAGGGCTGCCTAAATGAAATTCTAAATTTAAGGCTGTCAAATTCAAGGAAAATCGTAAGGTGCTCACCAGTGAGAAGACAGTCGGGCTAGGAGGAATAAACTTGAGACTCGGAACTTTCGCCAAAAAAATTCAAGGTGAAACTTTAAGGTATTATAGTTAAGATATTTTCCCACATTTTTGAAGGATGGGAATGTCTTGAGATAAGGCTTGGAAGCGTTAGTAATCTAAGCTTAAACCTGAAATAGGGTCCAACGGTGGAACAAGGGAAAACCGGGTGAACTGCGAAGAAAGTTCCCAACAAATCACTGTGAGTGGTTTCTTCCTTTGTTCTTTTAAGCATATTGTGAATTAATATGCTGTAGGATATGCTATGAGATATGTATGACGTTGGGATAGTCAGGGGTCTAAGGACCTAAATCCTGAGCCCATAATGGATCCTTATAGGAGGGTCAGGGGATCGAGGAGTCTAGTGCCTAGGCCTGTGGGACAGAGAAACCTTGAAATGGGATGGTTAGAGGGCCGACGGGCCTAGCTTCTGAGCCCATGAAAGGGAGAACTATGTGCATATAGGTTGATATTTAGTTATGATATATTAACCATCTACCGTATGTGTAGGTGGGTTTATGAAAGCTTCATGCTATGGTGGAGGTTCGCATGAGAACCTCGTGATAATGTTTGTGAGAGACTTGTATTTGTTTTACCACTCACTGAGTGTTGTAAAGCTCATGGTTTGTTTCTATGTTTATCTTGCAGGTAGCTAACGAGTCCAGGTTGCGGTGTTGGTTAAGGTCTACCACAAGTTGAGAAATAGTATTAAATGAGATTGGTTGTCGGGATAGGGTTTTTCACGTAAATGTAACTTGAGTTTGTAAACTAGTTTCTAACAAAAGCATGTAATATCTTCCGCTGTTGTTATAAATAAGGTTATTAAAAGAAACTAGTAGATTAACCAAAGTAGCATCAGTTAATATCATGCCTCACCTCGGGCTCAGGAGCGCGAGCTCGGGGCGGGTGTGATAGTTAACCACTTGTTTTAATAGTTAAAATAGGTCGTTAAAACTTATAATACTAGGTTTACTAACTCAACCGGTATATAATCTTGTCGACGGCTGGGGGTACTTAAGTTGACGGTCAACGGAACACCTCCTACCTAGGGATTATGGCCGAATTATTGAGCGTTGGTAATCGGTTTTATGAGCATTCATGTGTGGTGTGAGGTAATAAAAACGGTTTATAACCTAGACGTCGTAGGTTTAAAATCCATTTATAAGTGTTAAACTTGGATAAACCACCTACACTTAGGGTTATTTTTATTAGGTGAAAAGAACCTAAGTATAAATATACCCAAACATTTAGAACACTTTAGTGAGAAAATAAAATTTATTTGCTCTCACATCCTCAAGAGTTCACACCTTGAGATCGATGCTCGGCTTCTTGTCGATTTTACCTTGACTGCTCCATACAGAAAGTGTTTGCATGGGTCAATAAGAAGGTGAATGGGGGAAGTCATTCATAGTAAGTGGGTGAAGAAAATGTGTCAAAATTTCCCTATGGTCTCCTCCATTAGTTTGAACCGTGAGATTCCTATGTTGCGTCTACTGTCGTTTTTAGGTGGCACTAGCTAGTCATGAACCGCGACGATCCCCTCAGAGGATTGTAACATAGGATTCAGAACAACCCAGGCTTTAGTAAAATTAATAGGGTCTTATAGTTCTGTCTTGGGTATTGGTCTTCTATTTCAGAGGCATACACATACCATTCTGTAAGATCTGAAAAATGGCGGGTCTACACTTACAAGACTTACTAAGTGTTAGTAATGATCTTGACCGCAAACAATAACTAAATGACTATCAGAATATGAGTTATTCTGGAGATAGTATTTGGTCTAGAACTGTCTTGCTTTTGTGAAGGAATTCTTGATCGCCCTTCGGTAGCAATTGTAAATAACTAAAGTATCGTTGCAAAAATAATGATTATGGGTACATTATCACATTGCTAAAAATTGATTGGATTTAAAAGCAATTCACTTATAAATTTTTTTTTATAATTTAAGAATGACGAGTTTGACTATACAATTGTTGGCTTCGGACAAACTGATCGGGGATAACTATGTTACATGGAAATCAAATTTGAACATGATACTTACAAAAGACGATTTAAGATTTGTCTTAACGGAGGAATGTCCTCCCAATCCTAGCTCTAATTCTAACTGAACTGTTCGGGAAGCATTTGATAGATGGATCAGGGCAAATGATAAAGCCTGTGCTTATATTCTTGCCAGCTTGTATGACGTTTTGGCGAATAAAACACGAGAATATGAGTATTGCCAAAGAGATTATGGAATCTCTGAGAGGGATTTTTGGACAACCATCCTTCACCTTGAGGCATGATTCTATCAAATACGTTCACAATAGTCGCAAGAAAGAAGGGACCAATGTTCGTGAACATGTCCTTGACATGATTGTCCACTTTAATGTGGCTAAAGTAAACGACGCTATGATGGACGAGAGAAGCCAAGTTGGTTTTATTATAGAATCTCTTTCGAAGAGTTTTTTGCAATTGTACGAATGCATTGATGACTAAAATTGAATACAACTTGACCATTCTATTGAATGAGCTGTAGGCTTTTCTGACCATATTGAGAACTAAGGGTCTGGAACCAGAAGTAAATGTTGCTTTTGCTAAGAAAAGAGGAACGTCCTCCAAGCCTATTGTTGCCTCCTCTTCGTAGAGTAAGAGTATTCCAGCGAAGAAAGACAAATGGAGAGGGAAGAAAAAGCTTGTTGGCAAGAAAAGAACGAAAACCGCTACAGAGAAAGGGAATTGTTTCCACTGCAACGAAGAAGGGCACTGGAAGAGAAATTGCCCTAAATATCTTGTTGAGAAGAAAGCAGAGAAAGCTAAACAGGCAACTTAGTTCTTGAAGATCGCTTACTCAACTTGACCAGTGGGAGAAGTTGCAATTAAAGATGTAATTACTTGTTTTTGTAAGCTTGTAATGAACATATTATACATATTTTTATTTTGAATGAAATGTTCATTTTTAGAAAATATGTTTGTTCTGTCTCATAGCAACTTCTGTTAAGAATCAAATGTTAAAAGAAATTTGCAAATATTCAGATATTTAACGGCTAAGATCGAAGTATAATAAGTTTAAAGATTTCTAGATCTGACTGTTAACAAGAGTTGTTAAGGCAGGAGTACCTCAATGTAGTGGCAGGAAAGTGTGCTTCCTTGAAATTATTGAGAAATAGATACATTCCCCATATAGTTTAATAAGAAGCCTATTTGTACATTAATATGTTTACAATGACTCTCTCGGCTAAAGTGTTTGAGAATCATCTAGTAAGACTAGAAATACAAGAGGTTAATAATCTATGGCAAGTGGGAGAAATATCAGGTATGAGATACCGAATGGTAAAACCATGGGTATGAGATGCCCTACTTTATTGTATTTCTCTATAAAACTTAGAAACTCAGTCTTATATATCGGATTATAAGTTACCACTGGATTTTGAGTCCAAGTGGATGTTTGTTGGATTTTATGTCCTAAAACTCGTGGTTTGTAAACAATAGAACTTATTTTGAAAATTCAATAAGTTGTTATTTGAAGGATCTCTTACCGAAGAGTTCCATGAGCGCGTTCGGATCGCTCCGATCTCAAAATGACCAAAATACAACAATATACATTCAAACATACAGTTATGCAAACAAATCTTAATTAACGACATGCTATGAACAAGATATAATAGGGAGAGAGTGCCATACTAGTTGAAGACAATCTTCAATCTTCGAAACTCAATGCTGCGGAACCCTCCACCCGATTTACCAATGCCCAGCAGTAGCATCAACAACAACAGCACGAACAACTGCACGAACACGAACGTCGTGGGGATGACACAACCAGAAAAGATCTCCGGGTATTCTCAGAGTGAGAACCCAAAGCGTGGTCTTTGGTGAATTTGGTAGAGGAAGGAGGAATACCAGATCGTGTAAGTGATAAGTGGTGATGGAAAAAAATTAGATTTCAATTACTCAACAATTAAAATTCCGTGGACGCAATATGCGACGCATGTTCTTAAGATATGTGTTGATTGTCATGCGTTGGAATGATTATGCGTTAACAAATGTATGTGATGACCATGCGTCCTGTCACGAGTTTTCTTGCGCTCACGCCAAGTATAACGCGAACGCAAGTTTCTCGGGTGATCCGAGGTCGAATTCAGGGACTTTTAGTTGGATGTTTATGGTAATGTGCATGCAGCGGTTGAATAAAAGAATGTTGGAGGGGTTTCTATACTAACACTACTCCTACTCCTAGCTAATAAACAACACAATGAGAATATGCATGAGAGGTAAAGACACAACAACGCTTGACAGGAAGTAAATGAATGGAGAAATAGATAAAATGCGGAGATATCTTCATTGCAACCCTTAAGAGTGACTGCAAGGGCAACCTTAGTCAACGCAAGCCATGCGATCATGCTACACACACTAAAAGCCTAAATCTAGTATGTATGCGGTGTATATGTGATAGTGCCAAGAAGCCTATGCCAGCCTAAACCCCTATAACCTGCTCACGTGCTTGATAACGGGCAGAAATGCACGTTATCATAGTGCTAAGTTCTTAAACAATGTTGGATTGTGTTGATGAAATATGTTAAATTGTGTCCATTAAGCATAAATTCTATAATATTGCAGTCGCATGCGTCCAACGTATTAGAACAGTTGATCTTTATATTTTTGTGCAGAATATGCGTTAATGCAATGCAAAAATTGTGATCATAGAAAATCAGTGGTCAAGCGCAACTTCACCGCAAGACTTTGCGTTGATCGTGCTCACAAACATTCGCCCAAGAAGGATCACTGCAACTTGGTCAGCGTAACATGGTGGGCGCATTCGGGTGAAAGGATAATTAAGAGTGATGGGATAGAAAGCTGATGACAGTTGAATCCAAATTAAGTTAACAACCGATAATGGTCACAAAGTACTTTTAGCTTTATCGGTGACAATTATTCGGCACATCAGTCAGGAATTAAAGTTGTCCCATCTGTACAACCAGGAGAGAGAAGCTGCCTTTAACCATGGATGCTCTATAAATACCAAGGGCATTCTTCAGAAAAGAGGTTAACCAGTTCATCAGTTATCCAGTCGATTAGTTCACACCTCTGTCCATAGTCTTCTTTTCTATTTTAAGGCAAAGCAAGAGAAGAGTGGTGGCGCCGGAGATCGCTCAGGGCAACTCGAGAGAGAACCTTGGGGCATAAGAGTAGAGAACAGGCCGATTCCCGCGAGAGCGAGATTATATTTTGAGCACGAGTAGAAACAGTATAAATGCCTGGTAGCAAGAAATTGCTAGCAGGCCCTTTATTATACTTGCATTGTTATTTTGTACTTCATCTTCATATCTATACAATGGAAGTTCTATTTCTACATCTGTTCACTATCTTAATATGCATGAGTAGCTAAACTAGTCGAATGGGTTGAGAAGAACTAAGCTAACATGGAAGTTCACTGCTTGTGATTGTCTTGTTTTATGCTATGCAAAATACCCTTTAGAGTTACTTGAGAGAGAGTCTAAAGAAAGAACCTAATGTCTCGAGAGAGCTAGGTTAGAATCTGGACTCGAGAGAGCAAGATTAAAACTACATAAACAAGAGATAGGGACTTAGAGACAAGCTCTGTTTGTCAACTTGCATCACATGCATCCTAGAGATGGGAATGATATTCTGTGCTCGCATATTTGTGTGGATGTCATGTTGTCATCGCATAAATAGAAATAAAGGTTTATGTGTAGACCCTGTAGACTTATCGCATATATCGCATGCGTTCTAGCCTTAGAAGTCGTGGTATTCGCACCGAGAGGTGGTTTACTATTGTATGCATGTTTGCATGATCGTAAAGCATGAACGCATTCTAGGAAATGTTAGCCGAACCCCTTCTCAACCCGTTCATTGCATGTTTATCGCATCTCCTGCTTACCAACTCTTTCCAAACATTTCCGCATTTGTTATTTATTTTTCATCAATGCAAACAACAAACCTAACACTTTATTTATTTATCCAGTTACTGCAAAGTCTTTATAAAAATTACAAACGAATCTGTTTTTACAAGTCCCTATGTTCGACCCTGGACTTATCAGGAAACTCAGAGGAATTTACACTTGAATTCCGCTAGGGAAACTTGAGTGCACAATGCAATTCCATCAATGCCTATCATTCATATTTCCACCACATAATAACAAACCATTAGTTTTCTCGCCGCATGAACGTGATGGTTGCATATCACACTATATCCTTGATTGAACACGAGACATACGCAGCGGAATAAGGATCTAATTACACTCTAATTGCTTTTAATTAAAAGGAAATAATCATGCAAATGAAGGAAAAACAATAAATGAATATGGATAGCATACAACCTTTGAAGCTCCCGAAAAACGCTTTTCCTCGCTGAATCTCAACCCGAACTCTTTCGGGCCACCACTAGAGTAGACCTACTATCCTTTGGACTCAGAACCAGGTTGTGGGACCCGATGGATGAAGAAAACCGAGGGAGAGAAAGATATGGAAAATAAAAGATAGATTTTTGGTTTGGGTTATGAATTTTCCTCAAAATAGTGTTTTTTCCAAGCCCAAATTTGAAACAATTTTGGCAAAATTGAAAAAGTTTTTTCATTCAAGTTGAAAGCCCAATTTATAGGAAAAAACCATGCGACAATTGCATGAAACAAATCAATAAAAACCCAACACCTAAAATCCACTATCTAAGTGGGCTTAATGTCTCCACAATAGGCCAATACCTAGCCCACTATTTTGTTAGTGGAATTATCCAATAAAAGTTTGTATTTTCCCACAAACTTTAGTCAAAGGGCAAAATGGTCATTTGTCAAAGTTAAACTTTGACCAAAAAGTCAACATTTTGACTTTTTTTATTTTTTCCGTGTTGACTAATTTTGACCTCCCGAGCATGAATCCGCATTCATTTTCGTTAAATTCAAATCACATTTGAATATAAGTCGGTCAAAGTTTGACTTTTCAAAGTCAAAATTCAACTCTTTGACTTTTTACATCTTTGACCATTTCCATTATTTTCGAACTTCCGAATATGAACGTATTCATATTCTTGATATTTAAATCACATTTAAACATTAAAGTTGTATCTCTAAACTGAAAAATCGACTACTATATCACATATACTTGTCGATTTCTCTCTCTCTACCTAGTTCGAACAATTCGAATCATCCTATCATACTGTTATAAGTTTATTCCATATGAGCTAGTAGGGGAACCTAATGGATCTATAGATCATGGGCTCCAACGATCTGAGATTAGCTGGCTAAAACTCTTTTAGATGAAGCTAATCAACATTCGTTAACTAACGGGTCATTCCACTATAGTCCCGTAGTTGCACTCCCCTCACTATAGATATATTTGTGTCAATTTGATATAACCATGATCAGTAAGCTAATCCTTCACAGGTTGTTCGTAATCTCGGCTGGGTCATAAAAATCGTTTTACCCCCAAGACTACATCTTGTTCCTTAAGTTCCACTGATCCTCTAATGAACAATTGGTTTAAGATCCAACCTATAAACCGAACCCCTCTCGGGCCAAGGAGAGGGTGGGGTCCCTTGTTAAATACCTGGAATCAGTAATAAAGGGAACAACCTATCTACTATCCCTATAACGGTTAGGAGTGAATTTCGTCTTGCATCCTATGTTCCCAGCAATCCACCTGATCTTACCCCTGAAATGGGAGGCTTATTGGGCCAGAGATAATGAGCTGCGCTAACCTATGCAGATCTAAGGATAATTTTGAGTGAACAGGAGTTCATAGTTAGCTCAGGATTAAGGTTAAGTAACCTAGGTCATCAATTAACAAAATAGTCAGTTTTATACATAAAACGACATTTAGAATGTAAAAAGTGACTATTTCTTGGTTCAGTCTTATGCAAACTCATTGCATAGGATGCCCCCACTCACATATCTCTATATAAACGATTCAGGATCACATCGTTTGTACTAACTAAAAAGTGGGTCACATCCATAGTGTCCCCAGAACAAGGCGCCCAACCTTATCCTTATACTATAGACCATTTTGGCTATATATTTGAACTTGATCCAGATTTATGTCTCTACATAAAGTTCAAAGTACATTAAATAGCCTCAGCACCTTAATTTATTGGATTCAAGATTACAATTTTAATAACAATTTTATCGAAAAAAAAAACAGAATATGTTTATTAATTTACAAACTACGAGTTTTAGGATATAAAATCCAACAAACTTCCACTTGGACTAAAACTACTAGTGGAGTATCACAATGTTGAATTTAATGAGAAACATATGAGTACAATAAACATATGAATATAATAAACTAGGGCATATACCCAAAAGTTCTCCCACTTATCCTAGATTTGTAACTTCGTAAAACTAGACTCTGTAAGTGACCTTTAAACACTTTAGCCGTGAGGGCCTTTGTAAAAGGATCAACAATGTTTTGCTCAGAAGATATCTGGGTCACTATAATGTCTCCACGATGTTCAATCTGTCAGATCAAATGGTATTTGCGCTCAATATGCTTGTCGCGCTTGTGGCTTCTTGGTTCTCTAGAATTTGCAACTGCACCACTATTATCACAATATAAGGTGATAGGCAGATGCATATTTGGAACGACTTCCAAATCTATCAAGAATTTCCTTAACCATACTGCTTCCTTTGCTGCTTCACATGCAGCTACGTATTCAGCTTCCATTGTGGAGTCTGCAATACAGTTTTGCTTCACACTTCTCCACACTACTGCTCCTTCATTCAGAATGAACACTGATCCCGATGTAGATTTTCTTGCATCTTTAACAATTTGAAAATCAGAGTCAATGTATCCAGTAAGGATCAAATCCTTAGTACCATACACGAGCATTTAGTTCCTCGTTCTCCTAAGATACTTGAGGACTTAACGGCAGTCCAATGATCATATCGAGGATTAGACTGATACCTACTGACTATGCCTATTCCGTAGCATATGTCAGGTCTAGTACATAACATTGCATACATCAGGCTCCCTACTACGGAAGCATAGGGAATGTGTCTCATATCCTCAACCTCTTGAGGTGTCTTAGGACATTGATCCTTTGACAAATGAATTCCATATCTGTAAGGTAACAGACCTCTTTTGGAATTCTGCATCTTATACCTAGACAACATTTTGTCTTTATAAGTTTCTTGAGACATGGCTAGTGTTCTGTTCTTGTGGTTCTAATAATCTGAATCCCGAGAACATACTGCGCATTTCCTAAATCTTTCATTTGGAACTGCCTTGTTAGCCATTTCTTGATGTCAGTTAGGTAACATACTTCATTCCCAATGAGTAGAATATCATCAACATATAAAACTAAGAACATAATAGTAGAATTGACGATCTTCTTGTAAACACAAGGCTCGTCAACATTCTGTTCAAAGCCATAAGATTTGATCGCAGTATCAAATCTTATATTCCAAGATCTAGAAGCTTGTTTCAACCCATAAACGGATTTTTGAAGCTTACAAACCTTTTGTTCTTGACCCTGTGTAATAAATCCCTCTGGTTGAGCCATATAGATATTCTTCTCAAGATCGCCGTTTAAAAAGGCTGTCTTGACATCCATCTGCCAAAATTTCATAGTCATAAAAGGTGGCAATGGATAAGAGTATTCTAATTGACTTAAGCATGGCAACTGGAGAGAAAGTTTCTTCATAGTCCACTCCCTCTCTCTAGCATTGCCATAAGTCGAGCCTTAAAAGTCCATACTTTACCAGCTTGGTCTCGTTATCTCTTGTAGATCCACTTACAACCATTTGGTTTTACATCATTTGGTTGATCTACGAGTTCCCAGACAGAATTGAAGTACATAGACTCCATTTCGAGGTCCATGGCTTTGACCCACTAATCACGGTCCACATCTTTTATCACCTGTTTATAGGTCGATGGATCCTCTATGCCGTCATCAGGTATGACGACTTGTGTTTCTGTTAAACCCAAGTAACGATCAGGCTGATGAAGAACCCTCCCATTACGTCGAGGCATTCTCAACTCTTGAGAAGGATGTGACTGACCAGATGTACTAGTTTCATCTACTACTTTAGTAGATGAACTAGTTCTATCTGTAGCGTCTCTGGAAATTTCTTTCAATACTAGTCTATTGCGAGGTTGATGACTTCTTATGTGGTCTTCCTCTAAGAATGTGAAATTTGTCAATACAAATACCTTATTCTCTTGAGGATCGTAAAATAGGCCACCTTTTGTTTCTTTTGGATAACCTATAAATAGGAATAGTTATGAACGACGTTCCAATTTTTTAGGATTTTGCACCAACACGTGTGTCGGGCATCCCGTGGAAATAACAAAAGATGTGCTCCAAGTCCTTGGGTTGTTGAACAGAATTCAACCACGCTGGAATGGATCCAAAAATTGATATCTTACCTATTACCTATTACCTAAATAAATCACAAATCCTAATGTGACGTAAACTGCCTTTACGCCGTTTCCATAGCTCATAAGGTGTTTCTGAAACACTTTTAGAGGGAACGTTATTCAAAATATAGACAGCAGTTTCTAATGCATGTCCCCAAAAGGAATCAGGTAACTTAGCAAAGCTCATCATTGAGTGCACCATGTCCAACAAGGTTCTGTTTCTTCTTTCAGATATACCGTTTTGCTGAGGCATATTAGGTGCAGAGAGTTGTGACTTTATTCCGTGTTCTATCAGATAGTCCTGGAATCTTAAGTACATGTACTCCCCACCTCGATCTGATCGTAGTGTCTTAATTGTTTTACCTAACTGGTTCTCAACCTCAACCTTATATTCTTTCAACTTTTCAAAAGAATCCGACTTGTGATGCATTAGGTAAATATGACCATACCTTTAATAATCATCAATAAAACTGACGAAATATTCGTACCCACCTCGAGCTTTGACATTCATCAGTCCACAGAGGTCCGAATGTATGAGCTCTAAGGGTATTGTGGCTCTGAGACCTTTTCCAGTAAAAGATCTCTTAGTCATTTTTCCCTCAAGACAAGACTCACGTGGAGGTACAGAATTGTCTTCTAACTTATTTAGGAGTCCATTATTAACCAATCTCTCAATTCTTTTGAGATTTATGTGGCCAAGTCTTAAGTGCCATAAAAAGGCATTAGAAGAAACTTTTTGTCTTTTATTTTGAGTTTCGGCTGTTCTAAACATCTCAGTATTTAAGACAAATTTTGCTTTAGTTCTTAGCATATATAAGTTGTTTTCCAGTATAGCAGAACAAATTTGAATACCTTTTCTGAAAATGAACGCATCATTAACTTCAAAAGATATTTTATACATTTGTTCCAATATACATGTGATAGATATTAAATTCCGTCTCATTTTAAGAGCATACAACACATCTTTAAGTATGATATATCTATCGTTCAAAAAAAACTTTAAGTCTCCCATTGCTTCGGCCGAGACAACCTCTCCTGTTCCAACCTTGAGGGTGATCTCGCCTTCTTCAAGCTTTTTCCAGGAACTAGCTTCTAAAAAGAGAAGAAAATATGATTAGTGGCTCCTGAATCCAATATCCAGGCTGAGGTATCATACTCCACTAAACATGTTTCAGCAACTAGTAAATCATATTTACCTTGTGCTTCTTTCGAGGCAGGGGGCTGAGGACATTCCTCAATTAAGAAAAATCTCAGGTCATCTATTACTAGTGTTGAATTCATATTTGTTTTCCATGTTGAGTAGTTGCTGCCGTTAAGTTTTTCAGAAGCTAATAGTTGAACTAAAGAGCTAGTCATGCTGAAAGAAAAACATATCCTTTTTAGTAAAAAAAAACATTAATCTTTTAAATCCAATCAAGTTTAGGAAAAAAAACTAATAATGTACCCTTCATTATTATATTTTGCAACGATATTTCAACGGTTTAGAATAACCTTCACCGAGGGGTGATCGACTATTCCTCCATTGAACCAAGACTATCTTGACCAGATACTATCACCAGAATAACTCTTATTCCTATAATAACTTAGTTATCGCTACTTTGGTCAAGAATTTACTAACACTTAGTAATTCTTATAAGTGTGACCCTCCATTTTCAGACCTGAAAGATCAGAATCATTATGCTCCCGAAGTTGGAAAGACAAGAATGAAAACAGACCTGAGAGACCCTATCAATTTCTAGAATTCGCAGAGTTCCGAATCCTATAATATAGCCCTCCGATTGGTAAGGTCGCTTAGCGCAGACATGCAGGCGCATTATAGGAATCTCACGCTACGACCTAATGGTCGACCATAGGATGTGTTGACACACTTCCTTCTCCCACTTACTACGAACAACTTCCCCTATTCACCTTTGTATTGACTCATGCAAACACTCTTCGAATGGAGTCCACTCCCAAGGTGGCCCAAAGCCAAGCATGATCACGGTGTGAACTATTAGGGACACTAAAGCTAAAAGTACATTACTTCTCTCCAGTTGAAGTGTTCTAGACAGTTAAGGTTTAAAATACTTAGCGATACATTTCGGCTAACTAAACATATCCTAAGTCTAGGTGATTCATCCGAGTATAAATTTTATACCGGATTTTTAACCTACGATGTCTAGGTGATAAAAAAAATTTATTACCTCACACCGCTCACGCATGCTCATAAAACTGGTTTAACCTAACTCAGACGCCGGCTCGATCTCCAGGTAGTAGGTGTTCCTTGAACCGTCAACTTAAAAACCTTCAACCTTAGTTATCTTATTTGACTTTTTGCCAAGATCTTACCGGGTGAGTTTTCTTATAACTTCGATTTTACAAGATATCGACCTATTTTCTATGAAAAAATGGATTGCTCGATGGTTAACCCTAAGTGAGCATGCATCTTATCTATATTATAGATTTTAGAAGTCTAGGTTATTTTATAACAATTATAAAATAAATTATAACAATTATAACCCTAGAACATTCATCTATAACATGCTTCCTTCAATCAAACATGCTTTAATATAACATTTATATTAAAACTAAGCATGCATAGTATATGTTTTATAAGACTTATAAGATATAACAAATGCATGTCACATGTTTTTCCTATGGTGGGGTTTTAAAACTATATGGCATACTATATGCACACATAATCAAACAACATTATACATCACATGCATAATAGGTAAACAACACTAAAGTGGACCAATTTTGGCATTAAAAACAAACAAATAACTAATTATTACAGAAAATAGCAACCAGCTTCCCGGAACCAGCTTCAAACACTTTGAACCATCTGGAACTGCTCAAAAACTACTTGAACCACCAAAAACCAAGTTGAACCGGTCAAACTGGCTCAACCAAGTCAAACAGACCAGTCCAGACCGTCTTGACCGGCTGGTCAACATGCGTTAACGCAGTCAACAGAGGCGCGGGGTGGGTCGAGTTGACGAAAATTGCAGGCGTGAGTAGGCAGGCGGCGCACGCAGCTGCATCGGGCGAAGAAATCGGGTCGAGTCGTGGAACGGACCAGAGCACTTCATTGATAGCTGGCACACGTTGGCTTCTCCGAACTGGGTCGAATCGCTGCTCGGGTCGGTTCTGGGAGCCTTTTCTCGGGTCTGGGAGCAAACTTGGGTCTATGAGCCAAAAATCCTTCAATTTTGCTGTTGTCCTTGTAATGGGAAAATTACTTCCTTATTAATGATGCATGCATTAATGGACTCAATTCATGCAATACTACTTCTAGATATGCGTTATTAATGGATGCTCTTGTAGTATGCTGTGTGTGGTCACAAGTTTCCTTACATTGGAACCAAGTAAAATTCCACCGTAACTTTCTTGGTGTGATCCGAGGTCGAGCACAGGGACTGTTTGAGGTTATTGCGTTATGTTTATGATACATGCGACCAGGTTTTTCAATTTAATAAAGTATTTGTGTACAAGAATATAAAGTTGCGATAAAGTAAAAGAAAGCAGTAAATATGCGATAATAAAATAAAATACAGTAAACCTAAGCTAAGATGGTACAATATACAGGTGGCATGATACAAAATATTGAGGGCAAGACTGGCTGTGAAGATTATACACAGATCATGTGATGCGACGGCAAGTCTTATGTATGAAGCAGAAAGAGAAAGATAACTAATATAAACATCACAAGTTCCTTAATTTCGTTAAATTCATAAGTACGGTTCCATTTTTCCCTTAGCGTACACCTTTCATTGATCAGTCGCGTTCCCACATGTCTGTGGTGAAACAGAGACGAACGTAATGAATGCAAGGTTGCTTCCATTCTTGGAAGTACTACTCGCTCTAGTTAACACATTCTTCTGACCTTCTCTTGATAGATTAGAATGACATCTTCACTTATGCTCTCACAGGTGAAGATGCCGTCTAGCATGCTTTAGCTAAACGCAATTATCTCTCTAACATAGATTAAGTACTCGTTTAATTCATATTGACTACCCGGGGATTAAGAAAAATTCATGAAGAAAATGATAAACAGAGGAACGGAAATAGGCAGAGGAAAAAAATACAAATAAGCGCCAACGTCTCGACACCGATTTGGATGGAGATTTGCTTGTCGGAATGGATGGATCGTGTGCAAGGATGAGCTTACCTCTCAAGCTTGCTCAAACGGTAGTAGGGATCTGAGTATAGAGCTTCGCGGCGGGGATCTGGCAGATTAACACTGAGACTCACCTCTCGGCCTGCTCTTCATCTGCCAGATTTTTCAGTTTAACACTTAGCTCAACACTTTTTTCTCAATATAATAGCAGCAATTAGCCGTATCAAATAAACCTTTTTTTCTATAATTCTATGGGGGGTATTTTTAGGTGAAGATCTTTGACTCGGCCTTGTGGTCCCCACTTGTTGTTATGGAAATTCCAAGATGGAGGGATATTTTTCCTTCTGTTATGCAATCAGACGTCAAATCGCACAACGTTAGGCGTACACGTGGCACATCCTCGACTTTGCATTGCTCAGCTGCATCTTTCGATCGAGTGTTCGCATCCGTGTGTTGTTTTTTACTATCGCATGCGATTGAAGTCAGCTTTTGAATCGACTGTCGCATTGCACGGTCATTGCGTTAATCGTCTTTTCATTGTTGATTGACGGGCGCAATGTGTAGAGATGCGTTGGTCAGTTTGTCTTGAGCCTTAATCGCAAACACGGTGACTTGGTTCTCTGCGAAAACAGAGTAGAAATCTCTCTCTTTTCCATCTTAATGATGTTAGTGGGTGTGATTGTGATATTCAGAATATTATGATATTTCTCAAGCTATTTTTCATACAATTGGCGCATATATTATTCCTTTTGGCCGTAATATCTAGATAAGGTAGTATAAATACTTGTATTCTACAAGTTATCACCCCCAAATAACAATATATGCTGTGTCCTCAAGCATATCTTCTACTAAGGCAATAAAGCTCAATTCCTTTCCTATATTTCTGCGTCAATTGGTTGCATCGAATGTTACACGTAGGCACATTTCTTGACATTGCAATTTCTTATTATCCTTTGCTATTTTTTTAATAAGCCCTACTTTAATTCTTCTATATACACAAAATTCTGCTCAAATATGGTTTTTCTAGTTTTTTTTTCAAAATAGAATGTTTATCTCTTCTTGTCAAAACACTTGATATATCTACATACAGTGGTCAAAACTTTTGCGTCATTTACTAGAGACAGTTTGGTCATGGTTTACACTCTTTTTTTGGCCTGTCCCCACGGGTGGTCATGCGAACATCAACTACGGTTGTGTGCCAATCTCAAATTTAACTCATGATATTCGGAGGAGTTGTCTCTTGCATTTATATGTTTTTTTTTTCTTTTATACTGCGTTGATCTTGGAACACACCTTCGTTTTGGCTTGCTCCTATGGGTGTCATACGAACATCCAACTATGAGTAGGCTCCTTTCACAACTAGACTCTTATCAGGTTGGGAACAGTTTTAAAGATTTCCCTTGCGCTGACATTGGAGTTTTGCATAAAATTATTTATTTTTTATTTTTTATTTTATTATTATTATTATTATTATTATTTTGGTAATGAAATGACACGCATCACATTTTTCTTAAATATACAATGATTCATTGATTTATCTGCTCAGACCTTCCCCACCCCCAAATTTAAAGATGAGCAAGGTTCTCATTGCGTTGTTTGGATAGACTAGACAAACACTTGAGAGGAAAATTTTCAAAAAGAAGGTTTGAGCAGAACTTTGAAAGATAAAAGATAAAGTACTGCTAAACTAATAATTAAGTAAGTATTATTCAGAATTTACAGAGTATGGGAAATGTTTCTAAGTATAAACATATATTACATCATAGCAATGCAATGAAGAACACAAAAGTAAAAGATTAAGAACATTGAAAATATTGACAAAGGATGATAAGGAGAAAGATACGGGCAAAAAGTGGAGTGAATATGTACTCATTGTATTGAATATTAACAAAGTATACAAATCATTGCAAATTAACGCAATATAAAATTGTGTGCCTATACAAGAATCAAAGAATTGATTAACTCATAAATTTGATTCAGATGGGTGCATGCTAAAAAGTAGCACCGCGCTCCTAATCACACAAAAACATTTTTTTGCTGAGGACGGGCAACAACGCATGCACTCCCGCAACACACCCCTTAACTAACACATTTCTGGAGGATACCTCAACATAGTGCATTTAGCTAAGGATGGGGAAAGGACACATACGCGCACAACACACCCTCAACGCAATGTATTTGGGTGTAATGGACGCAAAGTGTCTCTTGTTAACTCACAATGTACCCATCATTGCATTTCATATCAGTATTTATTGTTCTTTTCAGTTCATCTAAAAGGACTTTGCGATGTTTAATGATTCATCCAATCATTCACAAAAATTTACGAACGGCGCTACTAAATCTAAGGAATAGAAATGCATACGAAAGTATATTGAAAGGAAACGCAAAAAGCATTAAAAACTAATTCTAATTAGCAGTAAATAGCGAAAATTAGAAGATGGTAAAAGAAAAACTGTAAAGAAAGCAAGTAAACATAGATAGGGATGCTGATTGAAAGAAGTTCTCAAAATTATCGCAATCGCTTCCCTCAAGCAGTTTAATCGTCTTTGACCACCAATGTCCTCAGGGACATTGTTCACCTCCTTGCCTCATCCCGCAGTGTATACGGGAAGAAAGCTTATCTACTTCATTCGGGAATCACACCAATTATGGGGAATGCGTTGCACCTTGCATCCTCTGCAACCATAGATCTTGAAGTTTCGGTGCTTATTCTGGTTCTAATGTGCTCTCGTGCGAAAAATACACCTGATCTCTGGGTCAGCTTAGAATTTCTGGATCGTTCCAGTACTCATAAGCCGTCAGACTATTCTTCGCGATAAACAACCAATACAAAGAGATCTGTCCTGCACATACTGCAAACACACTCAAACAATAAACCGTTAACCAATCCCCGACAACGGTGCAATAAACTTATAACGGGAAAACCGTTAATGATGCATGCATTAATGGACTCAATTCATGCAATACTTCTTCTACATATGCGTTATAAATGGATACTCTTGTAGTATGCTGTGCATTGTCACAAGTTTCCTTGCCTTGGAACCAAGTAAAATTCCATCACAAGTTTCTCGGTGTGATCTAAGGTCGAAATAGGGACTGTTTGAGGTTATTGCGTTATGTTTATGATACATGTGACTAGGTTTTTCAATTTAAGAAAAGTATTTGTGTACAAGAATATAAAGTTGCGATAAAGTAAAGGAAAGCAGTAAAAATGCGATAATAAAATAAAATGCAGTAAACCTAAAATAAGATGGTACAAGATACAGGCGGCATGATACAAAATACTGAGGGCAAGGGTGGCTGTAAAGATTATACACAGATCATGTAATGCAACAACAAGTCTTATGTACGAAGCAGAAAGAGAAAGATAACTAATATAAACATCACAAGTTCCTTCATTGCGTTAAAGTCATAAGTACGGTTCCGTTTTTCCCTTAGTGTACACCTTTTAGTGATTAGCCGCGTTTCCACATGTCTGTGGTGAAACAGAGACGAACGTAATGAACGCAAGGTTGCTTCCATTCCTGAAAGTACTACTCCCTCTAGTTAACACATTCTTCTTACCTTCTATCGATAGATCAGAATGACATCTTCACTTATGTTCTCACAGGTGAAGATGCAGTCTAGCATGCCTTAGCTAAACGCAATTATCTCTCTAACACAGATTAACTACTCGTTTAATTCATATTGACTACCCGGGGATTAAGAACACTTCATGAAGAAAACGATAAATGGAGGAACGGGAATAGGCAGAGAAGTGGTAATGAAAACGATCAAGACATTCAACATATCTATTTAGCTTCTGATACATGGTGTGTGAATGAAGAGATAAAGGAGATGAGATAGAATGATGAAAAGAGAGAAAAAAATATAAACAAGCGTCAATGTCTCATCACCGATTTGGATGGAGATTTTCTTGTCGGAATGGATGGATCGTGTGCAAGGATGAGCTTACCTCTCAGGCTTGCTCAAACGGTAGCAGGGATCTGTGTATAGAGCTTCGTGGCGGGGATCTAGCATATTAACATTGAGACTCACCTCTCGGCCTTGTCTCTTCTCTTCCTGGATTTCTTCAGTTTAACACTCAGCTCAGCCTTTTTCTCAATATAATAGCAACAATTAGCCCCGTATCAAATAACCTTTATCTCTGTGAATTCTATGGGGTATTTATAGGTGAAGATCTTTGACTCTGGCCTTGTGGTCCCCACCGTCAAATCTTCACAATTGTTAGGTGTACACATGGCACAATCTTTTGCATTTGCGTTGCTCAGCTGCATCTTTCGATCGAGTGTTCGCATTCGGTGTTGTTTTTATTACCGCATGTGGTTGAAAGTCAGCTCTGGATCGACTGTCGCATTGCGCTATCATTGCATTGATCGTCTCTTCATTGTTGATTGACGAGCGCAATGTGACAGAGATGCGTTTATCAGTTTGTCTTGAGCCTTAATCGCAAGCGGTGACTTGGTTTCCTGTAAAATAGTGTAGAAATCTCCTCTTCTTCCATCTTAATTATGTTAGTGGGTGTAATTGTGATAATTCAGAATTATTGTATTTCTAAGCTAATTTTCATACAATTGGCGCATATATATTCTCTTTTGGCCGCAATATCTAGATAAGGCAGTATAAATAACTTGTTTTTCTACAAGTTATCAGTCATCTCTCCCGGAATCAAGCAATTATAGCCTAATTTCGACTTTAATGACTCCAACAAATTTACAGACCCTTTTTCACAAATTAATGCTCATAAACATGTGAGCAATTACAAATTTCCACAAGAAATTTAAAGAAAAACAATGCCAAAATCATAACAAATCCACTTTAATCCATTTTTCATTCAACCTTTGAATAGAAAGGAAAAAAAAACACCCACCAAAAGAAATTGAGCGTAATTAAAGCATGCTCTAATACCACATGATGGAACACATGACATACGCAGCGGAATAAGGATCTAATTACACTCTAATTGCTTTTAATTAAAAAGAAATAAGCATGCAAATGTGGGAAAAACAATAAATTAATATGGATAGCATACAACCTTTGAAGCTCCCGAAAAATGCTTTTCCTTACTAAATCTTGACCCAAACTCTTTCGAACCACTACTAGAGTTGACCTACTATCCTCTGGACTCAAAACTAGGTTGTGGGACCCGATGGATGAAGAAAACTGAGAGAGAGAAAGAGATGGAAATTAATATATAGATTTTTGGGTTGGGTTTTGGGTTATGTATTTTTCTCAAAATAGTGTTTTTTCCAAGCCCAAATTTGAAATCAATTTTGGCAAAATGGCAAAAGTTTTTTCATTCAAATTAAAAGCCCAATTTATAGAAAAAAAAAACCATGCAATAATTGCATGAAACAAATCCATAAAAACCCAGCACCTAAATTTCACTATCTAAGTGGGCTTAATGTCTCCACAATAAACCAGCACCTAGCCCACTATTTTGTTAGTGGAATTACCCAACAAAAGTTTGGATTTTCCCACTAACTTTAGACAAAGGGCAAAATAGTCATTTTGTCAAATTCAAACTTTGACCAAAAAGTCAACATTTTGACTTTTTATGATTTTTTTCATGTTGACTAATTTTGACCTCTCGAGCATGAATCCACATTCATTTTCTCGAAATTCAAATCACATTTGAATATAAATTCGGTCAAAGTTTGACTTTTCAAAGTTAAAGTCAACTCTTTGACTTTTTACATCTTTGACTATTTCTGTTATTTCTGAGCTTCCGAATATGAACGTATTTATATTCTTGATATTTAAATCACATTTAAACATTAAAGCTGTATCTCGAAACTGAAAACCGACTACTATATCACATATACTTGTCGGTTTCTCTCTTTCTACCTAATTCGAACAATTCGAATCATTCTATCATATTATTCTAAGTTTATTCCATATGATCTAGTAGGAGAACCTAATGGACCTATAGATCATGGGCTCTAATGATCCGAGATTAGCTGGCTAAAACTCTTTTAGACGAAGCTAATCAACATTCGTTATCTAACGGGTCATTCCACTATAGTCCCGTAGTTGCACTCCCTTCACTATAAATATATTTGTGTCCATTTGATATAACCATGATTAGTAAGCTAATCCTTCACAAGTTGTTCGTAATCTCAGCTGGGTCATAAAAACCGTTTTACCCCAAAGACTACATCTTGTTTCTTAAGTTCCACTGATCCTCTAATGAACAATTGGTTTAAGGTCCAACCTATAAACCGAACCCCTCTCAGGAAAAAGAGAGGGTGGGGCCCCTTGTTCAAGACCTGAATTCAGTACTAAAAGGAACAAACTATCTACTATCCCTATAATGGGTAGGAGTGAATTCCGTCTTGCACCCTATGTTCCAAGCTGTCCACTTGATCTTACCCCTGAAATGGGAGGCTTATTGAGCCAGAGATAATGAGCTGCCCTCACCTATGCAGATCTAAGGATAATTCCAAGTGAAAAGGAGTTCATAGTTAGCTTAGGATTAAGATTAAGTTACCTAGGTCATCTATTAATGAAATAGTCAGTTTTATACATAAAACGACATTTAGAACGTAAAAAGTGACTATTTCATGGTTCAGTCTTATGCAAACTCATTGCATAGGATGCCCCCACTCACATATCTCTATATGAACGATTCAAGATCACATCGTTTGTACTAACTACAAAGCGGGTCGTATCCATAGTATCCCCAGAACAAGGCGCCCAATCTTATCCCTATATTGAAGACCATTTTGGCTATATATTTGAACTTGATCCACATTTATGTCACTACATAAAGTTCGAACTACATTAAATAGCCTCAGGACCTTAGTTTATTGGATTCAAGATTACAATTTCAATAACAATTTTGTCGAAAAATAAAATAGAATATGTTTGTTAATTTACAAACTATGAGTTTTAGGACATAAAATCCAACAATCCTACTTCCTAGACGCATGCAATATCCTATCCGTAGGGTGCATACATTGTGTGATGGCAAATGGATCTTATTCCTAAGTCTCCATTCTTGCTTATGCGAACCTAATCTAGCTTTTCTGAGCATCGATTCTAACCTAGCTCTCTCGAGTCTTAGGTTCTTTCTTTAGACTCTCTCCTGAGAACCTCTAAAGGTGTGATGGACACGTGCATAAGACATGGTAACCACATAAACTTGGCTAACATAAGATTATTACTATCCTTAGTGAACAATAGCTTACATTGTTTGATGCGTCCAACCACTTACCCTCTCGGGCAATTGGCTGTTGCTGACTTCACTCATAGACAAGCATTGCGTAAGCCTATAGATAGGCATTTCTACAGCTTCACACCAAAAAAATATGGTTTTCTCACATACTCACACAATGCACACTTCTCAGTGGTTTGCTACATGCTTCATATCTCTAATCCACATGACTAAGTATGCGATACTCTAGCAATCTCACTAAGTGATGCAATGACAGTTAAAGATGCTAAGTAAAGAAGATGGAGATGGAGTCGAAGGAAATACAGAAATGCATTGAACACATCATGTATTAATTCCTTAATCACAAAATGTATACAATACAGTATAAGAAAAGAAGAGAAAATGAAATGATTGGCTATAAGCAATGACTTGCTTCCAGCGGATGTGCGTCAAGGCTGCCAGTGGTTCCATGGATGGGCGATGGAGCTGACTCTCATAAGATCTAGCCCCGGTCGAAGGCTCCGATTGTCACTCGAAATGGATGAAGGAGGTGAAGAACTCTCAAGCTTCTTCTCACGCATTTGTCTGGATCGCAGGGAAAACCCTGAGTTTCAGGGGTTATCCCCGGACCGGTTGAAATTCTGCTCATCGGCTTCTTTATATAGAGCTGAGATTGTCGACAACATTAATGGACTGCTCTGATTCTGACGTTCACGGCGCATTTAGTCCTTTCTAAATCTCTGCTGCTAACGACATGGTAGGTAAAATGTCAACATCATCTTTTGCTTTTCCCAAGGTAGATGCATTGATGCGTTCATTCCACTAACCTTGTGTTGATTCCTCTATTATGCATTATCTGTAGCTGCAATCATTCAGTGACCGCATTCACTTAAAACCACAACTCTACACGATGACCGCAATCACTTGACGAGCACAACTCCCATGCAATGGACACATGTGGCTGATTATCGAAACACCCATGTGTTAATCGAATGCATTCGCCTTTGAAATGGAGAGTTTCTCTACATGCGGTCGTCTATGCGGCAATCCGGTTTCCGCTTTTGTGTCCAGTTCCTGCATTAGCTACAAAAATAGACAATTGACCTCATAATAACACATAATAATGGGTTAGCTGAGATTCCTAATGCTGAATTCCACAAGCTCATTTTCTCATGAATTCTTAACATAATTGCCGCATATTCTACTTAACAACCTTCATAATTCTAAGTAAAAGGCCTAAGATGACATGTAGTTTTGCTTGTCATCGATAAGCAAGTTGGAGGGAAAAAGACGCTATCACATAACATGGTGTTTATCATTTAGGAGAAGCTACACGACCGTGTAGGTTTTACTGAACGGTCGTTTAGGAAATGGTATACGATCGTTTAGCAAACTCAGCACACTATATGATCATTTAGAGAAGCTATGCGATCGAGTAGAAACTAGTGTGTGATCATCGTGTAGGAATTATGAAGGCTGTTAAGAAGAAAATGCGGTGATTATACCAATAATTCATGAGAAAGTAAGCTTGTGTCAATCAGCAATGAGAATCTCGGCTAACCCACTATTATGCAGTATGTTGCATCCAAATGTTTATTTTTGTAGCTAACGCAGTAATTGATCGCATGCGGTGAATCTCGCCATTGTAGAGACATCGCATTCATGATCGTATACGTTCAACGCATGGATGTTGCGACCATTAACCGCATGCATCCATCGCATAGAAGTTGCGACTATAGAGTAATAACCATAATAGAGGGATAAACGCAAGGGTGGTGGAATGCAATGGTACTTCGGACACCAAGCACGCATACCTCGGGAATATCAAAAGGTGATGTTGACATTTCACCTACCATACCGTTAGCAGCAGAGATTCAAAGTAGATCCATCATGCCTTTAGCTGCAGAATTTCAAAGAAGGATCATTAATGTTGTCAACGACTAAGCTCTATAAATAGAAGCCTTAGAGCACAACTTGAAATCATCTGAGCTTCTGCATTTGGGCAGATCCTTGTGATCCAGACGAAAGTGTGAGAAGAAATTCTTGAGAGTTCTTCATTCTTTCAACCATTCTGAGTGACGACCGGAGCCCCCCTGGAGATAGATCTCAAGAGGGACTACTCCACCGCCCATCCATTGCACCATCAGAAGCCTTGACACACATCTGATGGAAGCAAGACATTGCCCATCTGGCCATCCATATCTCTTCTATATCTGTATTGTATTACATTGTGGCTTAAGAGATTAATACATTTTGTGATCAATGCATTTCTCTACTTCCTTCGATTCCATCTTCATTTTCTTATCATCCTTTACTTTCATTGCAAAGAATAAGTAAGATTGCAAGAGTATCGCATATTTAATCATGCAGCATAGACATATGAAGCTTATAGCAAACCATTGAGAGGTGTATGTTGCGTGAATGTTGTGAGAAAATCCTCTTTGCTTAGTGTGAACCTATAGCAACGCTTGTCTATCAGCGAACGCAATGCTTGTCTATAAGCAAAATCAGTAGCAACGAACTGCCCGAGAGGGTAAGTAGTTGAACACATTAAGCAAAGTAGTGTTCCTAGGGATAGGAATATTCTTATGTCAACCATATTTATTGTTGACTATAAAATTGTGTGATCTTTATTATGCATGCACTGTGATGATAGATATTATGCTACAAGCTCATGTTGCCATAAACTTGTAATGATACTTTTGATATATCTTTATATATTGCGCTGGCTTATGAATGAAAGTTGATGCTGTGCTATGCGCTCAAGTGCTTGCGTTAAAGATATTTTGCGATACTACTTCCTAAGTGTATTTGTTAATAGTGATATGTTTCGTAGTATGCGATGATGTAGTGCATGTCACAAGTTTCCTTGCGCTGGAACCAAGTATAATTCCAAGGCAAGTTTCTCAGAATAATCCGAGGTCGAACACGGGGATTGTTGTCATTAGATGCGATATTAATGTGGTACATGCGACCGGTTTTCATAAAGAATAAAGAATTTGGTTTTGACAAAAATGTAAATTGCGTTGAAAGTAATGCGTTGATAAAATAAATGTCTAAACTACTATGAGTGAGTGAGGACTGGCTGTGAAGTTGTACAAAACAATCTAATGAATGCGATGGAAAGTCTTGTGAATGAAGCAGAAAGAGAATGAGTAGAGAGAAAGGACATAGCAAATTTGTCAATCTCGTTAAGGACGCAACTAAGGTTCCGCTTTCCCCTGGCTTACACCTTTCAGTGATCGGCCGTGTTCCCATACGTCTATGGTGAAATAGAGATGAACGTAATGAATGCAAGGTTGTTTCCATCTCTGGAAATACTTCTCGCTTTAGTTAACGCATTCTTCCAACCCTCTCTCGATAGGCGGAATAACATCTTTACTTCTGCTCTCACAGGTGAAGATGTCGTTGAGCATGCTTTAGCTAAACTTAGTAGATTACCTTAACACAGGTTAACTCACTCGCTTAATTCTTCCTTTCTACCCAGGGGATTAAGAACACATGATTGAGAAAATAGATGAGAAATGTATGGAAAGGGACAGAGAGATGATAATGATGATGATGATAACATTTAAATCTAAAGATAAGCATCTGATACATGATTTGTGAATGAAAGATTAAGGAAGATGAATGCAGAAGATGAATTGAAAGAATAGAAACAAATACAGAAAGCATGTCAATGTCTTGACATAGATCTTGATCGGAGACTTGTGCTTGTCGACATGTGGATGAAGTGAAGAGGAAAGCTTCCTTTTCAGGCTTGCTTTCCTGGTAGAAGTGAACCTTTTGCATAGAGCTTCAGCTTCGGGAATCGGAAGAATTCCTTGCTCAGAGACTCACTTTTCAGCCTTGTTTCATCGATCTCCCATATTTTCTCTGTAAAGTCTCTTCAGACCAGCCTCATTTGCAATGAATTCAAGGAAGCTATTTATAGACAATACCTTGGCTCTTTAAATTTGTTGTCCCACTGTATATTCTGATAATTCCTGCCATGGCGTAATGAAAAATTCCTCTTTGCTCCACGATCAATGTGTCAGAACCGTACAACTGAAAGCTGTACACTTGTCATAATCGCCCACGAATGCGTTGCTCTTACATCTTCGATCGATCGCCGCATGCGGTGTTGTTGTTTTGATTACTGCATGCGGTTGAAATGCGTTGATCTCCATAACCCTTGATCGATCATCGCATGTGCCGTCATTGCGTTGATCATTTCTTCGTTCTTGATTGGTTACCGCGTGCGATGTAGATGTGTTGTACATTTTGCCCTCGAGCCATTAACACATGCGGTGACCTATTTCCTACAAAACAGAGACTGGAACATTCTATTTCGCCATCGTAATAGGGTTAGTGGATGCATTTATGACATTTCATAATTTTCGTATTTCTCAGCCAATTCTTATACTATCGACGCAACTTTCCTTTGTTTTTGCCACAATATCTAAATAAAACAACATAAATAACTTGTATTTTTGCAAGTTATCACACCCTCAAATTTAGATATATGCTTGTCTTCAAGCATATCTTCAACTAAGGCAATTTTGCTTAATTCCTATCCTAACTTTGCATCGATCGGCTACTCTGAATGCTCCACGTCTACAAAATTACTCAACAACGCAATTTCCTTCTATCCTTTGACATTTCGTCGCATGCTCTACTTTATTCTTTTCTACAACAAACCTCTACCCAAAAAATCCTTTCTAGTTTTGAGAAGAATGTTTACATCTTCTTGCAAAAACAACTAAGTGCGTCTTTATGCGGTGGCCTGGTTTGCATCATTTTATTAGAGATTGTTGGTCATGGTTACACCCTTCATTTTGGCTTGCTCCCATGGGTGTCATGCAAGCATCCAACTTCAGTTGTGTACCAATCTCAACTTTAACTCTTCATTCTCAGCCAAGTTTTACTTTTGCTGGTCAGAGGAGTTGTCTCTTATATTCTAATTTTCTCTTTTTTTTTTCTTTCATATTGCGTTGATCCTAGAAACCTACCTTCGTTTTGACTTGCTCCTATGGGTGACATGCAAACATCCAACTACAAGCAGGTTCCTTTCACGACTTAACTCTTATTAGGTTGGGATTTTTCCCTTGTGCTGACATTGGGGTTTTTTACGATTTTTTTTTATATAATGAACGCATTTGCCTGATAATGACCGCATCCGCTAGATCGCCTCATCTCAGACCTTCCCCACCCCCAAATTTAGAGATGCGCAAGGTCCTCATTGCATTGTTTTGGACAGAAAAGACAAAACACTTAGTCAAAATTTTGAAAAGAAGGTTTGAGCAGAGTCTTGAAATAGAAAAGTTAAAGCAGTGCTATTGCGATAAATTAACTAAGTGTTTGTAAGAAAGTGCAAAGTATAAGAAATATTGCGAAGGGTATGCATACTACTCATCATGGCAGAGCAATTTAACCACGCAAAATAAAAGACAAGAATTATCTCAATAATTGACAAAGGATGATAAGTAAAGAGGCTAATGCATATGGAAAGAATAGTTACTCAGTTGTATTAAAATTAACTAAGTATACAAAGAATTACAAACATCGCAACAAAAAATTTAAGCATGTAAAAAAAAAATCAAGGTATAGCTTCTATACATAAAAAAATAATACAATGAAAGAAAGAATGGCCGCAAACGAAAAATTGTAGAATTCGTGAAGGTGGCAGACCCCCAAATTTAGAGTTGCAGTGGGAGCTCTGGAGGAGGATTTTGCAGAGGAACTCGAGGTGCTTCTTCAAAATGCAGAGGTTGCTGGAGATGGGGAGGCACCATAGGACCATGTAAATATGCTGTTAAGAAGTTAAAGTATTCATGGTTGCGCTCCACCATCTATCTCTGGTTCAGGTGGATGGTGAAGATATTGGAGGTGAGCAGAAGTGCCTTCTCCCAAACCGTGTGGGTCGTCAACATGCGACAATGGAGGTGAAAAATGCGGTGGAGATGGATGGGGGGAAGATGTTGTTTGGGATGCATTGGTTGAATCGGGAGCAAGGAGGAGATTGGTAAAGTGTTCCGGAAGTGGGGAAAAAGGTTCCATTGGCGGGATTGGAACGCAAATTATTAAAGTTAATGTAAGACCCTAACATTAAATCTAAAGTGGGAAGTTAAATGGAGAAGAAAAATCCTAAGTAAGGATATTGGAACAAAGGGAGGAAAACATCAAAATTATCCAAAAAGGTGACCAAAATCCAAACGCCTATGAAGGGCTTAAAACATGTTGGACGTAAGAAGGCATGGAGGATGGAAGCTAGAAGACTTGAAAAATGGCTAAGGGTTGCACACAACCAATGCAAAGGATACATGAGGACACGGGCAACAAGAATGCATCGAAGTGAGCATGCTAGGCGTGCCAGCCATGCGTCGAGGCCAAGTGCACAAGCCATGCATTGATGCCAAGTGCACAGGCCATGCGTCGAGGCCAACCGCATAGGCCATGCACTGAACGCGTAGCCCATGTGTCGATGGTAAGCACGCAGCCCATGCGTCGATGGTAAACGCGCAGCCTATGCGTCGATGATGAGCGCGCAGCCCATGCATCGATGATGAGCGCGCAACCCATGCGTCGATGGTGTATGCCGAGCACGCAGCCCATGCATCGATGAACGCCCTGCCTATGAGTCGAACGGGCAAGCGGGCGAGCCATCCTATGCGCTGCTGAGCAACCATGCGTCGATGCGCTAGGCCAAGCGCATGCCCATGCAGTCGAGCCAGCATGCAAGCGCTAAGCAGCACACCATGCGTTGATGGTCAGCACCATGCGTTCATGCCTAGTAGGCCGAGTAAGAACACTTACCAAGCCATGCATCAAGGGTGAGTGGCCACCCTATGTGTTGGTGATGATCAACTCATGCGTTGGCTAAGTTGAACTTTGTTGAGGAAAAGGTGAGTTGCTATGCGTTAAGGATAAAAGGTGAGGCTAATTGATGGGAAAAATCAAGGGAGAATGCCAAGGGTATATGAATATAAGACTTAAACAATTTAAGTAGAGAAATATGTGACGTATTTAAGGGATTTAGGTGGCAAAAGGAAGATCACATAAAATTCAAGTAGGAAGTGGCTAAAGGAGATTTCATGCAAAATGAAGTCTTATCACCCAAGCATGAGGTGGGTGAAGGAGATTTCATGCAACAAAAGGGATTTTCGCTGGCAAGCTGGAAGGAGAAACACTCAAGGCTAGGCTAAGGATAGGCTGGCTAGACTGAATGTTGGTAGCTCCAAAGTGAGACAAATGGGAGTTGTGTTGTCAACATGGGGTGAGTTTGAAATGGCTATAAATAGGGGAGTTGGGCAAGGGGAAGTCATTCATACTGACTTAAATCGTGTGTTGAGAAGCATCATTAGACAGTGGAGTTCGAGTATTAGGCTGCCAAGTTTGATTGGAGATCACAGAAACAAGGTTGAATTGGTGAGGCATTGAGGTAGCCAGAGACGCAAGCCAGCCCGGCCCTGCACGCAGCACTTACCTCCATCGTCCGTAACTGCGCACGGCACGCTCGACACATCCCGTGCAAGCCCAACGCAGCTGCCTTCCTGTGCGGTGCATCACGTTCGGTGTGCAGCGCCGCCCAAACGCGCCAGCCCCTATGCGGCACAACATGCCCTTCTGCCTACTGCCCAACGCCCAGCTACTATTCGGTCCAAATAGACCTCTAAAGAGGCTTGGTTATTTTGGCTAATTTTGGTTGGGTAGAGCTGTGTTTTCACAATATATAGTGATATTTTGGCTAAGTTTGATACTATTTATTTGATATAATAAGTATTAATTGAAGAATTTTCCATTGATATGGAGGAAATTCTCAGGCGAAGGTAAGTCTGAAGTGATTTTAGTTGAAAAACTTGCGATGGTGACTGTTCTACTTACTCTTATGCATTGATATGTGAATAATGCTATGTAAGTGTAAAATACCATGCTATTATGATGTTTATATGATTGCCATGATATTTGTTGTGAAATTGCTATGAAACTGAATTATACCACAGGAATACATAGTTACATGATAACAAAAGGTGTTTAGCAGGAAATATAATGCCTCGATCGATGGATAAATAGAAGTCGGCGGCAGATCGGCGGGAATATAGTCAGTACTAAAGCATTGACTAGCGGGATAAAGGATGTCGGTGTGCCACATTGGCGGAAAAGTTTGGTTAATAGCGAAAGTTTCCATAAAAAAGTTAAGAGGTTGATAATGTGTCCATGATATGGAGGCATGGCACGTATAGATGGGACTGGATGAATATTGATTGAAATGAACATATACATGATCGCTGCATAATATACAAAGAATTGAATGATTATGTTGATGATTTCCAAAGAAATATGATTTGCAAATGCATTATTATTTTTAAAAAGAACCAGTTCAACTGGGCTTAGTAAGCTCAACTCGTTCCAAATGTTTTTCTTATATCCCCCCCCCCCCCCCCCAGGTAGCAAAGTAGAGCATTGAAGGAGGATTTTGCTAACCACCATCACACCAGGACTTGGTAAATTCTCAGGGCACTACATGGATCATGTATAAAGAATATACGAAATTAAACTATGTGTATGAAAGATAGATAGAGCGTTCTAAACATGTGAATCCTTAATAGAATATTAAGAGGAATGTTAATTTTAAATGTTGTCTTGGAATACTACTAGTTTTACCCTCACGCTCCCTTTCTGGTCTTAGGGGTTAAGGCTAGGAGAAGGGTTGACATAAGGGGTCTTAAGGGTATTTGGTCTTACGTGATTGTCTTGGACTTTTTCCTTGCCTTTATCATTTTTGCCCTGCTTCTTTGGTTTGGGCTGTTGCGGCGCATTCAGATCGAGTTAGAGTGGCTATTTAGGTGAAGCTAGAGGCTGTGAGGGGAGTCCTTGAGAAGCATTCTCAAGATCTTTGCATGAATGAGACCGTGGACTTCTGGCATGGGCTCCTCGTTGATCCTACGCCCACAGATAGGCATAAGCTCGAAATCGTCCAAGGAAAAGAAGTATTGGCCTCTCTCACGGCCTATAAAGCCCTGAATTTTCTTCACAATCAGCTGGCCTACGTCAATCGGATACCACACGCTATGCAATATAGCGGCCAGATCACTAGATCCCTTGAAACTATTTTATCATGCGATGTTGGGATGAGTCTTTGTTTCACCAAGTAAACCCAAAGACGTGCTTCTAGAAGCAGTTTATTGGATGCAAGGGTCTTAATGTCTTTCAAAGATACCGACCAATGAGTGCCCGATTGCGTTAATGTTCTCAGCGCATCCTCCATTTATGCTTCATCGGGAACATCAATTATATTGTTACCCGATGCATCCGGGATGTCCTTCATCTTATATAATTCGTTGATGTCCCTTGTGCTGAATGGCACTATCCACCCTTTCATGATCACTGCATCTTTGGTGTCATGGAGCCAGCCATGATAGAAGGCCCTCACTACCGTAGGAATTATGATGGATGGGCATTGGCAGAATGTCTTCCACCCATTCTTTAGCACAACACTTGTAATCAAATCTGGTAGTGGTGTTGACACAGGAAAGAAACCCATCTCCATCATCATATCATCGTTTTCCTTCTTTATTGATGGGTGCCTCCTGGTCGATGCAAGCTCACTGCTTCCAACTTTTGCTTTGCCCTTGTCTTGATTCAACGCAAGGCGGGACTTTTGTCTTTATTTGTGTTCCCGTTCCTTGCACTGCTCTTCTTGTTCCTTTTTCCATTCTGCAACTTCTTTTCTTTTATTTTCTCTGGTGCGTTGCACATTAGCCTTGCACCGTTTTTCCTTCTCCTCCTTCTTCTTCTTCTTCTCTCATCCCTATTTCAAACTGCTCCGAGGCAAGCAATATGCACTGCTCATCCTCGAGCCTTCTTCTTCCTTCTTCTGCCACAATTACGTTGTCGGCGCACCTCCTCATCGTGGATTTTTCTTTTCAAATCCCCCGCTGTGATGATTTGGCTCGCTTGTAACATTTTTTCTTATTTCTCCTCTTCTTCTCTTTTTCTCCTTTCCTTCTCTTCTGCTATGCGTTGTAAAAATAATGGGTCACTTGTTGATCCTTGTGGCGCAATCTTCTTGCAATGCCACATTAGAGGGGTAATGTCTGGATCTTCTCTGTCTTCAGTCGCAACCACCCTGATACGTGTTGATGATACTTGAGGTTGTGCTGATTCTTTTTCTTGCGGTGACACCCTCTCTTCCACTCTTGTGGTGGTGGATTCTCCATTGACATCTGGGCTTTCCGCCCTCTTCCTCTTCTCTTCCTTCTTCAGGCGCTTCTCTTCTCGCCTACGCTCTCTCTTCTCACTCGACTTCTTTTCTTTCTTCTCCTTCTTTGGTCGGGCCTCTTCATCTTCATCTACCCGCTTCTCCTTGCTTTTTCTTTTCTTCTTCCCTTTAGCCATTTTTGGTAGTTTCTTCGCTCCTACCTCCTCCAAAACGACCCTGATGGGTCCCCCTTCATAGGATTCTGTTTGAACAGTTTCATTAGGATTCGCAATAGCCAGGGCGCTTCTCCGTGAAGCTTCACCCATCTCCTCCTCCGAAGGCAAGGGCTGATTTACAACTCTGGCTTCGGGTAGCCCCCTCTCTCTCTCTATGTTCATTAGGATGCTCCCAAATACTTCTTTGTCATCTCTTCTTTTCTTTTCACTCTCTGACGAAGGTACTGGGAGTGGGGCACTCTCCGTTCCCGGCCGCTCTCCAATTTGGAGTGGTTTGGCTACAGCAGGTTTTCACCGTGGTTTTCTGGCAATTCTTTGAACAGGCTTGGGCCTGTCTCTTATACACATCTAGATGTGTATAAGAGACAGCTCCTCGCATTTATGAATTAACAGAAAAGGGCGTCCTTTCGTCTGCTAAGTCATCATTTCCTTAGAAGATTAAACGATTCGACTACTCTCTCGCAAAAAGATTTTATCTTTTGTATTTTATTCAGACGGGCGCAAGGTTAATTGATCAACGCAATGCATCCATCAACGCAAATGCATATTTGTAGAGGACGGGCAACAACGCATGCATTAGCACAACACACCCCTCAACTCAGTGCATTTCTGGAGGACGGGCACACGGTATTTCTACCAGTGCAACACTACCTTGACATAGTGTATTTTTGCTAAGGACGGGCACAAAATACATACGCGCGCAACACACCCCTCTACGTAATGCATTTGCAGAAGATGGACGCAAAGTGCATCTTATCAGCGCAAGATACACCCGTCATCGCAATGCATACCAACTGTTTATTATTATTATTACCTTTTTTTCCCATCAACAACGCAAGTCTATAATACTTTGCGGTGTTCATTTTCTTTTTATTCAATCATTCACGGAGATTTAAGAACAACGCAAACTACAGTAGAAAAGTAAGTAAATTGAACTATGCATTAACGTAATTTGGATCAAAATAAGAAGTAATTTCGGAAAGCAGTAAAGACTTAATCTTAGGAAAGCAGTAAACAACGCAATATATAAAGCGATAAAGGAAAGCGATAGAGAAAGCGATTAACGAAAGTAGTAAACATAGATGTTAGGGATGTTGATTGAAAGAAAAATTCCTCAAGATGACCGCAATCCACATCCCCGCAGAAGGTCAGACTTGCCTGCGCAATGTCATCAAGGACATTGTTCCTTCCTATGAGATCCTGGGGCTTATGAGTTACTTGGCAGCGTACCCGGTGTTCTATTGCGATGCTCGGTTGCCAATTGCCCTACTTTGACCTCCAAGTTCCTTATCGAAGACGCCTGCGACTGCATGACTGCATCATTTTTCTCAATGTATTATTTTAGCAGGCCTTCTAAGGATGGTGAATGTACAGAGGTGTTTCATGTGAACGGTTGGTTGTGCGGTTGCCATTGGTGATTCTCATTCTGATTTTTGTGAAAAGATGGAGGATTTCCTCGATTCCTAGAATTACTATTCTGATGATTCCTCTGGCCCCCTCGGTCATTGTTACCTCCCCAACCGAAGTTAGAGTGATTCCGCCAACCTGGATTGTAAGTGTTACTGTAAGGGTTGTTTTGGATGGCAAACACTGATTGCGGGTTCAATGGGCACATCTTTGCAGTATGACCCCCTCCGCATTGTGCACAGCTGATTGCTGCCACTTACGCCAGCGCATTAGGTTGCGCTGCACCTGTCTCTTATACACATCTAGATGTGTATAAGAGACAGGCATTGTGCACAGCTGATTGCTGCCACTTACGCCAGCGCATTAGGTTGCGCTGCACCTTGAGAGAGGGTACCTTGGTTAATTGCCATCGTTTGAAGGAGAGAGGTCACTGCGGCCATTTGTGCGGCCAAGGTTGTCATTGTATCCGCTGGAACAATGGCATTTTCAGTTCTTTTTCTCTCAGGGCCTCTTCCCCCATACCCCTCATCCACCCAATCATCTGTGTTTCGCGAAATGCAATCCAAGATGATCTTAGCTTCAGTGTAGGTCTTATCCATAAATCCTCCCGCTACGGAGGCGTCAGCAACAACTTGCGTTGATCTATTCAAGTCGTTATAGCAGGTCTCCATCAGAATGCAATCAGGAATCCCGATATGCAAACAATTCTTCACTAATCTTCTGAAACGCATCCAGGCGGTGCTTAGAGTCTCATTTTCCATCTACTCGAAATTCAGCATATCCCTCCGTCTCCTTGCGTTGATGGCTGAAGGGAAGAATTTCTTCATGAAACACTCCACCAACTGGTCCCATGAAGTTATTTTGTTTGGCTCCAACGAATGAGTCCACCTTTTTGCCTCATCCCTCAGTGTGTACGGGAAGAGGTACAGTGAGATTCCTTTAGGAGTAGTGATAATGGGCAGAAATGCATGTTATCATAGTGCTAAGTTCTTAAACAATGTTGGATTGCATTGATGAAATATGTTAAATTGCGTCCATTAAGCATAGATTCTGTAATATTGCGGTCGCATGCGTTCAACGCATTAGAACTATTGATTTTTGTATTTTTGTGCAGAATATGCATTGATGCAATGCAAAGATTGCGATCATAGGAATTCATTGGTCGAGCGTAACTTCACCGCAAGGTTTTGCGTTGATCGGGCTCGCAAACATTCACCCAAGAAGAATCACCGCAACTTGGTTAGCACAACATGGTGGGCGCATCTAGGTGAAAGGATAATTAAGAGCGATGGGACAGAAAGCTGACGATAGTTAGATCCAAATTAAGTTGACAGTCGATAACAGTCACAAAGTACATTCGGTTTTATCGGTGACAATTATCTGATGCGTCAATCAAGAATTAAAGCTGTCCCATCTGTACAACCGGGAGAGAGAAGCCACCTTTCACCATTGATGCCCTATATACCAAGTACAATCTTCAGAAAAGGGGTTGATCAGTTAACGAGTTCACCAGTGCTTTTGTTCTTAGTTTTCTTTTCCATTTTATGGCGGAGCAAGAGAAGAGTAATGACATCGAAGATCGCCCAGGGCAGCTCGAGAGAGAACCTTGGGGCATAAGAGCAGAGAGCGGGCCGACTCTCACGAGAGCGAGAACATCTTTAGAGCACGAGTAGAAATAGTGTAAATGCCTGGCTGCAAGAAATTGCTCCAGGCTCTTTACTATACTTACATTGTTATTTTGTACTTCATCTCATATCTATTCAATGGAAGTTCTATTTCTACATCTGCTCACTCTCTTAAGACACATGAGTAGCTAAACTAGTTGAATGGGTTGAGAAAAACTAAGCTAACATGACCTAGAAGTTCATTGTTTGTGATTGTCTTGTTTTATACTATGCAAAATACCCTTAGAGTTACTCGAGAGAGAATCTAAAGAAAGAAATTAGTGTCTCGAGAGAGCTAGGTTAGAATCTAAACTTGAAAGTGCAAGATTAGGCTTGCATAAACAAGAGATAGGGACTTAGAGATAAGCTTTGTTTGTCAACTTGCATTGCATGCATCCTAGGAATGGGAATGATGTTATGTGGTCGCATATTTGTGTGAATGTCATATTGTCATCGCATAAATAGAGATAGAGGTTTATGTGTAAACCCTATAGACTTATCACATATTTATCGCATGCGTTCTAGCCTTAAAAGTCTAGCATTCACGCTGAGAGGTGGTTTACTATTGTATGCATGCTGCATGGTCGCAAAGCATGAACACATTCTAGGGAGTGTTAGCCGAATATTTCTCAACCCGTTCACCGCATGTTCATCGTATTTCCCGTTACCAACTCCTTTCAAACTCTGCCGCATTCGTTATTTATTTTCATCAATGCAAACAACAAACCCAATGATTTATTTAATTAATTGGTTACCACAAGTCTTCATAAAAATCACCAATGCAACTATTTTCACAAGTCCCTGTGTTCGACCCTGGACTTACCAGGAAACTCAGAGGAATTTACACTTGAATTCCGTTGGGGAAACTTGAGTGCACAACGCAATCCACTAATGCATATCATCCATATTTCCATTCATAAAAATAACGCATCAAGTAACGCCAGGAATGGAGAAAGTATTGCATATCTCCACAAAGCTGGTCAGATGGGTGTGCGGGTCTTCACCTTGCATACCTCCGAACAGCCCCGCATTTTGGATCATCTTGAGCATGACTGGCTTAATTTCAAAACGTACATTCTCCTCAACCATTGGTCTTGAAATCCCGGGCGAGAAGTCGTAAAGATTCGGCGTCGCATAGTTCCTCATAGGGATGTTGTGGTCAGCAGCAAAAAAGACAGGATCTTGCGCTGGCCGATTCGCCCCCTGATTTCCTTCGGGCCTCTCATTGTTGGCCATATTTACTCTCCTTCGCCTGATTCGGTTCTGGCGTGCCCTTGTGCGAAAAGTACGCTCGATCTCTGGGTCAGCTTCGAATTCTGGATCAGTTCCAGTACTCATAAACTGTCAGCCTACTCTTCGGGATAAATAAATAGTACAATAGAGATCTATCCTACAAAAAACCACAAAAGTATTCAACACTAACCGCTACCAATCCCCGGCAACGGCGCCATAAACTTGTTGACTATAAAATTGTGCGATCTTTATTATGCATGCACTATGATGATAGATATTATGCTACAAGCTCATGTTGCCATAAACTTGTAACGATAATTTTGATATATCTTTATATATTGCGCTGGCTTATGAATGAAAGTTGATGCTGTGCTATGCACTCATGTTCTTGCAATAAAGATATTTTGTGATACTACTTTCTAAGTGTATGCGTTGATAGTGATATGTTTCGTAGTATGCGATGATGTAGTGCGTGTCACAAGTTTCCTTGTACTGGAACCAAGTATAATTCCAACGCAAGTTTCTCAGAATGATCTGAGGTCGAACACGGGGATTGTTGTCATTAGATGCGATACTAATATGGTACATGCGACCAGTTTTCATAAAGAATAAAGAATTTGGTTTTGACAGAAATGTATATTGCATTGAAAGTAAAATGCGTTGATAAAATAAATGTCTAGACTACTATGATACATGAGTGAGGACTGGCTGTGAAGTTGTACAAAAGAATCTAATGAATGCGATGGCAAGTCTTGTGAATGAAGCAGAAAGAGAATGAGTAGAGAGAAAGGACATCACAAGTTTGTCAATCTCGTTAAGGACGCAACTAAGGTTCCGCTTTCCCCTGGCTTACACCTTTCAGTGATCAGCCGCATTCCCATATGTCTATGGTGAAACAGAGATGAACGTAATGAACGCAAGGTTGTTTCCATCTCTGGAAATACTTCTCACTTTAGTTAACGCATTCTTCCAACCCTCTCTCGATATGCGGAATAACATCTTCACTTCTACTCTCACAGGTGAAGATGTCGTCGAGCATGCTTTAGCTAAACTTAGTCGATTACCTTAATACAGGTTAACTCACTCGCTTAATTCATCCTTTTTACCCAGGGGATTAAGAAGACATGATGGAGAAAATTTTTCAGCCAATTCTTATACTATCGATGCAACTTTCCTTTCTTTTTGCTGCAATATCTAAATAAAACAACATAAATAACTTGTATTTCTGTAAGTTATCATTTATGTGATTACCTTGTCTTATGAGCGCATCATCCCTCATTTAGGCATACTTGGGAGAGTAGTCTAAAAAGAAAATCTAGGCTTGGGAGAGTCAGATTGGATTGCATAAGAAAGAATAGAGGCTTAGGAATAAGCTCTCTTTGCTATTAGCATATGCACCCTATAGATAAGATATGAAAGTATGTAGTCACATCGCATGTGCCCAGAAGAAGGATACGATGGTATGCAATCATCTCGTTTATGTGTGGGATTATATGAGCAAGAATAGAGACTTAGACATAAGTCATCTCGACAATATCGCATATACATCGCATGTGATACCCGAAATTCGTTTTCCGTTTCATAGCCAACAATAAACAGAATTAACTAAGAATGAGTTAAATCCTAAGACAAAGCGTAGGAAAATTTCTAAGTGATAAAATGAAGTTAAATACTTTGGAAATAAGCCATAACTAGTGAAGATTTGGCTAAGTATAACCATGCAGTGGAAGCTAAGGTGAAAGTGACTAAGTGTTGGACTATGCGTTGATGTAGAACCATGCATTGGCCATAAAGTTTTGAGAGGTTACTTGGGCATGGAGATAGAGATTGAAGTAGGGCCAAGCATAACGCATGCGGCAGCCACTGCTTTTGAAGGTTAGAACAATGCATGGGGTGCGACGCTGCGATGGATGCGTTGGACACGATGGTATGCGTCTATGCGGCCGAAGGCATGCAGTTGAAGGAGATGTGTTGGTAGGTTGCGGTGGTGCGAGGGTATGCGGTGATGCTGATGGGACACAAGATGTACAATGATGCAAGAATAGAATGCAAGATGCATTGCCATAACTTGTAAAGACATAAAAATGCCATAAACTTGTTGGCGTACAATGTATTCTAATCTTATGCCATACAACGCATGGATGAATGATGACTTTATTTTCTTTATGCGATACTACTTCTAGATATGCGTTATAAATGAGAATCTTGTAGTATACTATGCGTTGAACCAAGTATAATTTCACCACAAGTTTCTCGGTGTGATCCAAGATCGAACATAGGGACTGTTTGAGGTTATTGCATTATATTTGTGATAAATGTGACTAGGGGTTTTTCAAATTAATAAAAGTGTTGTTTGTACATGCGATAAAGTAAATTGTGCAGTAAAGTAAAGAGAAGCGATAAAAATGCATTAATAAAGTAAATTGCGAAAAGTAAAGTGCGATAAAATACACCTTAGCTATGATGATACAAGATACAGGTTACATAATACAAAATACCGAGGTTGAGACTGACTGTGAAGAATATACAAAGATCGTGTTATGCGGTGGCAAGGCTTTAGAATGGCTTGAGGCACTTTCACTTTCGTTTCCAGAGGATTGCCTTGTTCTACGTTTTCCACTTCTCAGCATTTTGTCTACAACCATTCACATATAAATTAGACATATGTTATCAACATACTATTTTTATTTATGAACATGGTTACTATTTACATTAATAGTTTCTTTCAGTCTACATAGTTTTTCACTCATTTTCTGGTAGTCGTAATTTTTTAAAGTTAAGGCTCATTCTTTCGTCTCTCCATACACACCGTTCTTGAACATGTCCTATTTCTGTATAGAAGATACAAAATTTATAGGATTCTACATTGTTAGAGTCATAGGTGGGCTGTTCCTCGAATTCAATTATGATACGTCGAGGAATGTCCTTCTTTCCTGCACGCGCCCATTCTTGGTCCACCATCAGTTCAAGCAATACGTTGTCACTCCCTGAACTTGAACCTCCGGCCAGTTCTCATTGATATTTTTCCTGAATCTCTCTTGTTTTTCTCTGGAAAGTATAACAGTTTTTTTTGCAGATATGGCCAACCTTGCCACACCCATAGCAAATTCGGGTCCCTCTCAGACACAGACCACTATGATTTTTACCACACTGTGGACATCCCATGTTAGTTCGGGATTCCACCAAGTCTGCATTGTTCAAGGTAATAGGATATTCAGTATTATTATTCACACTATTTTCAGATCGTTCAGGGTTTTCCTCTGGGTTAGCACCACAGTCTTCAACTTGCGTTCCGGAGTCATTCCACCATCAGTCTTATGCCTGTCTCTTATACACATCTAGATGTGTATAAGAGACAGGAGCGTGAGGGTACACCAGTAGTATTCCAAGACAACATTTAAATTTAACATTCCCCCCCTATCTATTAAAGATTTCAACATGTTTACAACACTCTATCTAACTTTCATACACATAGTTCAAATTCCTATATTCTTTATTACATGATCCAAACCATGCCTCGAGAATTTACCAAGTCCTGGTGTGATGGTGGTTAGTAGACTCTTTTCCTGAACGCTTCGCTTTGCTACCTGGGGGGATATAAGAAAACATTTGGAAGAGTTTGAGCTACTAAGCCCAGTGAGTGGTTCTTTTAGAATAATAATCACTTTGTAAATCATGTTTTTGGGAAATCAATTAGATAATCATAATCCCAGTATAATTTATGCATGATCATGTATATATTCATTCAATCAACATCCTCCAGTTCCATGCTATACGTGGCATGCTCATATCATGGACATATTATCACAACTTTTTATGGAAACTTTCCTATAACCCACTTTTCCCGTCAATGTGCACACCGACAATTCTTTATCCCGCTAGTCATGCTTAGGTACTTGACTATATTTCCCGTCGGTCGTCACCGATTATTATTTCCCGTCGACTGAGGCCGACTATATTTTCCCACCAAGCACCTTTTGTTAAGCATGCTAACTTATGTAACCTGGGTATAATCTCAGTTTTCATAGCAATATCACAAACAATATCATGGAAATTAACATAACCTCATAAGCATGAATTTTGCACTTACATATGCATTTATTCACATATTAAAGCATAAAACTAAGTAAACACTCACCGTCAGCAAGTTTTTCCACTAAAATCACCTTCAGACTACCCTCCTATGAATTCCTCCATATCAATGGAAAGTCCTCAATTAATATGTGTTATATCAATAAATAACGTCAAACTAGCCAAAATACCATTATATATTGAAAATACCAGCTTACCCTACTCAAAATTAGCCAAAATACAAAAATTAGCCTCTTTAGAGGTTATTTGGTCTGAGATAGGCAATTGGGCATTGGGCAGTAGGTAGAGTGGGCGTGCTACGTCGCATAGGGGGCTGGCGTGTTTGCTCATGCACTAGTTGGGTGAGCGCTACACTTGGAGTGATGAACCACACGAGGGAGGCTACTGCGTTGGGCTGGCGCATGGGATGTGTCGAGCGATGCCCGTGCGAACGGACAGACGCAGCGCTACGTGCGCGCAGGGTACGGGCTGGCTGTTTGTCTGGCTGACTAGGTGCCTCACCAACACAACCTTGTTTCTTTTCATCTCCAATCAACTTGGCAGCCTAATAACTCAAATGTCACTCTCTTAATATGCTCTCAACACACGATTTAGGTGCTGGTATGAATGAATTCCCCTTGCTCAACTCCCTTATTTTTAGCCATTTCAGACTCACCCCATGTTGACAACACAACTCCCATTTGTCTCACTTTGGAGCTGTCAACATTCAGTCTACACAGCCTATCCTTAGCCTAGCCTTGAGTTGTTCTTATTTCAGCTTGCCAGTCAAAGTCTCCTTTTCTACATGAAATCTCTTTCACCCACCTCCTACTTGGGGTGATAAGACTTCAATTGCATGAAATCTCCTTTAGCCACCTCCTACTATAATTTTGTGTGATCCTTTTTTTGCCACCTTAACCACCTAAATACCTCACATATTTTTCTACTTAAATTGTTTTAAGTCTTATATTCGTATACCCTTGGCATCCTCCCTTGAAGTTTTCCACCAATTAGCCTCACCTTTTGTCCTTGACGAATAGTAATTCACCTTTCCTTCATCAAAGTCCAACATAGCCAACGCATGAGTTAGCCATTACCAATGCATAGGGTGGTTTCTCACCCTTGATGCATGGCTTACTAGGTGTGCTCGCTCGGCCAACTAGGCGTGAACGCATGGTGCTGACCATCGATGCATGGTGTGCTACCTAGGCGCTTGCGCGCTTGCTCGGCCGCATGGGCATGCGCTTGGCCTAGCATATCGACGCATGGTTGCTCGGCAGACTCAGCAGTGCTTCGACGCATAGGATGGCTTGCTCGCTTGTCCGTTCGACACATAGGTAGGCGCTCGGCATACACCATCAACGCATGGGATGCACGCTCGACGCACGGCCTGTATGCTTGTCCTCGACGCATGGCCTGTGCACTTGGCCTCGACGCATGGCCTACGTGCTTAGTGCATGGCCTGTGCATTTGGCCTTGACACCTGACCGGTGCGCCTAGCATGCTTCACTCGACGCATGCTTGCTACCTGTGTCCGCATGGCTTGTATGCCTTTGCGTTGGTTGTATGCAACCCTTGCCATTTTTTTCAAGTTTTCTTGCCTACATCCTCCATGCCTTCTTGTGTCCACATGTTTTAAGCCCTTCATAGGCATTTGGATTTTGGTCACCCTTTTTGGATAATTTTGATGTTTTCCTCCCTTTGTTCCAATATCCTTACTTAGGATTTTTCTCCTCTATTTAAATTCCCACTTTAGATTTAATGTTAGGGTCTTACAGTTTACTTCTTCTTTGTCAAAACAACTTGATGCATCCGTTGCGTCATTTATTAGAGACCGTTAATCATGGTTACACTCTTCGTTTTGGCTTGTTCCCACGAGTGTCATGCGAACATCCAACTTCGGTTGTGTGCCAATTTCAACTATAACTCATGAATTTAAGAGGAGTTGTCTCTTGCATTCTTTTATTTTCTTTTGCATTTTTCTCTTTTCATATTGCATTGTTCTTGGAAACCCACCTTCGTTTTGGCTTGCTCCCACGGGTGTCATGCGAACATCTAACTACGAGCAGGTTCCTTTCACAACTTACTCATATCAGGTTGGGATTGTTTTTAGGTTTTCCCTTGCGCTGACATTGGAGTTGATATGAAAATTTATTGAATATTTTTTTTTTTTTAAATGAAAAATGAACACATTTTTCTTAATGACCGCATAATCTTGATCTCATCTGCTCAGACCTTCCCCACCCCCAAATTTAGAGATGCGCAAGGTCCTCATTATGTTGTTTGGATAGAATAGACAAACACTTAGAAAAAATTTCAAAAAGAAGGTTTGAGTAGAATTTTGAAGGGCAAAAGGTAAAGTATTGCTAAGCTACGAATTAACTAAGTGTTGTTAGAATTTACAAAGTGCGGGAAATGTTTCTAAGTGTGAACATATTATACATCATGGCAACACAATGAATAACGCAAAAATAAAAGATCAAGAACATCGTAAATATTGACAAAAGATGATAAAGGAAAAGGCACAGGTAAAAAGAAAGAATTGCTACTTAGTTGTATTGAATATTAACTAGGTATACAAATAATTAAAAATTAACGCAATACAAAAATTGTTGCCTATACAAAGAACAAAGAATTTTGTTAACTTAGAAAAATAATGAATTGAAATTAACTTTTGAATCTGATTCAGACGGGTGCACAATTAAAAGTTAACACCGCGCTTCCATTAACGCAAATACATTTTTGCTGAGGACGGGCAACAACGCATGCATCCCCGCAACACACCCCTTAACTAAACACATTTCTGGAGTATCGGGCGTACGGTATTGCTACCAACGTAACGTTACCTCAACATAGTGCATTTTGCTAAGGACGGGCAAAGGAGACACACGCGTGCAACACACCCCCTTAACGCAATGCAATTGAGTGTAATGACACAAGGTGTCTCTTGTTAACACACAATGCACCCATCATCGCGTTACATACCAGTTTTTAATTTTCTTTTTAATTCATCAACAATGCAAGTCGAAAAGACTTTGCAGTATTCAATGTTTCATCCAGTCATTCACAAAAGTTAAAAACAGCGCTAATAATGCATACAAATTAAAGCAATTAAATATGACATGGAAATACTCAACTGAATTAAATTGAAGGTAAATAACGAAAGTATTAAAAGCTAAATCTATGAAGCAGTAATTAAAGTAATTTAGGAAGCAGTAAAAGAAAGTTGTAACGAAAGCAAGTAAACATAGATAAGGATGCTGATTGAAAGAAGTTCTCAGAATTACCGCAATCTCATCCCCTGCAATTGGTTAATCCTGCTTGCCCAAGTCAATGGTATCCATGCATCGATCTATGTCGCCTCTGTAGTGAGGCTTAATCCGTTGACCATTGACTTTGATGCATTGTTTCCATCCAAGGTTGTTAGTTCCACTGCATCGTGGGGAAGATAGTCTTGATTTTGAACGGCCCAGAGCAGCGAGACTTCAATTTCTCTGGAAACAATCGCAAACGTGCGTTGAAGAGTAATACCTATTGACTTTCAATGAATGTCCTGTCATTTGTGCGGTTGTCATGCCATTTCTTGGTTTTCTCCTTATAGATTTTTGGCATTTTCATAGACGTCCCTTCGCCATTCGACTAGGTGGTTCAGTTGTAGCTTCTGGACTTTCCCCGCACTTGCTAAAATCAAACTTCAGCTTCTTGCATGCCCACATTGCCTTATGTTCCAACTCGAGTGGCAAGATGACAAGCTTTTCCAAAGACTAGGGCATACGGGGACATGCCAATTGGTGTTTTCTAGGTAGTTCTGTATGCCCATAGTGCTTCATCAAGCTTGGGTGACCAATCCTTCCTGGAAGTATTGACTACCTTCTCCAAGATAGTTTTGATCTCTCGGTTCGAAATCTCTACTGCCCATTAGTCTGTGGGTGATAAGCAGTTTGCAACTCTATGGCTGACGTTAAATTTAGTCAACAGGTTGGTCATTATGTGATTGATAAAGTGAGAGCCCTCATCACTGATTAAGGTCCGTGGCATCCCATATAGAGCAAAAATATTCTTCTTAAGAAACTTCGCCACTGTGGCTGCATCATTCATGGCACAGATCTAGAATGAATGGAAGGATGAACTTCCCTCTCAGGCTTGCTCAACCGGTAGAGTTTGATCTCAGTACAGAGCTTCACGGCGGGGATTTGGAATGATTCGCCTTGAGACTCACCTCTCGGCCTTATCTCTTTTCTTCCCGAATCTTCTCTGATCAACACTCAGATCAGCCTCATTCTCAATAGCCTCGTATCAATTATCCCCCGTATCAAGTATATTTTCTTTAGTGAATTCTTTTAGGGTATTTATAGATGAATGCTTTGACTCTTTTGACTTGTGGTCCCCACTTTATTGTTATGGAAATTCCAAGAATGGTGGAATAAATATTCCTTCTGTTATGCAATCAGTCCGTAAAAAATGCACAACGGTTAGTTGTACACGTGTCAAAATCCTCTGTGATTGCATTGCTCATTTGCATCTTCAATCGTGTGCCCGCATGCGGGGTTGTTTTTATTACCACATGCGGTTGAAGTTCAGCTCTAGATCGATTGTGGCATGCATCGTCATTGCGTTGATCGTCTATTCATTCCTGAATGATGGGCGCAATGCAACGTAGATGCGTTAATCTTTTTCTCTTGAGCCATGAGCATATACGGTGACTGGATATCCACCAAAATAGACTTGAAATATTCCTTTCTACCATCGCAATGGTGTTAGGGGGTGTATTGACGACAATTTTATTTCTTAGCCAATTTTCATACAATTGACGCAACTTTCCTCTCTTTTGGCCGCAATATCTAAATAAGGCAGTATAAATAACTTGTATTTCTACAAGTTATCAGATGTGAGGGCATGCGGTGATGCGAGGGTATGCGATGATGCAGTGCGAGGTATGCGTCGATGGATGGCATACGGCGATGAAGGCAGACGCGATGGATACGTTGGATGTGAGAGTATACGGCTGATGGTTTGTGGCCGAAGGGATGCATTGATGCATGCACGCGGTGTTATACGTTGATGTCATGTGACAGAGCTATCGGTTCATGACATGTGCACGGTGCTGTGCGTTGATGTCATGCGACAGAGCTATGCATTGATGACATGCGCGCGGTGTTATGCATTGATGTCTACGACGGAGCTATGCGTTGATGACATGCATGTGGTGCTATGCGTTGATGTCATGTGACGGAGCTTTGCGTTGATGACATGCGCGCGGTGCTATGCGTTGATGTCATGCGACCATGCTATGCATTGACGACATGCGCGCGATGCTATGCATTGATGGTCTACGACAGGCTTGCTATGTGAAAGTGTGCGACCGAGGGCATGCGATGGAGTGGCCTATGATATGCGACCGAAGGTATGTGGCCGATGGTGTGCGCATATGCGGCCGATGGGATGTGTTGGTAGTATGCGATGGCATGCAGCGAGGGATGCGATGGATACGGTGGATGCGGTGGCCTTGATAAGGAATAAGCTATGCGATGGAACGAGCTAGGGTGGATGCATAGTGATTGGACCTTGCTTGTTAAGGCTCGCGGTAACAAGGTAAGTGAGGTGGGTTGCGTTGGTTATAAGAGATGCGATGGTGTTGAGTTGAAACCAAGTGGACCCAAGGGTTGCTATGCGTTGGAAATATGCTATGCATTTGTAATATACTATGCGTTGGTGATATGCTATGCGTTGGATATCCGAGGCTGGTAGTATGCACTGAAAGGGATGTTGGTCATCATCCTGGTTGAACGCATATTGAGTTGGATGGATGTATATGAAGGATGAACGCATATGAAGGACATCATCCAAACATGTGGCTTGCTCGGAGGGAGTCTTAGGCCTTAAGGAAATGAGGTGGATGCACGAGTAGACATGCAAAGTTAAGCCTCAAGCATTGGCTATGGAGGAGGAAGACACTTAAGATTGCATTGATGCAAGAGTTGCGTTGATGGTGTAAGGTGAAGACACCTCAAGCAGGAGGTGGAGAAGGCTAGAATTTGGCAGATGCTAAGGAAAACACTTGGATGTAGCCAAAGGAGGAGGTGTCGGGCAAAGAAGAAGGGTTGAACGCCTATAAAAGGGGGAGAATGCCTCACTTCGACCCACACATTAGTTAAGTACTTAAAAACCAGAAAGAAACAGAAAAAAAATAAGAGATACTCAGAGAAAGGAAAGCAATGCTCGGTCGGAGGTGCAAGCAAAGGCGCAAAGGGAGCAGGGTCGTACAGATAGATGCATAGGCTAAATTCAAACAAGAAGTTTTTCCAAACTACTCGTGCAAATCAAGTGATTTTTGAACCAAAAGTTTCTAAAATAAGTGTAGTTTAAGTATGAGGGCTGCCTCAACGAAATTCTAACTTTAAGGCTATCAAATTCAAGAAAAACCGTGAGGTGCTCACCAATGGGAGACAGTCGGGCCAGAAGGAATAAATTTGGGACTCGTAACTTTCGCCAAGGAATTTCAAGGTGAAACTTTAAGATATTATAGAGACATTTTCACACATTTTTGAAGAAGGAAATGTCGTGAGATAAGGCTCGAAAGCGTTAGTAATCTAAGCTTAAAGTTAAACCTGAAATAGGGTCCAACAGTGGAACAAGGGAAACCAGGTGAACTGCGAAAGAAGTTCTCAACAAATCACTGTGAGTGGTTTCTTCCTTTGTTCTTTTAAGCATATTGTGAATTAATATGCTGTAGGTTATGTTATGAGATATGTATGATGTTGGGATAGTTATGAGGTCTAAGGGCCTAGAACCTGAGCCCATAATGAATCCTTACAGGATGGTCAAAAGACCGAGGAGTCTAGTGTCTGAGCCTGTGGGACAGAGAAACCTTGAAACGGGATGGTCAGAGGGCCGACGGGCCTAGCTTCTGAGCCCATGAAAGGGAGAACTATGTGCACATAGGTTGATATTTTAGTTATGATATGTTAACCATCTACTGTGTGTGTAGGTGGGTTTGTGAAAGCTTCATGATATGGTGGAGGTTCGCATGAAAACCTCGTGATAATGTTTGTGAAAGACTTGTATTTTTTTTACCACTCACTTAGCTTTATAAAGCTCATGGTTTGTCTCTGTGTTTATCTTGCAGGTAGCTGACGAGTCCAGGTTGCGGTGTTGGTTAAGGTCTGCCACAAGTTTAGAAATAGTATTAAATGAGATTGGTTGTCGGGATAGGGTTTCTCATGTAAATGTAACTTGAGTTTGTAAACTACTTTCGAATAAAAGCATGTAATATTTTTCCACTGCTGTTATAAGTAAGGTTATTAAAAGAAACTAGTTGGTTAATCGAAGTCACATCGATTAATATCATGCCTCACCTCGGGCTCAGGGCAGGGTGTGACATCGCATGCATCTTCGTCAAGTGTGTATAGCATAATCGCATAGCTTGCGTTGGCTGGGGTTACCCTTGCGATCAAGCTTATTGATGCGGTGAAGTCATCCCTGCCATTTTATCTATTTTCCCATGCATCTTATTATGCGTCAACAGTTTCCGTGTCTCTAACTCTCATAGTCATACTTCCATTGCTTAATCTGTTTAGTTAAGAGTAGGAGTAGCGCATATCGCCTAACTTCAATATTCTTTTATTCTTCGCCGCAACACATTACTTCATAACATTTAGCTACAAGTCCCTGAGTTCGACCTCGAATCACCTGAGAAACTTGCGATCTCGTTATACATGGCGAGAGAGAAAGAAAACTTGTGGCAGGAACGCATGGTCATCAAATGCATATTGCATATCCCTTAGTCCAACGCATGACCAGCGACACATGGAGAATGAACGATGAACGCATATTTATTTACTCCATTTTCCACGCACCAGTAAGTGCTACACGATGAGCAAGAGTGAGAGCTATGCGATGGGCATAGTGCTAAATGATTAACACGTTATGTGCAAGTGGACCAATCTAGGCATTGAGCACAAGGTGCTGGCTACTCAATGTGTGTTAGAGTTGTGTGCTGGACTAAAACTTGCTATGCATTGGTCATGCTTGGCATGCGATGAGTAAAGCTTTTGTGGGTCAGGCTTTACAAAGCTGATAGGGCAAAATGTGCGACGATTAAGGCCGAGAGGAAGCCAAAGCACAAAACACATGCGTTGGAATAGGTTTGTGTGAGAACTATGGTGTGCGTTGAACCTAGTTGAAGCATGCGTTGATAGTAGGTGAAGTAATTAGCCTTAACCACCGATTAAGGGGCACCAGCTATCCTAAGCTCCGGAATTAACTCCACTCGAGTTGAAGGTGTCATGCTAAGCATTTATGACCAATGATGGGAGGCAGTATAAAAGGAAGGATGAAGTTCAAAAGCTAAATTTGAACAATTTCTCCATGAAAATTGAGAGTTTAGAGGTAGCCATGCTGGAAGAAGATCTCACCGGAATAAGGTTGGAGAAGGGAAAAAGTGACAAGAGGTTTAGTTCACGGGTGAATCTGGGCCATCTATGAAGAATTGCGACTCCAAAATGAACCATGAAAAGGTTGAAGCTAAAATTTTAAGATAAACTTCCTAAGACAATTCTAAGGAAGTTTTTCTAAGGGAATTTCATGAGATGAGCTCTAGAATTTGAGTTATTAATGATGTAATTCGAATCTAGAATTCTATGAACAAGCAGGCAGCTACTTGGGTTGAGTAAGTTGGCAACTCACCGTAGGTGCTCGGACAGGCTAAGGGCTAAGCACTCCGATGCATTTGACATGCTCTTTGGGCTGAGGAGGCTTGTGTTGAAGACTAGAATGCATAGAGGCCTTTGTGATGACCATGTGCGGCTGAAGGAACACTTAGAGCAAGTGTTGGTTGCATGGTAGGAATGCATTTGTAAGGTGTGTTGGACGCATTTGAGTAAAGGTCTTCTAGGGAAAGGTTGAACACAAAGCTTAATTAATAGTTAGTCTCAAAAGGGAGACCAATGCTAGTACCTAAATATATGTTTTTGTGCCCATAGGATTGACACCATTGCTAGAAGCATATCAACCTTTAAGGAGTAGCCCTAAAGTTGTGAGTGACTAAGTATTTATAATGTTTTTAAAGAAATCATGATTTTAAGAAAGATTATTCTCATGCTAGCTATTTACAAAGTAGTTTTCTAACCAAACTATGAGTTTATGTTTTCAAATGTATGCCATGTATCAAGGTATGTTGTAAAACTATTTATGTGTGTTAAGATACACAAAGCATGTGTTAGTACCTTTAAAGACATGTTTCCATGTGTTTAGCTTTACTTGCTTTAAAGAGTAAGTCTCAGTATGACTAATGTTACTTTAAGCTCGATACTGAAGGACATTGAGAAGGTGGAGCAGCTCAATACTGAAGGACACTGAGAAGGTATCTGAGCAGTAGTACCTAAGGTATGACGGTACTTAGTTATAACCACGTGCACGTAGGTCGTTCAACGTCAGAGATTGAGCAAAAGGGTTCTCTCTTGACTAAGGAATTTGACGTTAGGATTTAACCATTAACCATAGCAGGGTTACTCTCAACTAAGGAACAATTTAATGTTTTATGATGAAAACAACTTTACATGTTTTATGCTTGGAAAAGTATATATTTCAGTACAAGGTTACTGTAAAGTTTATATATCAGTACAAGGTTACTGTAAAGCTTCCATTTCAATACAAGGCTTATGTAAAGATTTATGTTTCAGTATGATCTCTTTATGTAAGCTTTTCTTTCTTAAGTCACTCACTGAGCTAGTAACCTCACTCCGTTTTTCAAATGTTTTCTCTCCCCAAGTAGTGGCCAAATCCTCCGAAGATAGCTCAGTATCTGCTCTACCACTTAAAGTCATAAGTTATAGTAACCTGTCAGCTAGGTGGTTACTGTAAATATTTGTACACATGGTGTAGTTGTTTCATGTAGAGACTAAGTTTGGGAGTTGGGACTTATGAGACTTGTGTTGTAATCTCTGTAAATGTTGTGTGTTTAATAGTTAATGTTTATTTAGCCTAAGTGGCAGCCGTTGTGTTTGAGATTGCATGTTGGTATCAAATTATTTTTAAAAGAATTAATAGGTAGTAAGTGTCATCAAAGGGTTGATAACTACTGCAATCATGTCTCCTTCTAAGATAAAAGAGTAATATGGGAGGGGGTGTGACAATGGGCACGAGTTGAAGGTCTTCCATGATGGCAAGTAGTTGGACTACTTTGACATCGCCTACCGATTGGACTCACCAGTCTACATCTGAGATTGAGCCATCACGGTCAAGCAACCGACCATAAATATTTGCGCTACCTGGAGGTAGCCGGGATCAAAATTTACTTGCGTTCTAGGATTAGATTTCAATTCAATATTTTCTCTTTTTATTTTTTTTCACTTATTTTGTTGAGCCTAATTCTTTATATTATTCTTTTTTACTAGGAATTTTGGAGAAAACGAGCTAAGCTGAGTGTCATGCATCCTTCCTTCATTACATTGTTTAGGGAAGTATTCTGATCCCTCGTACTTCATTTTAATCACATTGAGGACAATGCGTGTTTGAAAAGTTAGGGTGGGATGTTTGGATTTTTTAGCTGTTTTTTGGCTGATTTTTTTTTTTTTTTATGATATTATTTGGAGTCCTAGAGCACTGTGCTCAGAAAATGCTTGCTTGATTAAGTTTGTATTGTTGTTTTGTTCTTTACGGTGACTAGTCTATGATGCACTGGTATGAATTGTTTTTGCATTAGAATAGGTTAGATGAAAGGATTCATAATTTTCATGATGTTATTGAAAAATTCCGCTTAATGTTTTTTTTTTTTTTTTTTACATCTCTAATCTCTTCACATATCTATGTTGACCTCTTTTCTTGCTTAGAATTGAATTATGAGACCATAAGTTTGTTGGCACTCCGATAGGCCTTGGTGATAGATATTAGTCTTTTGGCAACTCAATTTAGTACTACATGCTTGAGATGTAGTCAATTGATATCACTGTCGCCTAGTAAAAAAAAGAGACAAGAGAATTTTAATTTATGAATGTTCAGGGATTGCTCTTCTTCTTCAAGGGTATGATTAACCTGGGGAGGCCATGACACCCATGGTTTCCCTCTGAGCTAAAGTATTCTAGTGGAATGAGTAAGCTTAGGCACTTTTTAAGGGAAATTGCCCTGTAGTTGGATGACTCACATGACACCCATGTGGGTAAGCCAAAATGAAAGTCGGTTTCCTGGTTTAAGTTTCCCCTTTGAGCTTTTTTACAAAAAAAAAAAAAAAAAAGAAAAAGATAATAACAATGAACGAGAAAGGAAAGCATGTAGTAAGGCAATGGATGATTAGATTTTGAGCGATCCCATTTTATGTCATTACCAATTTGAATTTAGGAAAGCTAATTAAGGACCCTTCAATCTAGTGTAGAGGGAAAAGAAATGGAAGATTCATAAGGCCATTCCCGGGCTTGTTCTTGTTCAAAATAAATAACTTTGGGCTTGAACTTGCATTAAAAAAAAATTAAATGAATTTTCAAATTGTTCATGAAACGATGGAATGCTTTGTGATTACCTAATCGATTGTGAAATTAATTCTAGATTGACTGTTGAGGATTAAGGAACATTCTAGTTTGACAAACTGATTATTCTTGTGTGATTGCTTATTTTAACTTGCTCGAGGATGATCAAGAATTAAGTTGGGAATGTTTGATAGAACTGGAAATTCGCTATCTTTTTCCACTTAACTCAGGGTTGTTTGGCTATTTAATTTGGATAAATTGATCATTTTGTAGGATTCGAGTGTACAAGCAGTCAGATTAACCGATCGGGATAAAAATGTGCTAAAATGATTAACTTATGAACTAAATTGATCAAATGACGAAGGAGTGAAGACTGATGGCCGGCCAAGCATCGCACCGCTCCCGATAAGTTTACGTTCATCACTAGCTCAATGCTATAAGGGAGAATGCTCGAATGTAGGGCAGCGTTGAAACACTGCTCTAAGCATTGCAATGCTCCGAAGATGCCCCAACGCTATAGTCGCACCACTCCCTAACACTGCTCTTGAACGCTCTAAGACAAAATAGGTAGCATTGCAATGCTCCTGGTCAACGTTTCAATGCTACATTGTTTGACGGACGCATAGCCCCAACGAGCATGATAACTTGTAGAAATACAAGTTATTTATACTTCCTTATCTAGATATTGCGGCTGAAAGAGAATAAATATGCGCCAATTGTACGAAAATTAACTTAGAAATACAATAATTCTGAATTATCACAATTACACCCACTAACATCAATAATTCTGACTAATGCATCTTTGTCACATTGTGCTCATCAATCAACAATGAAAAAACGATTAACGCAATGACGGTGCAATGCGACAGTCGATCTAGAGCTGACTTTCAACCGCATGCGGTAATAAAAACAACACCGCATGTGAACACTTGATCGAAAGATACAACTGAGCAACGAAAATGCGGAGGATTGTGCCACGTGTATGCCTAATAGTTGTGCAGATTTGACGGTCTAATTGCATTACAGAAGGAATAATATCCCTCCATCTTCGGAATTTCCATAACAACAAGTGGAGACCAAAAGGTCGGAGTCAAAGATCTTCACCTATAAATACCCTCATAGAATTCACAGAAGATATACTTGATACTGGGCTAATTGCTGCTAGTATATTGAGAAAAAGGCTGAGCTGAGTGTTAAACTGAAGAAATTCGGGAAGAAGAAGAGACAAGGCCGAGAGGTGAGTCTCAATGTAAATCTGCCAGATCCCCGCCAGCGAAGCTTTATACTCAGATCCCTGCTATCGGTTGAGAAAGCCTGAGAGGGAAGCTCATCCTTTCACACGATCCATCCATTTTGACAAGAAAATCTCCATCCAAATCGGTGCCGAGACGTTGGCACTTCTTTGTATTTGTTTCTATCTCTTTTCATCATTGTATCTCATCTTCTTTATCTCTTCATTCACACACCATGTATCAGACGCTAAATAGATATATTGAATGTCTCGATCGTTTTCATTACCACTTCTCTGTCTATTTTCGTTCCTCCGTTTATCGTTTTCTTCATGAAGTGTTCTTAATTCCCTGGTAGTCAATATGAATTAAACGAGTACTACATCTATGATAAATAGATAATTGCGTTTAGCTAGGGCATGCTAGATGACATCTTCACCTGTGAGAGCAGAAGTGAAGATGTCATTCTGATCTATCGAGAGAAGGTCAGAAGAATGCGTTAACTAGAGTGAGTAGTACTTCCAGAGATGGAAGAAACCTTGCGTTCATTACGTTCATCTCTGTTTCACCACAGACATGTGGGAACGCGGCTGATCCCTGAAAGGTGTACGTTAAGGGAAAAATGGAACTGTACTTATAAATTTAACGCAATTAAGGAACTTGCGATGTTTATATTAGTTATCTTTCTCTTTCTACTTTGTACATAAGACTTGCCATCGCATCACTTGATCTGTGTATAATCTTCACAGCCAGTCTTGCCCTCAGTATTTTGTATCATGTCGTCTGTATCTTGTACCATCTTAGCTTAGGTTTACTGTATTTTATTTTATTATCGACTTTTTTTACTAATTTCCTTTACTTTATCGCAACTTTATATACTTGTACACAAATACTTTTATCAAATTGAAAACCCTGGTCACATGTATCATAAACATAACACAGTAACCTCAAATAGTCCCTGTGTTCAACCTCGGATCACACTGAGAAACTTGCGGTGGAATTATAATTGGTTCCAATGTAAGGAAACTTGTGACAATGCACAGCATACTACAAGAGCATCCATTAATTATGCATATCTAGAAGTAGTATTGCATGAATTGAGTCAAGTCAGGTCATTAGTGCATATCCATGGACTTGTGTCTCGTGTTTGCATCACTATATAGCTCAATTTCTTTGTCCAACAAGTTTATGGCACCATTGTTGGGGAGCAGTCGACGACTTATGAATGCGGGAGTGATCTGGTAATTCTAAGTGGACCCAGAGATCAAGTGTATTATTCGCGCAAAAGTTCATCAGGGCCAAATTAATGGTTTGAAGAAGATGGCTGATTAGAATGGGGGCACCTGCAGGAGACCAAAGGGAAAATGTTCAGCGCCAAGATCCAATTTTTCCTACTGTTGACCATAACATCCCTATGAGGGCGTATGCGACGCCAAATTTTTATAACTTCTCACCAGGAATTTCAAGACCCATGGTTGAGGGGAATGTAAGCTTTGAGATAAAACCTATCATGCTGCAGAGGATTCAGAATGTGGGTCAATTTGGAGGATTACAAGGAGAAGACCCACATGCTCATTTGACGAATTTTGTGGACATGTGCAGCGCATTCTCCATGCTTGGTGTAACTCAAGAAGGGCTTAAATTATATCTATTCCCATACACATTGCGGGATGAAGCAAAGAGGTGGGCTCAAGCGTTAGAGCCAGCACCGAGATTAATGGTTGGAAGCAGTTGTTGATAGGCTCATGAACAGAATCTTTCCTTCAGCAGTCAATGCAACGAGATGGAGGGTGTTCTGAATTTTGAACAAAAGGGTTACGAAACCTTGAGTACCGCCTGGGTTTGATTCTGATGGTTAGTGAAATGTTGTCCGCATATCGGGATTCCTGATAGTATTTTGATGGAAACCTTTTATAATGGCTTAGACCAATCAACGCAAGCAGTTGCCGATGCCTCTACAGAAGAAGGATTAATGAACAGATCATACACGGAAGCAAAAATATCTTGGATCGCATCTCGCGACATTCTGATGAGGATCGATACCGGGAGGTCTAGAGCTAGAAAGAGTAGAAAGTCTCGATGTGTCAATCGATACAATGAGTGCACTGGTCGATCAAATGACCACAATGACCTCAATTCTCCAGACAATGACTAACCAACAGAGAACTCTCTCTCAAGAATCAGCGCAAGTTAATGCGTTGACTCACATGGCCACAATGAATTGCATCCAATGTGGAGAGGGGCATCCAATAGAGTAGTTCAGAAGAACAGGGGTCACGAGGAAAAGAACAATGTCATGTAGTGACATTGAGGAGTGGCAAAACAACAGCCCCTATGTCATCAGTACCAGATGCAATAACAACACCAGTCGATTTGACTGTTGATGATGACCAGTCAGTTAATATTGGAAAAAGTACCAGTTCAGAAGTAAGTTCATCTACAAAAGTTGAAGCTCCTCAAGACATGAACGCTAAATCAACGCAACCTCCAGCTAATGAAGCGCAACAAGCACCGGACCTCAGAAAATAGCCAAGTAAACAAGAAATACGGCTGGATCTTAAACATTTCCTGTCCAAGTTGAAGAAGAAATATGATAGCAAGCAATTTCAGAGGTTTTTGGACATTCTCTGGTAGCTACACATTAACATTCCCTTGATAGAAGCACTAAAGCAGATGCCAAGTTATGTAAAATTTCTCAAGGATATTCTTGCAAATAAAAGAAAGATCGGGGAAAATGAAACAGTTGCGTTAACATATGAATGTAGTGTGCTGTTCCAAAACAATCTCCCCACTAAAATGAAGAATCCTGGAAGTTTCACCTTGCCCTGCACGATAGGAGGGAAGACAGTTGGGAATGCGCTGTGTGATTTAGGGGCAAGCATAAATCTAATGCCCCAGTCAATTTTTAAGAAGCTGGATATCGGCAATGCAAGACCAACCTCTATCACAATACAGTTGGCCGATAGATCGATAAAGCTTCCTGAGGGCAAGATATAGGGTGTTCTCGTGCAAGTGGACAAGTTTATCTTCCCGGCAGACTTTGTCATATTGGATTACGAAGCAGATAGAGAAATCCCCATCATTTTGGGTCGCCCATTCCTCGCGACAGGGCAAGCACTGATCGATGTGCAAAAAGGAGAATTGACCATCAGGGTCGACGATCAGGAAGTAAAATTCAACATATTCAATGCGATGAAATACCCAGGTGATGTGGAAAATTGCCAATATATTGAGGAACTGCAAGAAGAGCCTTGGCACGAACCCCTCAAGGAGCTAGAGGAAGAATAATTGGAAATCGGCGCAATGTTAGAGGAAGACTACGCTGCAATTCATATTGAATCAAATCTTAAACCGCTCAAGTTATCTGAACGGACATCACAACACATTAAGCCATCTCTAGAAGAACCACCTATGTTAGAGTTAAAGTCGTTGCTCGTGCACCTTAAGTATGCTTACTTAGGAAGTAACGACACATTACCGGTCATCATTTCTGCATCGCTGAGTAAGGAAAAAGAAGATGCACTCATACAAATCCTAAAGAGTAACGCAAAGGTCTTAGAAAGGCGCCGCCGCTTGAACCCTACCATGAGGGAGGTCATGGAAAAGGAAATAGTGAAGTGGCTTGACGCAGGTGTCATCTACCTAATATCTGATAGCAGCTGGGTAAGACCAGTGCAATGTGTTCCAAAGAAAGGCGGGATGATAGTCATCACTAATGACAAGAAAGAATTAATTCCCACAAGAACGACTATGGGGTGGAGAATTTGTATGATTATCACAAGCTGAATTTGGCCACTAAAAAGGACCATTTCTCACTCCCGTTCATCAAATGTTAAACAGACTTGCGAGGAATGAATTCTTCTATTTTCTTGACGGCTATTGAGGGTACAACCAGATAGCAATTGCACCGGAAGATCAGGATAAGACAACAATCATGTGCCCATTTGGTAGTTTGCATTTTGATACATGCCATTTTGGACTCTGTAATGCGCCAGGCACTTTTCAACGATGCATGATGGCAATATTCTCAGATTAGTTGGAGGAGTCAGTCGAGGTAGTCATGGATGATTTCTCAGTCTTCGGCTATAATTATGACTCTTGTCTAGCTAACCTTGAAAAAGTCTTGAAGAGATGCGTGGCAACAAATCTTGTTTTGAACTGGGAAAATGCCACTTTATGGTGGAAGAAGGAATAGTTCTGGGTCACAAAATCTCTAAAGTCTGATTGGGAGTTGATTAGACAAAGATTGACGCAATTTCAATGTTACCCCCACCAGTGAATGTAAAAACACTTAGGAGCTTTCTGGGACACGCTGGATTTTATAGAAGATTTATTCGCAACTTCTCCTAGATCGCAAGGCCCCTAAGTGCACCACTAGAAGCTGACTGAGAATATAATTTTGATGACGCATGCACCAAAGCATTCAACACATTGAAAAATGCACTCATCTCCGCACCTATTTTGATTGCCCCAAATTAGACGCACCCATTTGCATTGATATTCAATGCTAGCAGATATATTGTGGGTGCAGTTTTGAGTCAGTGCAAGGATAAGGTATTGCATCCTATTTATTATGCAAGTAAAACATTGAATGATGCGCAGGAGAACTATACAACCACAGAGAAGGAGATTCTTGCAGTGGTGTTTACACGAGAGAAATTCCGACAGTACTTAATCAAAATAACTGTTGTGGTGTATACGAATCACTCTGCGATCAAGTATTTGATGACAAAGAAGGATGAAAAACCAAGGCTTATACGGTGGGTGTTGCTACTGCAAGAATTTGACCTAGAGATTAAATACCGGAAGGGCACCGAGAACCAAGTCGCAGATCATTTGTCTAGATTGGAGAATTGCGAGTTTCAAGGGATAGAAAAGATATTGAGGAAAGATTCCCCGATGAGCTGCTGATGGCAGTAGACATTAATGTTCCCTGGTATGCGAACATAGTAAACTTCATCGTTTGCGGTCAAATACTATATGAGTATACTTACCAGTAGAAGAAAAAGCTAAGACATGATGCCAAATTTTATTTCTGGGATGATCCATTCTTATATCGACCCTGACCTAATCATATATTATGTCAATGTGTTCCTGAACACGAAGTCAAGTACATTTTAGAGCTTTGTCATGAGTCCCCATATGGAGGACATTTTGGGGGGCAGCGGACCGCAGCAAAGGTCCTACAATGTGGCTACTTCTGGCCAACATTGTTTAAGGATGCCCATGCCCATGTTGTGCAATGCGACAGATGTCAGAGAACGGGGAATATGTCTAAAAGAAATGAAATGCCACTGACGTCAATCTTAGAGGTTTAATTATTTGATGTTTGGGGAATTAACTTCATGGGCCCGTTTCCACCATCAGAGGGTCATCACTATATTCTAGTTGGGGTTGACTATGTATCAAAATGGGTTGAGGCCATCGCATGTGCCAAGAATGATGCGGCCACAGTGGCGAAGTTTCTGAAGAACATTTTTGCTCGATATGGGACGCCACGAGCCTTAATCAGCAATGAGGGTTCCCACTTTATCAACCACATAATTGCTAACCTGTTGACTAAATTCAACATCAGCCATCGAGTTTCGACTACGTATCACCCACAAACTAATGGGCAGGCGGAAATTTCTAACAGAGAGATCAAAACTATCTTGGAGAAGGTAGTCAGTACTTCCAGGAAGGATTGGTCACCCAAGCTTGATGAAGCATTGTGGGCATACAGGATTGCCTATAAGACACCAATTGGCATGTCTCCATATGGCCCTAGTCTTTGGAAAAGCTGTCAATCTACCACTCCAGTTGGAACATAAGGCAATGTGGGCATATAAAAGCTGAAGTTTGATTTAACAAGTGCGGGGAAAGTCCGGAAGCTGCAATTGAATCAGTTGGTCGAATGGCGACGGGACGCCTACGAAAAATGACAAAGAATCTATAAGGAGAAAACCAAGAAGTGGCATGACGAACGCATAAACGACCAGACATTCACCGAAGGTCAACAGGTATTATTATTTAATGCTCGTTTGTAGTTGTTCCCAGGAAAGTTGAAGTCCCGCTGGTCTGGGCCATTCCGATTCAAGACAATCTTTCCTCACGGCACAGTAGAACTAACAACTTTAGATGGGAGCAGCGCGTTTAAAGTCAATGGTCAATGGATTAAGCCTTACTATGGAGGCGACTTTGAATGAACATGGACACCATTGACTTGGGCAAGCAGGATTAAACAGCTTACGGGGGAAGCGATTGCGATTGCAGTAATTCTAAAACATCTGACAATCAGTATCCCTATCTATGTTTACATGTTTTCTCTCTAGTTTTCTTTTACCGTCTTCTAAATTCCACTATTTACTGCTCACTAGAATTAGTCTTTAATGCTCTCTGTGTTTCCTTTCAATATACTTTCATATGCATTTCTATTCCTTAGATTTAGTAGCGTTGTCGTACCTTTTTGTGAATGATTGGATGAATCATTAAACACCGCAAAGTCCTTTTTGACTTTTGTTTTAGATGAATTAAAAAGAAAAGTAAATACTGATATGAAATGTGATGATAGATGCGTTGTATATTAACACGAGACACCTTGCATCCATTTCACCCAAATGCATTGCGTTGAGGGGTGTGTCGCGCGCGTATGTGCTTTTTACCCATCCTTAGCTAGAGGCACTATGTTGAGGTATCCTGTAGAAATGTATTTAGTTAAGGGGCGTGTTGCGGGAGTACATGCGTATTGCCCATCTTCGACAAAAATGTATTTGCGAAGAATGGAAACGCAGTGTTAATTTTTATCGTGCACCCGTCTAAATCAAATTCGAAAAGATAACAACTCTATTCTTTAATTCTTGTACAGGTACAAATTTTGTATTGCGTTAATTTGTAATTATTTGTATACTGTGTTAATATTCAATACAATGAGTACATATTCACTCTACTTTTTGCCTGTGCCTTTCTCCTTATCATCCTTTGCCAATATTTGCAATGTTCTTAATCTTTTACTTTTGTGTTCTTCATTGCGTTGCTATGATGTAATATATGTTTATACTTAGAAACATTTCCCATACTCTGTAAATTCTGACTAACACTTAGTTAATTCTTAATTTAGCAGTACTTTACCTTTTATCTTTCAAAGTTCTACCCAAACCTCCTTTTTGAAATTTTTCTTCTCAGTGTTTGTTTAGTCTATCCAAACAACGCAATGAGGACCTTGATCATCTTTAAATTTAGGGGTGGGGAAGGTCTGAGCAGATAAGATCAAGAATATGCAGTATTTAAGAAAATGTGATGCGTTCATTTTCATCAATAATAATAATAATAATAATAATTTTATGCAAAACTCCAATGTCAGTGCAAGGGAAATCCTTAAAAAAATGTTCCCAACCTGATAAGAGTCTAGTTGTGAAAGGAGCCTACTCGTAGTTGGATGTTCGCATGACACCCGTAAGAGCAAGCCAAAACGAAGGTGGGTTTCCAAGAGCAATGCAGTATAAAAGGAAAAAAAAAACATATAATAAAAGAATGCAAGAGACAACTCCTCTAAATATCATGAGTTAAAGTTGAGATTGGCACACAACCGTAGTTCGATGTTCGCATGACACCGGTGGGGACAAGCCAAAATGAAGAGTGTAACCATGGCCAACTGTCTCTAGTGAATGATGCAAAAGTTTTGATCACTGTATGTAGATATATCAAGTGTTTTGACAAGAAGAGATAAACATTCTATTTTGAAAAAAAACTAGAAAAGCATCTTTGAGCAGAATTTTGTTATATAGAAGAATAAAGTAGGGCTTGTTAAGAATTAGCAAGGATAGGAAGAAATTGCGATGGCAAGAAATGTGTCTAAGTGTAACATTCAGAGCAACCAATTGACGTAGAAATATAAGATAGAAATTGAGCTTTATTGCCTTAGTAGAAGATATGCTTGAGGAAAAGCATATATCTAAATTTGGAGGTGTGATAACTTGTAGAAATACAAGTTATTTATACTGCCTTATCTAAATATTGCGGCCAAAAGAGAATATATATGCGCCAATTGTATCAAAATTAGCTTAGAAATACAATAATTCTGAATTAACACAATTACACCCACTAACATCATTAAGATGGAAGAAGAGGAGATTTCTACTATGTTTTGCAGGAAACCAAGTCGCCGCTTGTGATTAAAGCTCAAGACAAACTAACCAACGCATCTCTGTCACGTTGTGCTCATCAATCAACAATGAAAAAATGATTAATGCAATGACGGCACAATGCGACAGTCGATCTAGAGCTGACTTTCAACCGCATGCGGTAATAAAAACAACACCGCATGTGAACATTCGATCGAAAGATGCAGCTGAGCAACGCAAAAGCAGAGGATTGTGCCACGTGTACACCTAACGGTTTTGCAGATTTGACGATCTGATTGCATGACAGAAGGAATAATATCCCTCCATATTCGGAATTTCCAGAACAACAAGTGGGGACCACAAGACTGGAGTCAAAGATCTTCACCTATAAATACCCTCATAGAATTCACAAAAGATATACTTGATACGGGGCTAATTGCTGCTAATATATTGAGAAAAAGGCTGAGCTGAGTGTTAAACTAAAGAAAAATAGGAAGAAGAAGAGACAAGGCCGAGAGGTGAGTCTTAGTGTTAATCTGCCAGATCCCCACTGTGAAGCTTTATACTCAAATCCCTGCTATCGGTTGAGAAAGCTTGAGAGGGAAGCTCATCCTTTCACACGATCCATCCATTTCGGCAAGCAAATCTCCATCCAAATCGGTGCGGAGAGTTTGGCACTTGTTTGTATTTTTTTTTATCTCTTTTCATCATTGTATCTCATCTTCTCTATCGCTTCATTCACACACCATGTATTAGACGCTAAATATATATATATTGAATGTTTCGATCGTTTTCATTACCACTTCTCTGTCTATTTCCGTTCCTCCATTTATCATTTTCTTCATGAAGTGTTCTTAATCCTCTGGGTCAATATGAATTAAACGAGTACTAGATCTGTGTTAAAGAGATAATTGCGTTTAGCTAGGGCATGCTAGACGACATCTTCACCTGTGAGAGCGGAAGTGAAGATGTCATTCTGATCTATCGAGAGAAGGTCAGAAGAATACGTTAACTAGAGTGAGTAGTACTTCCAGAGATGGAAGCAACCTTGCATTCATTACGTTCATCTCTGTTTCATCATAGACATGTGGGAACGCGGCTGATCACTGAAAGGGTGTACCCTAAGGGAAAAACGGAACCGTACTTATAAGTTTGACGCAATTAAGGAACTTGCGATGTTTATATTAGTTATCTTTCTCTTTCTGCTTCGTACATAAGACTTGCCATCGCATCACTTGATCTGTGTATGATCTTCACAGCCAGTCTTGCCGTCAGTATTTTGTATCATGCCATCTATATCTTGTACCATCTTAGCTTAGGTTTACTGAATTTTATTTTGTTATTGCATTTTTACTAATTTTCTTTACTTTATCGCAACTTTATATACTTGTACACAAATATTTTTATTAAATTGAAAACCCTGGTCGCATGTATGATAAACATAACACAATAACCTCAAACAGTCCCTGTGTTCGACCTCGGATCACACCGAGAAACTTGCGGTGGAATTATAATTGGTTTCAACATAAGGAAACTTGTGACAATGCACAGCATACTACAAGAGCATCCATTAATAATGCATATCTAGAAGTAGTATTGCATGTATTGAGTCAAGTCAGGTCATTAGTGCATATCCATGGACTTGTGTCTCGTGTGTGCATCACTGTGTAGCTCAATTTCTTTGTCCAACAGCGCGCAATGCAACATTAGGCTAGCATTGCAACGCCTGCCTAACGCTTGACCTATATGCACTGCAGCGTTGCAACGCTCTTCCGAGCATTGCGACGCTGCAGAAATTAGATAAAATAATAATTTTGGGTCAGCCGATTACATCATCCGCAAGTACATCGATCCTTGAACGTCGTCGTTCTTTCCAGCATAGTGTTAGTTTCGTTTTTACACCAGGATTCTGTAAAAAGACTTCCCCTATGTCAATTGTAATGAATTCAAGCATGATTAGAGGCTAAAGGGTAAGAACTTAGCTTGGGTTTGATATTGATTCCAATTCAATTCTTGAGACTCGTATTATAATTCTGTGAGTTTTTATTATGAATTTATTAGTATTTATCTTGACCTTATTCTTCAATTATCATGTACGGATTAATCTGACAAATTAGTTGTTCGTGTTTAATTGATTGCTTTGATTGGCCCTAATTTGTAATCGTTAGTTAGTCATCACCTAGAAGCATGAGTTAAGTTAGTTTGTTGTGTTAATTTGGGATTCCAATTAGAAGGCATTTACTTTCTAACTTAGATAAATCTCACACAATTTATTGGTTAGACGATGGAAATCAATAAATTGGCTTAGCTTTTCCCTTAATCTTAATGCCTGTTGATTGATTGATTGGTTAAGGATCCTCATTTTTCTGTTAATTAACTTGATTTTATGGACTACTAGTGTAACGACCCGACCCCTCAGGACTTAAGTTAGGCCATTACTAAATACATGCATGCATGGAACTTAAAACGACACTCTGTTATGGTGAAATAAATGCTAATTAAATAAGGTAAGTTCAAAAGACTTTCATTAAAATCTAACATTAAAAACAATAGTAGGGTACCCATAAAATCATAAATCATAATAAATAAGTCTGAAAACGATTCTTAATAGTAAGTTTTAAACATTAAAATTGAAAGTTAAGAAAAAACATGAAAAGAAATCTAAATCTCATGAGCAGAGCATAAAAACTAGTCCCAGGGCTCGATCACGAATTTCGCTTGTCTGTCGCTGATGCAGACCTTTACCTAAACAACAACATGAGAAAGAATGAGTATAAAAATACTCAGTAAGTAACCCCACTACTGGGGTCAGGTTAGGCATCTATGTCTTCTAGATGCCTACCTCTGGTGGAACATATAAACTGTCCTAGTCCTGATGGGACACATACATACATGAAAAACTGAGTTTCTATCCTACTGTAGCTAAATATGCCCACTACCTTTGGTGAATCCCGAAGGAAACACAATACTGGTGAATCCGCGAAGGAAAAACACAAAACTGGTGAATCCCGAAGGAAACACAAAACTAGTGATCCCGAAGGAAAACACAAAACTGGTGAATCTCCGAAGGAAACACAAATAACTGGTAAATCCTGAAGGAAAAAAAAACTGGTGAATCCCAAAGGAAACACAATAACTATGAATCCCAAAGGAAAACACAAACTAGTGAATCTCGAAAGAAACACAAACTGGTGAATCTCGAAGGAAACACAAACTGTGGATCTCGAAGGAAACACAAAACTGATGAATCCTGAAAGAAACACAATAACATGGTGAATCGCCGAAGGAAACACAAACTGGTGAATCCCGAAGGAAACACAAACTGGTGAATCACGAAGGAAACACAAACTGGTGAATCCCGAAGGAAACACAAACCTAGTGGGCATTCTAACTAATCAATAAAATCACTATCATAGGCTTGACACCATAATTATCACAATATGGTTCTATGACATATATATAAGCATCAACATCATGGCTCTACAACATACACACATGCCTCAATATCCACAGATCACATACAACCTCATGAAATCAAATAGCATCTCATCTAGTATTCTAGTATCTATGTGCACAAATACATCTTTCAGATCCTCAAGTAAGAACATACATCAATTATACTAAACTATCAGTTCATCATGTTGTCATTCTACCATAACATTCATCCATCATGCTAGCATACAACCAGTGTTTGGCCCTGGGCAGTTCCAGTAATAAGATTACTTACCTCAAAGTCAAATTCAGATATTAATCCAAGCTAATGATCTCCAACCAAATAAGTCCTGAATTGAGTCCCCTAACATAGACATAATACTAAATTTCAATCTTTGGAGCCAAGACCCAAACATACAAATTTAATCAAATGGTCACCAAATAACTTGCCCAAACGAAACTTGATCACCAGACACTTGCAGGATTTCGACTCAAAAATCTCCTCTTAGCAGATCTTAAAACTAAATGGATGACGACTTAGAACCTTCAAAATACTTAAAATTAAACCATTCTTTTAGTCCAATAATCAATAGGTGGTCGACAACCAACAACAAGGATCACAACGCTTACCAAACTACTTACTGAACGAACTTGAATTTGCTAGACAGCACGTTGCGCACTCTGAAGTACTCTAATCTTGGATCTAAATTCCAAATATAATCGGCATCAACCAAAAAGAAAACCAAAATTTAAGGGGCAACCGAAAACCTTCTAAACTCAACCGCTCTTACCCATAATTTACCGATCTTTACCAATTTTCTACAAAACGAAAAATGGTCTCTAGCTTGATGGTCAATGCCTCAAAACTTCAAAATCTTGAATCTAAGTTTCACACCAAAGAGAGGTTACTAATTTAACCCAAAATCAAATAGGTGAATTTCACCACCCAAATTATAAGGAAAAATAAGTCTTACCTAAGGTTTTTCTCAAGACTTCGGCAAAGATTGGGCAGTGGGAGTTGATGGCGCATCGGCTCATGGCTATCATAGATAGGTAGTGGGAGTTGCTGTCAGACGGCATAAATTGTTTAGGTTAGCGGCTGGTTGTGAGGGTCTTGCATGAGGAGGGTTTGCGAGAGTGGGAGAGAAGGGGAATTTCTAGTTTTATATATTTTATTCAGTAGCAATTACGAACAAACCAGAGCTTCAAACAACGATCCAACCGTTTAAAATGAAACTTTATATATCTCGAAGAGACTGGACAAATTTGAGCATGATCCAATGGTTCAAACTTTGGCAATCAATAATTTTGTGGAAGCTGTCGCTGAAAAATCAAGTTGCTTTCTCCCAATTTTTTGCCTCTTTTCACTCTCATTTAATTTTGAAAAAAATCTCAATTCCTTTATTTTTTTTTTTCAAATTTTGAAAAGATAAATAAAATATTTTATCACAATATCTCCAAAATCTCCAAAGATTCTATTAAATTTATAAATCAATTAACTTTTCAAATTATCTTAATTTAGGCTTCAAAAACCAAAATTAAAGGGCATAAGATCCATCAATTTGATACAAATTAAATCCTTCCAAATATTTAAATCAATTCAAAACCACATGAAATTAATTATCTCTTTTAATTTTTTTTTTTAAGTTGGTCCTAAAATCCAAAATCAAAGGGAAGAAAATTCAATATTTTCAATATAATTAGTTTAAATATCTAATCAATTAAATTCAATTTAACCAATAAAAGTTTTTCAATTATTTCAATTTAATCCCAATGTTCCAAATGAAAGGGAAATTTAAATTCAATAATTTTAAATAATTAACTTAATTTTTCCTGAAATTAGGGATCTTACAACCGGTTAGGATTCTAATTGAGTAAGCTAAGTTTTAATTAAAAAATTCTCACACACCTTTTGAATAGTCTATGATAGAAATGATGAGGAATGAACTAAACTATAATATCCAAGCTAAGTATTTATACCATTGATAAATTATTACATTCGCTTTCTTGCACACTTTTGTTCTTTAGAAATTTTATTTTAGAATTTCTCACAACATCCCCCCCCCCCTGGTTACTTCCTACAAGTTCCAATCCTCGGGGAATCCATATTTGGTTCTTTGTGGTTCGACCTCGGACTTACTACTTGTACTACTAATTAGTACAAGGGGTTATTTTCTTGCATATAAATTTTTATTTGCATTCGGTGTGGATTTACGAACGACGATGAATCCGTCAATCGACCAAATTGGCATCGTTGTCGTGGAACCAACAGAATCCTTGATTTTTTAAACTTGAGGTATTTATCCTTGCTAATAAATTTTCCCTTTTGGTGCATGATCCACATTCCTAGAGGTGCTAGGAAATTGTATTTTGCAAAGATTTCCAGGGAGGAGCGGAGAATCAGAAGAGAAAGAAGATAACAAGCTGTGCTTGACAGAGAGATTCATGTTGAAGACACATCATGAGAGGAAGGCATTCTTGAAGACTTTCCAGTGATAGCTGAAGGAGAAAAGACCCTCAAGGAGCTTTAAACACCTAACTTCACTCAGCATCCCTTGTGCATTGTCTATTCTTGAGACAACAGGTAACTTTGAGCTTAAATTTGGCTAAATTCACTTACTTCCTGCATTTTTTGGTCTACAGGGCGAGGATCCGCACAAACACTTGGAGGAATTCTATATGGTGTGCAATCGGATGAGACCTAATGAGGTGATCTAGTAGCAAATTAACATGAGATCATTCCCCTTTTCATTAAAGGGAGATGCTAAGGAGTGGCTCTACATTCTTCCACCAAGAAGCATCACATCCTGGGAGGAGTTGTAGAGGCAGTTCTTGGAGAAGTTCTTTCCAGCATCCCGAGCTACTAGTGTCGGAAAGGAAATTTATAGTATCATGCAGTTCGATGGGGAGACCCTTCATGAGTATTGGGAATGATTCAAAAAGACCTGTGTCAAGTTCCCTCATCATTAGATCTCATACCAACATTTGATCCAATACTTTTACGAGGTATTGATGCAGATTGATAAAACAAGTATAGATGCAAATGTAGGAAGAGCCTTAGGCAATAAAATCCCAACTGAGGTCATGACCCTAATAGCTACCATGGTTGCAAATTCTCAACCATTTGGAACAATTACTGCAGTTAACGTTAAATCCGCCAATGAGGTAAGTGAACTTAAGAAAGAAACATCTAACTTAGTTTTTGTTGTTAAGCAGTTAGCAGAAGTAGAGATTGGACCCACTTTCGTTTGCCAAGTATGTCATGGGACTAGTCATTTAGCTGACGTTTTCCCAAGTGCTCCACAAGGAGTAATTCCTGAAGTAAATTCCATTGGAGGGTACAACTAGAATGGGCAAAACAGAAGGCGCGACCCATTCAGTCAGACATACAATCCTGGGTGGAGAGACCACCCAAAATTCAAATGGGGAGGGCAGAATGAGCAGGCCTAGCCACATCATGGACCTTCATCTGGTTCAGATAAGTCCTTATAATACATTGTTAAAAGTCTTACTGACAACTATTCTAAATTTCTGCATAATATAAAAAAGGCCATTGAAGCTTTGGGGACCCAAGTCTCATAGCTAGCAACCTCTATGATCAGGCTGGAAGGACGGTCTGGAAAACTTCCATCCCAGCCCAAGTCAATTCTTTGAGAAAATGTTAGTGCGATGACATTGAAGAGTGGCAAGGAGTTGGAGCCACCTGTTTAGTCAATGAAAGAGCCAGAATTGGAGAACTAAGGAATTTCTCCTTCAGAGCAAACTGTATTGCCACTACAAAATAAACAGGTATATGCCTAAAGCATCTTTTCCTTCAAGGATTGCAAGGCCAAAGGAACCAGCTATAAACAAGGACAAGAAGTATTTGGAGATGTTTAGAAGGGTGAAGATAAATATTCCTCTCCTCGATGCAGTCAAGCAAATTCTCAAATATGCCAAATTCTTGAAGGAGCTTTGCATGAGGAAGAGACATGCCAAGAAAAAGAGAGGATGGTAATAAGTCAATCTATGTCTACGATATTTTAGAAAAACTTGCCAGAAAAACAAAGGATCTATGTATGTTTTCCTCCCTTACATTATAAGTAAAAAGAAAATTGATAGGGTCATGCTTATTTAGGAGCATTAGTAAATGTCATGCCTTATTCGATTTATCAAGAACTAAAATTAAAGGTTCTAACTAAAACTGGAGTTGTCATTCAATTAGCTGATAGGTCTTTTAAACATCCATTAGGAGTCATAGAGGATGTCCTAGTTAAGGTCAATGAATTAATTTTTCCTGCTAATTTCTATGTTCTTAAAATGCAGGAGCCCACATCTATCTCATCTGCATCCATCTTACTTGGATGGCCTTTTATGAAGAGAACTAAGACTAAAATAATGTGGATGAGGGCACTTTGTCTGTAGAGTTTGATGGTGAGTTTGTTAAATTTAATATTTTCGATGTTGTGAAAACTTCCACCATAGGGAAAGTACATTCTTTGTGCCAAATTGTTGTGCTTGACTCTCTTAAGCAGGAGGTTATATGAGATGTCTATGACGACGATGAGGAGGACTCTGGAGAGTTGATCCCACTTGGAGAGCTTGCCACCTTTTCTACGACAGAGCCGGTAGGTATGCCCTCATATTCTGATGATGAATCTTCTGATAAGGTGCTTCCTTCTATTTTGCAAGCACTTAAATTGGAGCTGAAGGAGCTTCCATACCACCTGAAGTACACCTATCTGGGGGAAGCTGAGACCTTGCCTGTCATAATTTCAAAGGACCTAATTGAGGAACAACATAAGAAGTTGGTGGAGGTATTGAAGAAACACACGCTGGCCATTGGATGGACGTTGACCGACATAAAAGTTATTAGCCAAGTCGTATGTATGCATAAAATTACCTTGGAGGATGGAGCTATGCCTTGTCGACAACCCAACGACATCTGAATCCTGTCTTGAAAGAGGTAGTCATGAAATAGCTCCTCAAACTCTTGGGTGTAGGTATTATCTATCCTATTCCTGATAGTGAGTGGGTTAATTCTATTCATGTAGTGCCTAAGAAAACGGGTATTACTGTGGTAGAAAATGATGAAGGTAGTTTAACTTCTGTTAGGGTTTAGAATGGGTGAAGGATGAGTATAGATTTATGGAAATTGAATGTTGTAACTAGAAAGGACCACTTCCCTACTTGATGGTACCATCACGCAGTGGAAATGACGAGGATCGATAAGCCCTCTAATTGTTTGATTTTGGCAGAAACGAAAACATGCTCAAGTAGAAATTAATGGGTTTCAAATCATACTTTTGAAGAACCTTTGAAATCTCGATTTCAAGCTGCAAATTCCTCCAAATCTTTATGTAGGCAACCACAAGATCTTCCCTACTATTCTCTTGGTGCTCTAGATTGAGTTGTGGACTCAAAATAAGCTGGAATCAAAGGAAACTTGGAGAATGCTCACAACAACAACCCAATGAAGAACTCTTTCTTCACACGAATTTTTAGCTAAAATTCTTTTGATTGCATTGCCTCAAAATCACTTCAATCTCTTCAATATATTACAGACCATCATGCAAAAAGAATGGCTGATGAGATGCAGCTCATGCTTGGATTTATTGAAGCTTGAAGATAGTGGGTTGTTTGTGAGCTACTTGAAGATCAAGGTGGAAAAATCCAATTTTTCCATTTGTATATTTTTCTCTGTTTCCAAAATCCATATTTTGATTTAAAAATCAAAATTTATTAATTTTACAAATTAATTTCATAAATTATTTTTCTAATAAAATTAATAATAATTATTTAAACAATTTAAATAATTCTAATTAATTTAATATCCAATATTAAATTAATTGTACACGAATCCATCTTCATATATTTAAATCATATTTAAATATATATTCTTCAATTTCATTTGATTCTAATTAAAACGTTTCAAATTAACTTATCACGCTAAAGCTAATCCATTTTCGAGCTAGTAGGGGGACGTCGTGGACCTATAGATCATGGGCTCCAACGATATGAGATTAATCGGCTAAACTCATTAGACCGAACTAACCTCCATTCATTAACTAATGGGTCACTCCACTAAAGCCCATAGTTAAACTCCCCTCACTGTAGATATATTATGTCCACTCGATATAACCATGATTAGTAAGCCAACCCTTCACACGTTGTTCGTAATAACGGCTAGGTCGAATCTTTGTTTTACACTCGAAATTACCTCTTGTTCCTTAAGTCCCACTGATCCGCTAATGAACAATTGTATTGTGATCCAGTCAACAAAACTGAGTCCCTCTCGGGCCAATGAGAGAGCAGGGCCCCTTGTTCAAGACCTAGAATCAGCACTTAAAGGAATAACCTTTCTACTATCCCTAAAAGTGGGTAGAAGTGAATTCTGTCTTGCACCCTATGTCCCCAGCTATCTATCCAGTCTTACCCCTAAAATGGGAGGTTATTGAGCCGACATTGTTGAGCGAGCCCTCACCTATGAAAATCTAAGGATAATTCCAAATAAATAGGAGTTCATAGTTAGCTGAAGATTGAGGTCAAGTTACCTAGGTCATCGCTTTGAAATAGTTAGTCTTAAACAGTAAATAGCGTTATAAAGTAAGATGACTGATTTCGTGGTCCGGTCTTATATAAACCCTTTTGCACAAAGACACCCCAATTCTCATGTCCCAACATGAACGAATTAGGATCACTTTGTTTGTAGCACTTTACAACTCTTTTGCAATAACTGCAGAGTAGGCCGTATCCAATAGTGTTACCGAATAAGGCACCAACCTTATTCATATACTACAGATCATTTTAACTATTTACTCGAACCTGATCCACCTTTATGTCTCCACATAAAGTTTAAGTACTCATCCAATAGTTAAGGGACTTTTAGGTTTATTGGATTTCTATCAAGCAAAAGATATATTCAATAACACCTTATTGAATTTTCAGAATAAGTTCTATTGTTTACAAATCATGAGTTTTAGGACATAAAACCCAACATTTCCCATCCCCTTTATTGATCAGATGCTTGAAAGGCTAGCTGGAAGGCCCTTCTTCTGTTTCATTGATGGTTTTTTGGGCTTCTATCAAATTCGAATTAGCCAGGAGGACCAATAGAAGACAACCTTTACATGTTCCTATGGCACCTTCACCTTCAGAAGAATTCCATTTGGACTATGTAATGATCCTAACACCTATCAGCATTGTATGATGTCCATATTTTTTGAAATTATTGAAAAATGCATGGAGGTTTTTATGAATGACTTTTCTTTGTATGGAAACTCATTTTTTGATTGTCTGTCTAATTTTTCTAGGGTTTAGAAAAATGCATTGAGTCTAACCTGGTTCTTAACTTTGAAAAATGTCATTTCATGGCCTCACGTGGCATTGTATTACGACACATAGTATCTGAGCATGGCATAGAGGTTGACTCTACTAAGATTGATGTTATTGCTAAGCTCCCTTACCCCACAAATGTGAGGAAGGTTCGTTCATTTCTTGGTCATGCAGGTTTCTATCGCAGGTTCATTAAAGGTTTTAGTAAGATAGCTTAGCCGATGAACTCTCTCCTCCAAAGGATGAGTCATTTGATTTCAATGATGATTGTAGGAGAAGTTTTGATGTGCTAAAGAAAGCCTTGTCATGCACTTTAATTATTCAAACTCCTAGTTATGATCTTCCCTTCAAGATCATGTGCGAAGCGAGTAACCATGGGATGTGCCCTGCCAAGTGTTGCAACACTCCCAATAAGCTTAAGTTTAATGCTAGCTCAACGCTAGAAGGCAGAATGCTTGAATGCAAGGCAGCATTGCAACGCTCCGAAGATGCCTTGACGCCATGCCAAGCGTTGCAACGTTCCTGGTGAGCATTGCAACGCTACACGGTTTGACGAACGCATAGCCTCAGAGCGCACGCAACGCAGCATCAGGCTAGCGCTGCAATGCTTGCCTGACACTCGACCATTATGCACCGTAGTCTTGCAATGCTCTTCCTAGCATTGCGACGCTACAACAATTTTATAAAAAGATAATTTGGGTCAGCCGATTACATCATCCCCAAGTACACTGATTCTGGAATGCTGCCACTCTTTCCAGCATAGTTATAGCTTGGGTTTGATGGTTTAGTTTGATTCCAATTCAATTTTTGAGACTCGTATTATAATTCTGTGAGTTTTTATTATGAATTTATGACAATTTATCTTGAGCTTGTGCTTCAATTTTTGTGACGGGATAATATTACAAATTAGTTGTGCATGTTTAATTGATTACTTTCATTGGCTCTAATTTGTAATCGTTAGGTAGTCATCACCTAGAACCATGAGTTAAGTTAGTTTGTTGTGTTAATTTGGGATTCAAATTAGCAAGCATTTACTTTCTAACTTAGATAAATCTCACTCAATTAATTGGTTAGACGATGGAACTCAAATATTTGGCTTAGATTTTCCCTTAATCTTAATACCTGTTGATTGATTGATTGGTTGAGGATCCTCAACTTTCTGTTAATTAACTTGATTTTATGGACTATCGTTTAGGATTCTAATGGAGTAGGCTAAGTTTTAATTCAAAAATTCTGACACATGTTTTGAATAGTCTATGATAGAATTGATGATGGATGAATTAAATTATAAATACCCAAACTAAGTATTTTGTTTGATAGATTATTCACACATTTGTTTGCATTGCACACTTTTCTTTTTTGCAATTTTATTTCACAATTTTGCACAAACCCCCCTCCCCCTTAATTACTTCCTACAAGTTTCATTTGAGTAATCCAAATCAGCTCTCTGTAGTTCGACCCCAAACTTGCTACATGTACTACTAGTTAGTATGAGGGGTTAGTTTGGTGCATACAAATTTTATCTGCATAGGCACGGGTTCACGAGCGACGGTGAATCGGTGGCCGACCAGTTTAATGTCAACACCATCACCTATATACATCATATTAATTGATCATATACAATAATATATTCCATTTAATAATTTGAACAATTCGAATTCTTCCAAAACTATTCATCCTTATTTGCCCATTATGAGCTAGTAGGGGGGACCTAATGGACCTACAGATTAGAAACTCCAATGATTCGACCTTACTAATTAAACTCTTTAATTATGTTAATGAACATTCTTTAACTATGGGTAACTCCACTAAAGAGGATCCACCGATCTATAAACAGGCGATAAAAGATGTGGACCGTGATCAGTGGGTCAAAGCCATGGACCTCGAAATAGAGTCTATGTACTTCAATTCTGTCTGGAAACTTGTAGATCAACCAAATGAAGTAAAACCAATTGGTTGTAAGTGGATCTACAAAAGAAAACGAGACCAAGCCGGTAAAGGCATACTTTTAAGGCTCGACTTGTGGCAAAGGGTTATACCTAGATAGAGGGAGTGGACTATGAAGAAACTTTCTCGCCCGTTGCCATGCTTAAGTCGATTAGAATACTTTTATCCATTGCCACCTTTTATGAATATGAAATTTGGCAGATGGATGTCAAGACAGCCTTTCTAAATGGCGATATTGAGGAGAGTAACTATATGCCTCCACTAGAGGGGTTTATTGCATAAGGTCAAGAACAAAAGGTTTGTAAGCTTCAAAAATCCATTTATGGGTTGAAACAAGCTTCTAGATCTTGGAATATAAGATTTGATACTGCGATCAAATCTTGTGGCTTTGAACAAAATGTTGACGAGCCTTGTGTTTACAAGAAGATCGTCAATTCTACTATAGCGTTCTTAGTTTTATATGTTGACGATATTCTACTCATTGGGAATGAAGTAGGTTACCTAAGTGACATCAAGAAATTGCTAGCAATGCAGTTCCAAATGAAAGATTTAGGAAATGCGCAGTATGTTCTTGAGATTTAGATTATTCAGAATCGCAAGAACAGAACACTAGCCATGTCTCAAGCAACTTGTATAGACAAAATTTTGTCTAGGTATAAGATGCAGAATTTCAAAAGAGGTCTGTTACCTTACAGATATGGAATTCATTTGTCAAAGGATCAATGTCCTAAGACACCTCAAGAGGTTGAGGATATGAGACACATTCTCTATGCTTCCGCAGTAGGGAGCCTGATGTATGCAATGTTATGTACTAGACCTGACATATGCTACGCAGTAGGGATAGTCAGTAGGTATCAGTCCAATCCTAGATATGATCATCGGACTGCCGTTAAAAATATCCTCAAGTATCTTAGGAGAACGAGGAACTACATGCTCGTGTATGGTACTAAGGATTTGATCCTTATTGGATACACTGACTCTGATTTTCAAACCGATAAAGATGCAAGAAAATCTACATCGAGATCAGTGTTCATTTTGAATCGAGAAGCAATAGTATGGAAAAGTGTGAAGCAAAACTGTATTGCAGACTCCACAATGGAAGCTGAATACATAGCTACATGTGAAGCAGCAAACGAAGCAGTATGGTTGAGGAAATTCTTGACAGATTTGGAAGTCATTCCAAATATACATCTACCTATTATCCTATATTGTGATAATAGTGGTGCAGTTGCAAATTCAACAGAACCAAGAAGCCACAAGCGCGGCAAGCATATTGAGCACAAATACCATCTGATCTGGGAGATTGTACATCGTGGGGACGTTGTAGTGACCCAGATATCTTTTGAGCAAAACAGTGTTGATCCTTTTACAAAGGCCCTCACGGCTAAAGTGTTTGAAGATCACCTACAAAGTCTAGGTCTACAAAGTTTGTAAACTAGGACAAGTGGGAGAACTTTTGGGTATATGCCCTAGTTTATTGTATTCACATGTTTATTGTACACATATGTTTCTCACTTAAACTCAACATGGTGATACTCCACTAGGAGTTTTAGTCCAAGTGGGAGTTTGTTGGATTTTATATCCTAAAACTCGTAGTTTGTAAATTAATAAACATATTCTATTTTGTTTTTCGATAAAGTTATTATTTAAATTGTAATCTTGAATCCAATAAACTAAGGTCCTAAGGCTATTTAATGTAGTTTGAACTTTATGTAGTGACATAAATTTGGATCCAGTTCAAATATATAGCAAAAATGGTCTATAGTATATGAATAAGGTTGGGCACCTTATTCTGGGGACACTATGGATGCGACCCACCTTGTAGTTAGTACAAACGACGTGATTATGAATCGTTCATATAGAGATATGTGAGTGAGGGCATCCTATGCAATGAGTTTGTATAAGTCTGATCCATGAAATAGTCACTTCTTAGGTTCTAAATGTCGTTTTATGTATAAAACTGACTATTACGTTAATTGATGACCTAGGTAATTTAATAGTAATCCTAAGCTAACTATGAACTCCTATTCACTCGGAATTATCCTTAGATCTGCATAGGTGAGGGAAGTTCATCATTGCTGGCCCAATAAGCCTCCCATTTCATTTCAGGGGTAAGATTGGGTGGATAGCTGGGAACATAGGGTGCAAGACAGAATTCACTCCTACCCGTTATAGGGATAGTAGATAGGTTATTCCCTTTAGTACTGAATCCAGCTCTTGAACAAGGGGCTCCACCTTCTCCTTGGCCCGAGAGGGGTTCGGTTTATAGGTTGGACCATAAACTAATTATTCATTAGAGAATCAGTGGAACTTGAGGAATAAGATGTAGTCTCGGGGGTAACACAGTTTTTATGACCCAACCCAGATTACGAACAACCTGTGAAGGATTAGCTTACTAATCATGGCTATATCAAATGGACAAACATATATCTATAGTGAGGGGAGTGCCACTATGGGACTATAGTGGAATGACCCGTTAGTTAACAAATGTTGAGTAGCTCTATCTAAAGAGTTTAGCTAGCTAATCTTGGATCGTTGCAACTCATGATCTATAGGTCTATTAGGTTCCCCTAATAGCTCATATGGAATAAACTTAGAACAGTATGATAGAATAATTCGAATTGTTCGAATTAGGTGAAGAGAGAGAAACCGACAAGTATATGTGATATAGTGGTCAAGTTTTTTTAGTTTAAAGATACAGCTTTAATATTTAAATGTGATTTAATTATCAAGAATATGAATACATTCATGTTCGGAAGCTCGAAAATAATGGAAATGGTCAAAGATGTAAAAAGTCAAAGAGTTAACTTTTGACTTTGAAAAGTCAAAATTTGACCGACCTTATATTCAAATGTGATTTGAATTTCGGGAAAATGAATACGGATTCATGCTCGGAAGGTCAAAATTAGTCAACACGAAAAAAATAAAAAATAGTCAAAATGTTGACTTTTTGGTCAAAGTTTGACTTTGACTAAATGACTATTTTGCCCTTTGACTAAAGTTAGTAGGAAAATCCAAACTTCTGTTGGATAATTCCACTAACAAAATAGTGGGTTAGGTATTGGCTTATAGTGGAGACATTAAGCCCACTTAGATAGTGGATTCTAGGTGTTGGTTTTTATGTATTTGGATCATGCAAATGTTGCATGATTTTTTTTTTCTATAAAATGGGCTTTTGAATTTGCATAAAAGACTTTCTCCATTTTTTGCAAAAATTAGTTTTCATAAATGGGCTGAAAAATTAAAAACCCAAAACCCAAATTCATTCTTATTTTCCATCTATTTTCTCTCTCTCGGTTTTCTTCATCCATCGGGTCCCACAATTCGGTTCTGAGTCCAGAGGATAGTAGGTCAACTCTAGTGATGGTCCAAAAGAATTCGGGTCGAGATTCAGTGAGGAAAAGCGAGTTTCAGGAGCTTCAAAGGTAAGGTTTGAAATATCCTATCCACTTCAATTTGTATGCTTATTTCCTTTTGTTTAGAAGCAATTAAAGTGTTAGGTTCTAATTCCGCTGCGTATGTCTCATGTTCCATCATGTGGTATCAGAGCATGCTTTAATTCTGCTCAATTACTTTTGGTGAGTGTTTTTTTCCTTTCTATTCAAGTGTTGAATGAAATATGGACTAAAGTGGATTTATTATGATTTTGGCATTGTTTTTCTTTAAATTTCTTGTGGAAATTTGTAATTGCTCACATGATTATGAGCATTAATGTGTGAAAAAAGGGTCTGTAAATTTTTTGGAGTCATTACAGTTGAAATTAGGTTGTAATTTTTTGATTCCGGGTGAGTGGACAGCAGCAAAATTGGAGAAAAATTGTTCATAGACCCGATTTTTGCTCCCAGACCTGACTCGAGCAGCCGTCCGACCCAGTTCGAAGTTATCTTGCACGCACGCCTGGCTTCACACGCCTGCCCCGCCCAAATTCGATCCGCGCATCCGCTCTGCTTCGTGTAGCCTAGTGCGCCCACCTGCCCGTGACCCACGCACCCATGCACTGACCCGCTCCGAGACCTTCGTTGACAGTGCCAGTGGGCATTGACCAAGCGATCCAGACGGTCTGGACCGATCTGTTTGACCGGTTCAACTTGGTTTTAAGGAGATTTTAGGTCGGTTTGAGTGGTTTCTGAGCGGTTCCAGATGGTTCAAAGTGTTTGAAGCCGGTTCCGAGAAGCTGGTTGCTGTTTTTGTGTAATAAATTAGTTATTTGTTTGTTTTTAATACCAAAATCGGTCCACTTTAATGTTGTTTATCTATTATGCATGTGATGTATAATGTTGTTTGATTATGTGTGCATATAGTATGTCATATAGTTCTAAAACCCCACCATAGGAAAAGCATGTGACATGCATGTATTATATGTTAGAATTGTTATAAAATATATACTATGCATGCTTAGTTTTAATATAAGTGTTATATTAAAGCATCTTTGTTTTAAAGAAGCATGTTATAGATGAATGCTGTAGGGTTATAATTGTTATAATTTATTTTATAATTGTTATAAAATAACCTAGACTTATAAAATCTATAACAAAGATAAGATGCATGCTCACATACGGTTAACCATCGAGCAATCCCATTTTTCATAGAAAAATAGGTCGATATCTTGTAAAACCAAAATTACAAGAAAACTCACCCGACAAGTTCTTGGCAAAAAGTCAGATAAGATGACTAAGGTTGAAGGTTTTTAAGTTGACGGTTCATGGAACACCTACTACCTAGAGATCGAGCCGGCATCTGAGTTAGGTTAAACTGGTTTTATGAGCATGTGTGAGCGGTGTGAGGTAATAAAATTTGTTTATCACCTAGACATCGTAGGTTAAAAATCCAGTATAAAATTTATACTCAGATGAATCAACTAGACTTAGGATATGTTTAGTTAGCCGAAATGTATCACTAAGTATTTAATACCCTAACCATCTAGAATACTTCAGCTGGAGAGAAGTAATGTATTTTTAGCTCTAGTGTTCCTAAGAGTTCACATTGTGAGATTCATGCTTGGCTTTGGGCCGCCCTGAGAGCGGACTCTATTCGGAGAGTGTTTGCATGATTCAATACCAAGGTGAATAGGGGAAGTTGTTCATAGTAAGTGCGAGAAGGATGTGTGTCAACACATCCTACGGTCTCTTCCATTAGGTCGCACTGTGAGATTCCTATAATGCACCTGCATGTCTGCCCTGGAGCGACCTTACCAATCGGAGGGTTGTATTATAGGATTCAAAACTCCATGAACTCTAGAAATTGATAGGGTCTCTCAGGTCCGTTTTCGTTCTTGTCTTTCCAACTTCGGGAGCATAATGATTCCGATCTTTGAGGTTTGAAAATGGAGGGTCACACTTACGAGAATTACTAAGTGTTAGTAAATTCTTGACCAAAGTAGCGATAGTTGAGTTGCTATAGGAATAAGAGTTATTCTGGTGATAGTATCTAGTCAAGATAGTCTTGGTTCAACGGAGGAATAGTCGATCACCCCTCGGTGGAGGTTATTCTAAACAATTGAAATATCGTTGCAAAATATAATAATAAAGGGTACATTATTAGTTTTTTTGCTAAACTTGATTGGATTTAAAAGATTAATGTTTTTTTTACTAAAAAGAATATGTTTTTCCTTTCAGCATGACTAGCTCTTTCGTTCAACTATTAGCTTCTGAAAAACATAACGGCGACAACTACTCAACATGGAAAACAAATCTGAATTAAACACTAGTAATAGATGACCTGAGATTTGACTTAACTGAGGAATGTCGTCAGGCCCCTACCTCGAAAGAAGCACAAGGTAAATATGATTTACTAGTTGCTGAAACATGTTTAATGGAGCATGATACCTCAACCTGGATATTGGATTCAGGAGCCACTAATCATATTTGCTTCTCTTTTCAGGAAACTAGTTCCTACAAAAAGCTTGAAGAAGGCGAGATCACCCTCAAGGTTGGAATAGGAGAGGTTGTCTCGGCCGAAGCAGTGGGAGACTTGAAGTTGTTTTTCAACGATAGATATATCATACTTAAATATGTTTTGTATGCTCCTAAAATGAGAAGGAATTTAATATCTATCACATGTATATTGGAACAAATGTATAAAATATCTTTTGAAGTTAATGAAGCGTTCATTTTCAGAAAAGGTATTCAAATTTGTTTTGCTATACTAGAAAACAACTTATATAAGTTAACACCAACTAAAGCAAAATTTGTCTTAAATACTGAGATGTTTGGAACAGCCGAAACTCAGAATAAAAGACAAAATGTTTCTTCTAATGCCTATCTATGGCACCTAAGACTTGGCCACATAAATATCAAAACGCTTGAGAGATTGGTTAAGAATGGACTCCTAAATCAGTTAGAAGACAATTCTTTACCTCTATGTTAGTCTTGTCTTGAAGGAAAAATGACTAAGAGATCTTTTACTGGAAAAGGTCTCAGAGCCACAATACCCTTAGAGCTCGTACATTCAGACCTCTGTTGACCGATGAATGTCAAACCTCGAGGTGGGTATGAATATTTGATCAGTTTTATTGATGATTATTCAAGATATGGTCATATTTACCTAATGCATCACAAGTCTGATTCTTTTGAAAAGTTCAAAGAATATAAGGCTGAGGTTGAGAACCATCTTGGTAAAACAATTAAGACATTACGATCAGATCGAGGTGGGGAGTACATGGACTTAAGATTCCAGGACTATATGATGGAACACGGAATCAAGTCACAACTCTCTGCACCTAATATGCCACAGCAGAATGGTGTATCTGAAAGAAGAAACGGAACCTAGTTGGACATGGTTCGCTCAATGATGAGCTTTGCTAAGTTACCTGATTCCTTTTGGGGACATGCATTAGAGACTGCTGTCTATATTTTGAATAACGTTCCCTCTAAAATTGTTTCAAAAGCACCTTATGAGCTATGGAAATGGTGTAAAGGCAGTTTATGTCACTTTAGGATTTGAGGATGCCCGACACACGTGTTGGTGCAAAATCCTAAAAAATTGGAACGTCATTCAAAACTATGCCTATTTGTAGGTTATCCAAAAGAAACAAAAGGTGGTCTATTTTATGATCCTCAAGAGAATAAGATATTTGTATCAAAAAATGCCACATTCTTAGAGGAAGACCACATAAGAAGTCATCAACCTCGCAGTAGACAAGTATTGAATGAAATTTCCAAAGACACTATAGATAGAACTAGTTCATCTACTAAAGTAGTAGATAAAACTAGTATATCTAGTCAGTCACATCCTTCTCGAGTTGAGAATGCCTCAACGTAGTGGGAGGGTTGTTCATTAGCCTGACCATTACTTGGGTTTAACAGAAACACAAGTCGTCATACCTGATGACGACATAGAGGATCCATCGATCAATAAACAAGCGATAAAAGATGTGGATCGTGATCAGTGGGTCAAAGCCATGGACCTTGAAATGGAGTCTATGTACTTCAATTCTATCTGGAAACTTGTAGATCAACCAAATGATGTAAAACCAATTGGTTGTAAGTGGATCTACAAAAGAAAACGAGACCAAGCCGGTAAAGTACAGAATTTTCAGGCTCGACTTGTGGCAAAAGGGTTATACCCAGAGAGAGGGAGTGGACTATGAAGAAACTTTCTCTCACGTTGCCATGCTTAAGTCAATTAGAATACTCTTATCCATTGCCACCTTTTATGACTATGAAATTTGACAGATGGATGTCAAGATAGCCTTTCTAAACAGTGATCTTGAGGAGAGTATCTATATGGCTCAACAAGGGGGGTTTATTGCACAGGGTCAAGAACAAAAGATTTGTAAGCTTCAAAAATCCATTTATGGGTTGAAACAAGCTTCTAGATTTTGGAATATAAGCTTTGATACTGCAATCAAATCTTATGGCTTTGAACAAAATGTTGACGAACCTTGTGTTTACAAGAAGATCGTCAATTCTACTATAGTGTTCTTATTTTTATATGTTGACGATATTTTACTCATTGGGAATGAAATAGGTTACCTAACTGACATCAAGAAATTGCTAGCAATGCAGTTCCAAATGAAAGATTTAGGAATGCGCAGTATGTTCTCGGGATTCAGATTATTTGAAACCGCAAGAATAGAACACTAGCCATGTCTCAAGCAACTTATATAGCAAAACTCTTGTCTAGGTATAAGATGCAGAATTTCAAAAGAGGTCTGTTACCTTACAGATATGGAATTCATTTGTAAAAGGATCAATGTCCTAAGACACCTCAAGAGGTTAAGGATATGAGATGCATTCCCTATGCTTCTGCAGTAGGGAGCCTGATGCATGCAATGTTATGTACTAGACCTGACATATGCTATGCAGTAGGGATAGTCAGTAGGTATCAGTCCAATCCTGGATAAGTTTGTAAACTAGGATAAGTGGGAGAACTTTTGAGTATATGCCCTAGTTTATTGTATTCATATGTTTATTGGACACATATGTTTCTCACTTAAACTCAACATGGTGATACTCCACTAAGAGTTTTAGTCCAAGTGGGAGTTTGTTGGATTTTATGTCCTAAAACTCATAGTTTGAAAATTAATAAACATATTTTGTTTTGTTTTTCGATAAAGTTGTTATTTAAATTGTAATCTTGAATCCAATAAACTAAGGTCTTGAGACTATTTAATGTAGTTTGAACTTTATGTAGTGACATAAATGTGGATCCAGTTCAAATATATAGCCAAAATGGTCTATAGTATATGAATAAGGTTGGGCGCCTTATTCTGGGGACACTATGGATGCGACCCACCTTGTAGTTAGTACAAACGATGTGATTCTGAATCGTTCATATAGAGATATGTGAGTGGGGGCATCCTATGCAATGAGTTTGCATAAGACTGAACCATGAAATAATCACTTTTTACGTTCTAAATGTCGTTTTATGTATAAAACTGACTATTTTGTTAATCGATGACCTAGGTAACTTAATCTTAATCCTGAGCTAACTATGAACCTCTGTTCACTTGGAATTATCCTTAGATCCGCATACGTAAGGGAAACTCATCATCGCTGGCCCAATAAGCCTCCCATTTCAGGGGTAAGATTGGGTGGATAGCTGGGAACATAGGGTGCAAAACAGAATTCACTCCTACCCATTATACAGATAGTGGATAAGTTGTTCCCTTTGGTACTGAATCCAGGTCTTGAACAAGGGGCCCCACCCTCTCCTTGACCCGAGAGGGGTTCGGTTTATAGGTTGGACCTTAAACCAATTGGAACTTAAGGAATAAGATGTAGTCTCAAGGGAAAAACAGTTTTAACCGAGATTACGAACAACCTATGAAGGATTAGCTTACTAATCATGGTTATATCAAATGGACAAAAATATATCTATAGTGAGGGGAGTGCAACTACGGGACTATAGTGGAATGACCTGTTAGTTAACGAATGTTGAGTAGCTCCGTCTAAAGAATTTAGCTAGCTAATCTCGGATCGTTGGAGCCCATGATCTATAGGTCTATTAAGTTCCCCTAATAGCTCATATGGAATAAACTTAGAACAGTATGATAAAATAATTCAAATTGTTCGAATTAGGTGAAGAGAGAGAAACCGACAAGTATATGTGATATAGTGGTCGAGTTTTTTAGTTTAGAGATACAGCTTTGATATTTAAATGTGATTTAATTATCAAGAATATGAATACATTCATGTTCGGAAGCTCGAAAATAATGGAAATGGTCAAAGATGTAAAAAGTCAAAGAGTTGACTTTTGACTTTGAAAAGTCAAACTTTGACCCACCTTATATTCAAATATGATTTGAATTTCAAGAAAATGAATGCGGATTCATACTCAGGAGGTCAAAATTAGTCGACATGGAAAAAATCATAAAAAGTCAAAATGTTGACTTTTTGGTCAATGTTTGACTTTGACCAAATGACTATTTTGCCCTTTGACTAAAGTTAGTAGGAAAATCTTTGGATAATTCCACTAACAAAATAGTGGGCTAGGTGTTAGCTTATAGTGGAGACATTAAGCCCACTTAGATAGTGGATTCTAGGTGTTGGTTTTTATGTATTTGGATCATGCAAATGTTGCATGGTTTTTTTTCTATAAAATGGGCTTTTGAATTTGCATAAAAGACTTTCTCCATTCTTTGCAAAAATTAGTTTTCATAAATGGGCTGAAAAATTAAAAACCCAAAACCCGAAACCCAAAACCCAAATTCATTCTTATTTTCCATCTCTTTTCTCTCTCTCGGTTTTCTTCATCCACCGGGTCCCACAATTCGGTTCTGAGTCGAGATTCAGCGAGGAAAAGCGAGTTTCGGGAGCTTCAAAGGTAAGGTTTCAAATATCATATCCACTTTAATTTGCATGCTTATTTCCTTTTGTTTAGAAGCAATTAGAGTGTAATTAGGTCATAATTCCACTACGTATGTCTCGTGTTTCATCATTATAGACAGAAGTCCATAACTCATTCCTGATTGAGATCATGTTACATGGTTATCCTATGAAATAGTAATCTCTTTAGTCAATTGTGTTTACAAAAAGAAATTAAATATTTCACGATTCAGTCATATACAATCTCATTTTATAGGATAGCCCCACTTACATGTCTCCATATGAACGATCTGGATCACATCATTTATAATATTTACAACATTTGTAACACTTATAAAATTCGGTCATATCCATAATATTACCAAGATAAGACACCCAGCCTAATCCATATACTATAAACTCTTTAGGTTATTACTTCCACCTATATGTCCACTATGTATTGTTCAAATTTCATAAAATAACCTTGAATTTTCTCTGTAATGGATAACTAATTGTTGCATATTGAAATTCATTTATTATATTAAACAACTAATTAACTACGAGACTTTAGGGCATAAATCCCAACAATCTCCCACTTGCATTAAAACTGATGAGACATAACCCAGTGAGACATGTATCCTAGAGCATACTTTATACCCAACATGTTCTTTCACGTGTCCTAGTGCATAAGAGACATGTCTCATACTTCAAGACATTCTACATGACTCTCCCATGCTTTAGCCTAGAGAGTCCTTTTATATAAATCAAAAGGTAATAAAATCATCTTGCTCACTACCATGATGCTTTCTCTGATTGTATCTTTACTCTAGATTTTGCTATTTACCATTATCCTTAGTATTAGTCTTACACCATGGTATGAAGTGTAATAAACTAAATTGTTGGGTTTTATGTCCTAAAACTCGTGGTTTATAAACAATAAAACTTATTCTGAAAATTCAATAAGTTTTTGTTGAATATATGAATTGCTTATTTAATTTTAGAAATAAATTCAATAAACGAAAAGATCCATGACTATTACATGAATACTTGAGCTTTATATGCAGACATAAAAGTGGATCAGATTCAAGTAAATAGTCAAAATGGTCTATAGTATAAGAATAAGGTTGGGTGCCTTATTCTAGTAACACTATCGGATGCAGCCCACTCTACAGTTGTTAGAAGGAGTAATAAAATGCTACAGACAAAGTGATTCTAATTCGTACATGTCCTGTGCAATGAGTTCGCACAAGATCGGACCATGAAATAAGTCACACTTACCTTATAACGTTGTTTATTGTTTAAGACTGACTATTTCAAAGCGATGACCTAGGTAACTTGACCTTAATCCTGAGCTAACTATGAACTCCTTTTTATTTGGGATTATCCTTATATTTGCATAGGTGAGGGTTGACTCAACAACACCGACTCAATAAACCTCCATTTTAGGGGTAAGACCAAGTAGATAGTTGGGGACATAGGGTGCGAGATGGAATTCACTCATACCCGATTTTAAGGATAATAGAGAGGTTGTTCCCTTAAATGCTGACTCTGGGTCTTGAATAAGGGGCCCCACCATCTCATTGGCTCGAGAGAGAGACGGTTTGTTGATCGGATCACAAATCAATTGTTCATTATAGGATTAGTGGGACTTAGGGAACAAGAGGGAATCTCGAGGGTAAAACAACCATTTGCCCCAACCGTTATTACAAACAACCTATGAAGGGTTAACTTACTAATCATGGTTTTATCGGGTGGACATAATATATCTACAATGAGGGGAGTGCAACTCTGGGCTTTAGTGGAGTGACCCAGTAGTTAACGAATGGGAGTTAATTTGGTGTAAAGAGTAGCCAATTAATCTCATATTGGTGGAGCTCATGATCTATAGATCCACGAGGTCCTCCTATTAGCTCACAAATGGATTAGCCTTGGAGTAGCGTAAGAAGTTAATTTGAAACGTTCAAATTCAAATTAAGGGAATTAGTAATTATATGTGATATAATTACGCGTTTAATTTTGGAATTAAACGAAATTGGATAAGCAATTAATATTTAAATATGATTTAAATATTAAATTAATGAATAGGAATTCATGATGGTGAAATTAGTGTTAAATTAATTTAATATTTAATATCAAATTAATTATAATTAATTAAAATTTTTAATTATTTATTTATTATTAATTTTAATAGATAAATTAATTATTGAATTAATTTTGTAAAATTAATAAAATTTCATTTTTTGAAAAGGAAATTGATTTTGGAAATTAATTTGGAAATCAAAAAATGAAAATGAAATTGAAAATGGAAAATTCCCAAAAGTGGGATTTTTCCACTTTCTAAGCAAGAAGCTCACTCATTTTCCATTTCAAAATTTGAGTCAATCTTCCAAACATGAGCTGCAATACATGCAACAATACTAATTGCATGATAGTCATGCAATAAATAAAGAAGATTGAAGTAAGAATCAAGCATTCAACTGAAAGTTTTTTGCTGAAAAAACTTGAGGTTGAAGAAGGTCTTCAATCATGGTAATGCAGTAATCTCATCTCCAAATTCCTTTAATCCAAGCTTATTTTGAGTCCCACAACTTAATCCAAGGAACCAAGAGGATACTAGGGAAGACTTTGAGGTGGTTCACGAACTGATTTCAAGGAGATTGCAGCTGAGATTCAAGAATCAAGTGTTTCTTCAAAAGTATGTCATGAAACTCTCTTATTAGTTTACGAGCATGCTTAATTTGAAGCCAAAATTAATGAATTAGAATGCTTAATGATCTATTTATCTTTCGTTGAGAGTTTTTCTTCCGCTGAGAGTTTTCTTACTCTAACATAAATTACATATGAAACAATTTTAAGATGTTTAAAGATATTTATAACTACGCAAATTATTACTTCATATGTCAAACAATTGTCTTGTAGTCCATGCTACACCATTTAGGATAAAACTTAACATAGATTTCTATTGGTGTTGACATTTGATAACGGGCAAAAATGCACGTTATCATAGTGCTAAGTTCTTAAACAATGTTGGCTTGCATTGATAAAATATGTTAAATTACGTCCGTTAAGCATCAATTTCATAATATTTCAGTCACATGCGTTCATCGCATTAGAACAGTTGATTTTTGTATTTTTGTGCAGAATATGCGATAACACAATGCAAGAATTGCGATCATAGGTAATCATTGGTCAAGTGCAACTTCACCGCAAGGCTTTTCGATGATCTTGTTCGCAAATATTTGCCCAATAAGGATTGTCGCAACTTGGTCAGCGCAACATGGTAGGCGCATCTGAGTGAAAGGCTAGTTAATCGCGATGGGACAGAAAACTGATGACAGTCGAAACCGAATTACGTTGACAGCCGATAATGATCACAAATACATTTAGCTTTTCGGTGACAAATATTCAACGCATCAGTCAGGAATTAAAGTCATCCCATCTGTACAATTATGAGAGACAAGCCACCGTTCACCTTAATGTTCTATAAATACCAAGGGCACCCTTTAGAAAAGGGGTTCACCATTCTTTAGTTCGAAATTCATACGTTCGCACGTCTCTGTTCATAGTGTTCTTTCATTTTAAGGCGAATGCGAGAGAGGAGGTTGTGCCAGCAGATCGTTCCGGTAAGCTTGGGAGAGCGCTGAAAGCTTCAAGGACAGAGAAAGAGCCGACGCCTGCGGAAGCAGGAACATCTTGAGAACCGAAAGAGATTTCAATGTAAAAGCCTCGGTCAGCAAGGAATTTCTACCAGGCTCTCTACCTCTAACTTCCTTTGTTATTTTGTACTCAAACTCCTTTATAGAAATGGAATTCCCCTCTCTTTATCTGTTCACTCTCTTTTATTTACGCATGAGTAGCTAAATCAATTGAATGGGTTGAGAAACATTTAGCTAGCACAACTAGTGAATCTTCATGCTATGTGATTATCTTGAATTATGTATACTTCATTCGTCCATTAGAGATACTCGGGAGGGTAGTCTAAGGATAGGATCTAGACTTGGGAAAGTTAGGTTAGAATCTAGGCTCAAAAGAGCCAGATTAGAACGTATAATCAAAAGATAGGAGCTTAAAAATAAGCACTATTTGTTATCAATGCATCGCATGCATCCTAGAGATAGGATATGATTGTATGCGGTGACCTTGCTTTTATGCATTTTGCATCATCGCATAGGACAAGAGTAGAGACTTAGGGATGAGCTTTATGGACACTTTTGCATTCAACACATGCGTCTAGACTTAGGAGCATCGCATTTGCATTGGAAAATGACTTGTTGTGCATGCTTGTAACATGATCGTATAGTCTGACGTATTTCCAAGTAACACTAGCCAAAGAACTTTTCAACCTGTTCATCACATATTCATTGCATCTCTCACACAACTGACTTTTCTCAAATCCACTGCATTTGTTTATTTTCTTATTAACGAAATCAACAAAAAACCAGCAATTTAATTATTTGGTTACCCCAAAATTTTCATAAAAATTACCAACGTAACCTATTTTCACAAGTCCCTGTGTTCGACCCTGGACTTACTAGGAAACTCAGTGGAATTTACACTTGGATTCCACTGAGGAAACTTGAGTTCACAACGCAATTTCATCAATGCATATAATCCACATTTCCACTCCACAAAATTAAGCATCAACATTCAACAAGCATAAGCAATTAGGATCCTAAGCACTCTAATTCACAATTCCAACTTGAACTCTTGCAAGCATGTTTATATTAAAAAGAATAGGGTTTCAGAAATTATACCTTTGTTGAACTCTTCAATTCACAATTCCAACTTGAATTTCCTCTTTAAATGATTATAGAACATCACTTGATCTTCCTTACTATCTTCTAGAACCTTAGATTGGATTGTGGGATCTAAAATGAGCTAAATTTAAGGGAATAAGAGAGAATTTTATAGGTGTTTAAAGAACATGAGAAAACCTCTTTTCTCTCTTCAACATTCAATAACCACCCACTACTTTGGTTATTTAAAAGAAAAAGTATTAATTATCCAATAATTAATATTATTATAAATATAAATGATAACCAACTTATCATACTATATTTATAACATATAGTTTTAATATTTCATCTCATGAAACATATAAACCATAGTTCTTTTTCTATTCCATGGTACTTAATGTAAATCTCATTTACATCAATCCTTCATTAGATGTATATTATACATCATACTGATTATATCATATATAACCAAAATACTTCTTGTCAATTTGAACATTTCAAATCAACACCAAGAACTGATCCTCAACAAAATCCAAGCTACCAAGGGGACCTCATGGACTTGTAGCTCTGAAGCTCCAATGGTACGTGAATAACTGACTAAACTCTTTAGTCATGGGATCCACTATCCGTTAACTATCAGACACTTCACTAAAAACCAACAACTGAACTCTCCTTACTACAGATATATTATGTGTCCATCTTAAATAATCAGCAATGCGACAACCCTTCACAAATCGCTCGTAAGTACAGCTAGGCCAATAACCGTTATGCCCCTGCAGTTACATCTATCTCCTTAAGTACCATTGATCCCTCTAATGAACATAAGTCATAGTCCTACTATGACTGAGTCTTCTCTTCCAAAGAGAAGCTGTGGCCACTATATTCAAGCCCCAGAATCAACCCTTAAGGCAGCAAGCTCTCTACTTATCCCTGCTTCGGGAAAGAAGTGAATTCCATCTTGTGGATTGAGTTCCCAGCTCTTAAATCAGACAAGCCCCCAAAAAGGTAGGCATGTTGAGATGGCAATCTGGCCATTCTCACCCATACTAATCAAAGGACTACCCTCAAAGGCAAGACTTCCCAAAACACTCTAGATTGAGGTCGTGTCACCTATGGTCGTTTAGGTGAGATGCAAGTCTCTAGTATCAACAATGTTATATATAGAGTCTAGTCATCTCGTGGTCCAGGTCTTATACAAACTCTTTGTATAGGATATCATCGCTCCACGTCTCTACATGAATGGTCAGGATCTACCATCTGTAGTAGTTTACAACACTTGCAAACCTCTACAAAGCGGGTCATATCCGTAGTGTCACCAGGATCAGGTATCCCACCTTAATCCTTATACTACAGACTTATTTAGGTTATCACTTAAGGCATGGTCCACTTGTATACCACATATACATGCTTAAGTTCACATAAGATAACCAAGGAGCTTTGTTTATTAGATATTGAGTAAATCCCACAATTAAATAACACTTACTTTTAGCTCTAGGTCCCTAAGAGTTCACATCGTGAGGACCATGTAGGGCTTTGGGCCGTGCTTAGGAGCGGACTCCCTTCGGAGAGTGTTTGCATGGATCAATATCAAGGTGAATAGGGGAAGTAGTTTATAGTAAGTGGGTGAGGGGTATGTAACAACATATCCCATGGTCTCTTCCATTAGGTCGCATCGTGAGATTCCTATAATGCGCCTGCATGTCTGCCCTAGAGTGACCTTTCCCTTCGGAGGGTTGTATTATAGAATTCGGAACACCGCGAACTCCAAATATGGATAGGCTCTCTTAGATCAGTTTTCATATTGACTTTTTACTTTTGGGAGCATGTTGATTCTGGTTTCTGAAATCCAAAAATGGAAGGTTACACTTACAAGAATTACTAAGATGTTAGTATATTCTCGACCAAAGTAGCGATAACTAAAGTGCTATAAGAATAAAGAGTTATTATGGTGTTAGCATCTAGTCAAGATTGTCTTGGTTCAAAAGAGGAATAATCGACTGTCCTTCGGTGGAGGTTACTCTAAACTTTTGAAATATCGTTGCAAAATATAATAATGAAAGGTACATTATTAGTTTTTTTTTTTTTTTTTTTTTTTTGCTAAACTTGATTGGATTTAAAAGATTAATGTTTTTTAACAAAAAAGGATATGTTTATCTTTTCAGCATGAATAGCTCGATAATTCAACTCTTAGCTTCCAAGAAACTAAACGGCGATAATTATTCGGCATGGAAATCAAATCTAAACACAATACTAGTAGTTGACGATTCAAGATTTTTCTTAACTGAGGAAGGTCCTCAAGCTTCAACGTCAAATGCTAACCGAACTATTCGAGAAGCATACGATCGATGGGTCAAATCCAATGAAAAGGCCCGTGTTTACATTCTTTCCAGCATATCTGATGTTTTCGCAAAGAAACATGAATCCTTAGCTATGGCTAAAGAGATAATAGATTCATTAAGAAAATGTTTGGGCAACCATCATGGTCCTTTAGACACGAGGCAATTAAGCACATTTACACAAAGCGGATGAAAGAAGGGACCTCTATTAGAGAACATGTCCTGGATATGATGATGTACTTCAATATCGCTGAAGTAAATGGCGGACCCATTGATGAGGCTAACCAGGTTAGCTTTATCTTATAATCTCTTCTGAAGAGTTTTATACCTTTTAAGACAAATGCATCTTTAAATAAGATAGAATTTAACGCCACTACCCTTCTTAACGAGCTCCAGCGATTCCAAAACTTTACTTTAGGTAAGGGGAAGGAAGTGGAAGCAAATGTTGCTACCACTAAGAAAAAATTTATTGGAGGATCGTCCTCTAGAAATAAAGCTGGACCCTCTAAAGCTCAAATGAAAAAGAAGGGAAAAGGGCAGGCTCCTAAAATAAACAAAAGGAAAGAAGGATATAGATAAAGGAAAATGTTTCCACTGTAACCAAAATAGGCATTGGAAGAGAAATTGCACGAAGTACCTTGCAGAGAAGAAAGCCGAGAAAACGGCACAAGGTAAATATGATTTACTGGTCGTTGAAACATGTTTAGTGGAATATGATACTTCAACCTGGATACTAGATTCAGGAGCCACTAATCATATTTTTTTCTCGTTTCAGGAAACTAGTTCTTGGAAAAAGCTTGAAGAAGGTGACATAACCCTGAGAGTTAGAATATGAGAGGTTGTCTCAGCTAAAGTAGTGGGAGATCTGAAGTTTTTTTTTTAAGATAAATATCTAGTACTTAAAAATGTTTTGTATGTACCTCTTATAAAGAGGAATTTGATATCTATCGCTTGTATTATCGAACAATTATATACAATATCTTTTAATATAAATGAAGCGTTCATTTTTTGTAAAGGTATTCAAATTTGTTCTACTACACTAAAAAGACAACTTATATAAGTTAAGACCAACTAGAGAAAATTTTGTTTTAAATACTGAAATGTTTAGAACATTAGAAACTCAGAATAAAAAACAAAAGATTTCTTTCAACGCCTATCTATGGCACCTAAGACTTGGTCACATAAATCTCAATAGGATTGGGAGATTGGTCAAGAGTGGACTTTTAAGTCAGTTAGAAGATAACTCTTTAACTCCATGTGAATCCTGTCTTGAAGGAAAGATGACAAAGAGATCTTTTACTAGAAAAAGTTTCAGATCTGAAGTACCCTTAGAGCTCGTACATTCGAACCTTTGTAGACCAATGAATGTCAAGGCTCGAGGTGGGTATGAATATTTCATCAGTTTTATTGATGATTATTCAAGTTATGGTCATGTCTACCTGCTTCATCACAAGTCTGATTCTCTTGAAAAGTTCAAAGAATATAAGGCTGAAGTTGAGAATGAATTAGGTTAAACAATAAAGACACTTCGATCAGATTGAGGTGGAGAATATATAGACATACGATTCCAAGACTATTTGATAGAAAATGGAATCCAGTTACAACTCTCTGCACCTAGTATGCCTCAGTAGAACGGTGTATCAGAAAGAAGAAACCAAACCTTATTAGATATGGTTCGCTCTATGATGAGCTATGCTCAATTGCCTGATTCCTTTTGGGGCTATGCACTTGAATCTATTGTCCATATTTTGAAAAATGTTCCCTCTAAAAGTGTTTCAGAAACACCTTATGAGCTATGGAAATGGCATAAAAGTAGTTTACGTCACTTTAGAATTTGGGGTTGCCCAGCACATGTGTTGGTACAAAATCCCAAGAAATTGGAACATCGTTCAAAGTTATGCCTATTTATAGGTTATTCAAAGGAAAGAATGGGTGGTTTGTTTTATCATCCTCAAGAAAACAAGGTATTTGTATCAAAATATGCCACATTCCTAGAGGAAGACCACATTAGAAATCATCAACCAAGCAGTAAAATAGTGTTGAAAGAAATTTCAAAATATGCTATAGATAGAGCTAGTTCATCTACTAAAGTAGTAGATAAAACTAGTACATCTAATCAGTCACATCATTCTCAAGAGTTGAGAATGCCTCGACGTAGTGGGAGGGTTATTCATCAGCCTGACTGTTACTTGGGTTTAATAGAAATACAAGTCGCCATACTTGATGACGGCATAGAGGATCCATCGACCTATAAATAGGCATTGAAAGATGTGGATCCTCATCAGTGGGTCAAATCCATGGACCTCGAAATTGAGTCTATGTACTTCAATTCTATCTAGAAACTTGTAGATCAACCAAATGATATAAAACAAATTGGTTGTAAGTGGATCTACAATAGAAAACGAGACCAAACCGATAAAGTATAGACTTTTAAGGCTCGACTTGTGGCAAAGGGTTATATCCAGAGAGAGGGAGTGGACTATGAAGAAACTTTCTCTCCCGTTGCCATGTTAAAGTCCATAAGATTACTCTTATCCATTGCCACCTTTTATGACTATGAAATTTGGCAGATGGATGTCAAGTCAGCGTTTCTAAATGGCGATGTTAAAGAGAGTATCTATATGGCTCAACTAGAGGGGTTTATTGCATAGGGTTAAGAATAAAAGGTTTGTAAGCTTCAAACCATTTATGGGTTGAAACAAGCTTCTAGATCCTAGAATATAAGGTTTGATACTTCGATCAAATCTTATGGATTTGAACAGAATGTTGACGAGCCTTGTGTTTACAAAAAGATCGTCAATTCTACTATAGCGTTCTTAGTTTTATATGTCGATGATATTCTACTCATTGGGAATGATGTAGGATATCTTACTGACGTCAAGTAATGGCTAGATACTCAATTCCAAATGAAAGATTTACGAACTGCGCAGTATATTCGTGGGATCCAAATTATTCAAAATCGCAAGAACAGGACACTAGCCATGTATTAAGCATTTTATATAGACAAAATGTTATCTAGATATAAAATGCAGAATTCCAAAAAGGGTCTGTTGCCTTTCAGACATGGAATTCATCTGTCAAAAGAACAATGTCCTAAGACACCTCAAGAAGTTGAGGATATGAGAAATATTCAATATGCCTCTACAGTAGGAAGCCTGATGTATGCAATGATATGTATTAGACATGACATATGCTACTCAGTAGAGATCGTTAGTAGATACCAGTCTAATCCTGGATGTGATCATTGGACTGCCGTTAAGAACATCTTAAAGTATCTCAGGAGAACTAGAGACTACATGCTCGTGTATAGTGCTAAGGATCTGATCCTTACTGGATACACTAACTCTGATTTCCAAACTGATAAAGATGCTTGAAAGTCTACATCTGGATCAGTGTTCACTCTTAACAGAGAAGTAGTAGTGTGGAGAAGCATAAAACAGACATGTATAGCTGACTCCACAATAGAAGCTAAATACGTAGCTGCTTGCAAAGTAGCAAAAGAAGCAGTATGGCTGAGGAAATTCTTGACAAATTTGGAAGTTGTTCCAAATATGCATCTACCCATCACCTTATATTGTGACAATAGCAGTGCAGTTGCAAATTCAAAAGAACCTCGAAGCCATAAATGGGGAAAGCACATCAAACGCAAGTACCACCTTATCCGAGAAATCGTACACCGTGGTGACGTTGTAATGACCCAGATACCTTCTGAGCAAAACATTGCTGATCCTTTTACAAAAACCCTCACGGCTAAAGTTTTTTAGGGTCACCTACAGAGTTTAGGTCTACGGTGTTTCTAAACTAGGACAAGTGGGAGATTATGTTGGGCGTTAATGCCCTAGTTTATTGTATTCATATGTTTATTGTACTCATATGTAATATTAATTTCTCACAATTAAATTTAGCATCGTTTGATCCTACTAGGAGTTTTAGTCCAAGTGGGAGTTTGTTGGATTCTATGTCCTAAAACTCGTAGTTTATAATATCATATTCTTATTCAATAAAGCTGTTATTGAAAATCTTTAGTAAATTTAAATTCTACATTCATGAATCCAATAAACTAAAGTTTCGAGGCTATTAAGTTTAAGTTTGAACTTTATGTAGTGACATAAATGTGGATCAAGTTCAGATATATATAGCCAAAATGGTCTATAGTATATGAATAAGGTTGGGCACCTTATTCTGGGGACATTATGGATGTAGCCCATTTTGTAGTTAGTACAAACGATGTAATCCTAAACCGTTCCTGTGGAGACATGAAAATGGGGGCATTCTATGTAAAGAGTTTACATAAGACTGAACCATGAAATAGTAACTTTTTACATTCTAAATGTCGTTTTATGTATAAAACTGACTATTTCATTAATTGATGACCTAGGTAACTTAATCTTAATCCTAAACTAACTATGAACTCCTGTTCACTCGGAATTATCCTTAGATCTGCATAGCTGAGGGTAGTTCATTATCGCTAGCCCAATAAGCCTCCCATTTTAGGGGTAAGATCAGGTGGATAGCTGGGAACATAAGGTACAAGACGAAATTCACTCCTGCCCGTTATAAGGATAGTAGATAGGTTGTTTCCTTTAGTACTGAATCCAGGTCTTGAACAAGGGGCCCCACCCTCTCATTGACCCTAGAGGGGTTCGGGTTATAGATTGGACCTTAAACCAATTGTTCATTAGAGAATTAGTGGAACTTAAGGAATAAGATGTAGTCTTGGGTGTAAAACAGTTTTTATGACCCAGCCAAGATTATGAACAACTTGTGAAGGATTAGCTTACTAATCATGGTTATATCATATGGACACAAATATATCTATAATGATGGGAGTGCAACTACGGGACTATAGTATAATGACCCGTGAGTTAACAAATGTTGATTAGCTCCATCTAAAGAGTTTAGCCAGCTAATCTCGGATCGTTGGAGTCCATGATCTATAAGTCCATTAGGTTCCCCTACTAGCTCATATGGAATAAACTTAGAACAGCTATTGATTAGAATAATTCGACTTGTTAGGAATAGAGTGGAAGAAGAGAGAAACCGACAGTATATAAATGTTGATATATAGTGGTCGTTTTTTTGAGTTAAGAGATACAACTTATATATTTAAATGTGATTAAAATATTCGAAAGGAACTGATGAATATTGTTTATATTCCGATAAAGCTCGAAAATAATGAAAATGTAAAAGATGTAAAAAGCTCAAGAAGTTGAAAAAAAAAAACCTTTTGACTTTGAAAGTCAAATTTTGACTCGTCTTAATATTCAAATGTGTATTAATGTATTGATGAAAAATGAATGTGGATTCATGCTCGATGTCTGGAAGTCAAAGTCAGCTCACACATCTGGAAAAAAATTCATGTATAAAATGATCAAAATGTTGTATTTTCGGTCAAAAGTTTTGACTTGAACGCAAAGTGATTATTTTGCCCTTTGACTTAAGTTATAGTAGAAATATCCAAACTTTTTGTTGGATAATTCCACTAACAAAATAGTGGGCTAGGTGTTGGCTTATAATGGAGACATTAAGCCTACTTGGATAGTGGATTCTAGATGTTGGGTTTTTATGAAGTTATTTCATGCAATTTTGCATGGCCCTTTTCTATAAATATGGGCTTGTCATTTTGGATTAAAAACTTTTGGACATTTTGCAAAATTGAGTTTTTAAAAATAGGGTTGAAAAAATCCAAACCAACCCAAATTTCACTCTACTATTTCCTTCATTTTCTCTCTCTCGGGTTCTTCATCTATCAGGTTCCACAACCCGATTCTGAGTCCAGAGGATAGTAAGTCAGTTCTAGTGGTTGTCCAGTTCATGTTCGCGCAGAGATAGACGAGTTTCGGGAGCTTCAAAGGTATTGTTTCTAAAAAACCCTAATTAACTAATTTAGGGTTGTTTGTTTAATTTATGCAATTAGAGTAAAATTGATCCTCAATTTCGCTGCGCATGCCTACTTTTCCATCAGTGTGATAGGCAGATGCATATTTGGAACGATTTCCAAAATAGCTAAGAATTTGCGTAGCCATACTGCTTCCTTAGCAGCTTCGCATGCAGCCACGTATTCCGTTTCCATGGTGGAGTCAGCGATACAACTTTGCTTGATGCTTCTCCAAACTATAGCTCCTCCGTTAAGAGTTAAAACTGATCCTAAAGTAGATTTCCTGGAATCTACGTCAGTCTGAAAAATTAGAATTAGTGTATCTCGTAAGGATCAAATCCTTAGGTCCATACACAAGCATATAGTCTCTCATTCTCTTAAGATACTTGAGGATATTTTTTACAGCGGTCCAATGACTGTGTCTAGGATTATATTGGAACCTGCTGACGATTCCAACTGCAAAACATATGTCAGGACGTGTACACAACATAGTGTACATCAAACTCCCAGCTGCAGAGGCATATGAAATTTTGTTCATCTCCTCAACCACTTGAGGTGTCTTAGGACATTGTTACTTTCACAAATGATTTCCATTCCTGAAAGGTAATAAACCTTTCTTGGAATTTTGCATATTATACCTTGACAACATCTTGTCGATATAAGATGCCTGACATAGTGCTAATATTCTATTCTTTCGATCTCGAAAGATCTATATTCCTAGAACATACTGAGCATCACGCAAATTTTTCATTTGGAACTATGATGCTATCCATCTATTTACGTTAGTAAGAAAGCTTGTCTCATTCCCATTGAGTAAGATATCATCAACATATAGAACTAAGAATGCTACAGTTTTGTTGACTATCTTCTTGTATACACATGGTTCGTCAATGTTCTGTTCAAAGCCATAAGATTTGATCGCAGTGTCAAATCTTATATTCCAGGATCTGGATGCTTGTTTCAATCCATAAATGGATCGATTAAGCTTACAGACTTTCTATTCCTATCCTATTTCGACAAACCCCCCGATTGAGACATAAAAATCTTATGCTTTACACTCAACCTTTTCCCAAGTTTTACGTATACCTTTGCTTTGATACCAAGTGGTATCAACTAACTCTTTAACCTTCCCAGAAACTTATGCTCTGATACTAAGCTGTCACACCCCATCCTAGACTACCCTCTGAGCCTATGAAAGAACATGACTACAGTAGTTATCAACCCTTTTGTTGACACTTACGGCCTACTAACTCTTGCGGAAATAACTCTGATACCAATGTATAACTCATATACAGTGGATGCCTCTATGGCCAAAAATTATTAATTTAAAAAACACCACATCTTTAGAGTAATTACATCACTAGATTCACAAGTCCCGATGCCCAAAACCCTAGTCCCTATATGAACAACTGTAACATGTGTACAATATTTACAGTAACCACCTAACAGACGGGTTACAATATCTTTGTCCTTTAGTGGTAGAGCAGATGTAGAGCTATCTTTTGAGGATTTGACCACTACCTAGGGAAAAGGAAAACATTTGAAAACGGGGTGAGTTTGCTAGCCCAGTGAGTGACTTAAGAAAGATAACTGATTCTCATGCAATAGTCTCAATAAAGGGATTAAACTGAAATATAAACTTCTACAGTAACCTTGTACTACAGTATAAACATTTTCCAAGCATAAAAGATAAAGTTGTTTTTATCAGAAAACATTAACACTATTTCTTAGTTGAGAATAACCCTGTTGCGGTTAAATCCCAACACCAACTACTAGTCAAAAGAGAACACTTTTGCTCAATCTCTGACTTTAACTACCTACGTGCATGTGGCCATACTAAGTATCGTCATACCTTAGGTACTTCTGCTCATATACCTTCTCTAAACTTGTCCTTCAGTATCGAGCTACTCAGATACCTTCTCAAATGTCCTTCGGTATCGCGTTTCAAGTAAAACTAGTCATAAATGACTTTCTCTTTAAAGCATGTAAAGTATAACACATATAAAACATGTCTTTAAAGATACTAACGCATGTTGGGTGTATTTAACACATATACATAGCTTTTCAATAAACTTTTCATACATGCATGCATTCAAAACATAACTCATAGTTTGCTTGGAAATTACTTTATAAAACTAGCTGGCATGAGAATAATCTTTCTTTAAAACATAGTTACTTTAAAACATTTAGTCAAATATTTTAGTCACTCACCTTGTCGTCTAGGAACTTTTCACTCTAGAAGTTCTTTGTTTACCTCGGGCTCCCTTTTGAACACCTAAAATCCAGATTTAATTTAAAACTCAGATTACTCATATTTCTCACCTTATTTTGAGATACTTCCTTCTAAAAACATGTTCTAAAATATCTTAGGAAGCTTACCCTAAAATCAAAACTCCTCGTGGTTTGGCCGGAATATTCAATTATTCAAGACTGTCCCAAGCTTACACGACAGCCTGACTCTTCTGTCTTTTTCTCAGTTTCTAGCCCGATCCCTTGAAGCTTCTTCTCCAGAAGCCTTATCCTGAAAACTAGACTTGCGGAGCTTTTAGGTGGCTTTGAAATCACTTCAAACACACAAGTATACTAGGAGAACTTCTCATCCCAATTTGATGTTGTTTCCAGACTTCACTATCTACTACGTTTCCTCTGGAAGCTTTATGATCAACATATAGATTTGCTATCAACGCAATGTTTAATCAACTTTCCCACTCTTCTTAATGTCTTTTGAATTGTGATCTGAAAAGAAGTCCTTGGCCTTATTTATAGGCGTCCAAAAACTCTCCAAGGTCGACACCTTCTACTTGGTCGCATTTCCAAGTGTTTCTTTCTCACACTACCAACACAACCTTCAATCAACGCAGTCTAAGGTGTCTTCTTCATCCTTAGCCAGCACAAAATGCTTAATTTTGCATGTCCTTTTGTGCAACCACCTCATTTGCTTAAGGCTTAAGATTTCTTCCCAACAAGCCACATGTCCGGATGATGACCTTGCATGCGTCTATCCAACCTCATATGCATTAACCACAAATGTGCCCATCCAATTGCCGCAACCTACCTATGTCCGGACACCATCAACCGGCGCATGTGTCCATTCACTCTTACCTTGTGCATCTAATCAATGCAACTTAGTCATAGATGCTAGATGCTCGCAAAGATCATCTTTGGCCGCATATCCTTCTCCTTTGCATGGCTCACATTTGCTCTATATGCTCAACTAGCATAATGACCAACACTCCTTCAATGCATACTACTAGCTTGTCCTATGCACCTACAAACCCTCAGATGTTCAACGCATAGCACATGTCCAACACATAGCATATCACCAATGCATAGCACATCACCAACACATAACACATCACCAATGCATAATACATCACCAACGCATAGCACATCACCAACGCATAGCACATCACCAACGCATAGGACATCACCAACGCATAGTACATCACCAACGCATAGTGTAGCACTACCGCATCCATTGCGTCCATCGCATCCATTGCTGCTTACCATTGCATAGCACTACCGTGTCCATCGCCGCATGCCTCCCTTGTCGCATGCCATCCATCGACGCATGGCTCGCACCGTGTCATCGCATGCCCTCGCCTCACCGCATGCCATTGCACTGCATGCCCTCACATCACTGCATGCCCTTTCACCGCATGCCCTCGCATCACCGCAAACTACCAATGCATTTCCTTCATTCGCATGCCTTCGATTGCTTACCATCGCATCCATCGTGTCCAACGCATCCATCGCGCATGCCTCCATCGTCGCATGCCTCTATCCATTGCATCCAATGCATCTAAGGTCCAGCACCCTTGGATGTGCAACTTGAGGCTGCCGCATGCGTTGTTCTAACCTCTCAATACATTTGGTTGCCGCATGCGTTGTTCTTGGCCACACTTTGGCTTCTTTCAATGCCCCAAATAACCTCTAAATGATCAAGGCCAACACATGGAAAACGCCTAGTCAATTTTCTTGCTTCCAACACATGGGTTATACTTAGCCAATTTTCCAAGATTTTCCCAAGAGTCAAGTTTTCAAATTCACATTTTTCTTCTAATTTCCCACCCTTTTCTCTACCATTACACATTAGTTTCCACACCAACCTACTCACCATACTGGTCTCAGTAAGAAACATACTCAGGTAGAGAAATTAGGGTTCAGGGTTCACAACATAGACTCCATTTCATCATCCATGGCTTTTATCAATTGTTCCTTGTCAACATCTTCCATTGCCTTCTTAAAGGTTAATGGATCCTCTAAACCATCATCTTGTATGATGTTTTAATTTCTGTTAAACCCATGTAGCGTTCAGGTTGTTGAATAACCCTCCCACTATGACGAGGCATCCCCAACTCTTGAGATGGACGTGACGGGACAACAACCGTTTTTTATGGACCAACTTGATCAAGAACTCTTGTTGATTTATCTGTAGTATCTTTAGACAGTTCTTGCAATATTAGTTTACTGTGAGGTAGATGATTCTTAATATAATCATCTTCCAAGAAAGATGCATTTGTCGATATAAACACTTATCTTCTTGAAGATCATAAAAGTATCCTCCTTTTGTTTCCATGGGATATCCTACAAATAGGCATAATTCCAAACGTGTTTTCAATTTCTTAGGATTTTGTACCAACATGTGTGCTGGACAACCCCAGATGCGAAAATGACGTAAACTTTCTTTGCATCCTTTCTATAATTGATATGATGTTTCTGAAACACTTTTGGATGGAACAACGTTCAGAATATAAACTGCAGTATGTACTGCATATCCCAAAAAAAATTGAGGTAATTGAGCATAACTCATCATAGACCGAACCATGTCCAACAAGGTTCCATTTCTCCTTTCTGCAACACCATTTTGTTATGGTGTTCCAGGTACTGTGAATCGGGATTGAATTCCATGATCTACTAGATAGTTCTGGAATTGCAAATCCATATATTCACCACTTCGATCAGATCGAAGTGTTTTAATTATTTTACTTAACTGATTCTCAATCTCAGCCTTAAATTCTTTGAACTTTTCAAGAGTTTCAGACTTGTGACTGATTAAGTAAATATAGCCATATCGAGAATAATCGTCAACAAAACTAACGAAGTACTGATATCCTCCTCGAGCTTTAACATCGTCGGACCATAAAGGTCTAAATGTATAAGTTCAAGAGGTTCTTTGGCATGAAGGCCTTTGTCAGAAAAAGATCTTTTCGTCATTTTTTCCTCAAGACATGATTCACATGGAGGTAGGAAACTGTCTTCTAACTGATTTCGATGACCGTTTTTTACCAATCTCTCAATCCTGTTGAGATTAATGTGACCAAGCCTGAGGTGCCAAAGATAGGCATTAGGAGAAATTTTCTAGTTTTTATGAGTTCCAGTCGTTTTAAACATCTTTATATTTAAAATAGCTTTTGCTTCTGTTGGTTGTAATATGTATAAATTATTTGCAAGTCTAGCAGAACAAATATGAACACCTCTTGAATAAACAAGCACTTCATTATATTGAAAAGATATACTGTACATATTTTCTAAAAGACAAGAAATGGAGATCAGATTCCTTTTCATCTTAGGTACAAAGAACAAATTCTTGAGTAAGATAAAAGAATCTCCAAAAAAACAACTTCACATCTCCCACTGCTTCGGTTGAAATGACTTTACCTGTGCCCACCTTGAAAGTCATCTCATATTCAGAAAGTCTTCTCCAAGAACTAGTTTCCTGTAGAAAAGTACAAACATGATTAGCGACGCTTGAATCTAATATCCAGGTAAGGTGAGAATTTTCCACTATACATGTTTCAACAACTAGTAAATCATATTTACCTTGTTTATTCTTTTCTACTTTCTTTTCAGCTAGATATTTTGGGCCATTTCACTTCCAATGCCCAACCTCTCCACAATGGAAACATTTTCCCTTGGGAGTTTTGTTTTTGTTTTTCTTCGCAGCGGTTTTCTTTTTCCGTTTTCCTTTCTTTTTCATCTGTACGGTTTTATCTTTTGATGAAGAAGAAGGACCAGCTTTCTTATCATCAACGGGTTTCGTACCAGATGTAAACCCTTTGTAAAACTTTTTCGGTTTAGAAATAACATTTATTTCCTTTTCCTTGAGTTTCATCATTGATTGATAAATTTGTAATTCATTCAACAACGTCGTTAAGTTATAAGTGATTTTGTTCATGACAGCATTTTTCCTAAACGACAAATAGCTCTCAGGAAGAGATTCCAGTATCATGCTCACTTTACTTGTTTTGTCTATCATAGCCCCGTGAGCCTCTGCAATGTTAAAATGGATCATCATGTCGAGAATATGTTCTCTCACATTGGTCCCATCCTTCATACATGTCACATACACATATTTAATGGCTTCATGTCTAACAGACGATGACGATTGCCCGAACATCTCCTGTAATGATGCCATGACCTCACGAGCTATGGGCATGACCTCATGTTCCTTGTTGAGTACATCAAATATACTCGCCAAGATATAGGCCCAGGCTTTTTCATTCGCCCTTACCCACCTATCATCAACATTTCGAACATTTCCGGTCACCCTTGAACTGGGAATTAGAGGACACTCCTCCATTAAAACAAACCTCAAGCCATCTATTACTAATATTGTATTGATATTTGATTTCCAATTGGAGTAACCCTCTCCGTTAAATTTTTCATAAGTAAGCAATTGTATAATCGAGTTCGACATTGCTGAAACATTTTAAACAAATTCTATTAAATATGCATCTAATTGATTTTAGCAAAGCTAATAAAGTACCCAATAAATATTTATTTATTTGCAACGATACTTAAGTGATTTAGAACAAGTGCTACCGTGGGGTAGTCAAGAATTCCTTCATAGAAGCAAGACAGTTCTTGACCAAATACTATTATCTAGAATAACTCATATCCCAATAGTTCTTTTGATTATCATTTTCAGTCAAGATCTATACTAACACTTAGTAATTCTTGTAAGTGTGACCTGCCATTTTCAGATCTTATAGGACGGTATGAATATGCCTCCTAGAGAGAAGACAATATCCAAGATGGAACTATAAGATCCTATTCATTTTACTGATGCTTGGGTTGTTCCGAATCCTATGTTACAACCCTCCGTAGGGATCGTCGTTGTTAACGACTAGCTAGTGCCGTATAAAAACGACAACAAGCGCAACATAGGAATCTCGCAGTTCAAACTAATGGAGGAGACCGTAGGACAATGTTGACACATTTCCTTCACCCACTTACTATAAATACTCTCTCCGTCCACCTTGATATTGACTCTGTCTCTTATACACATCTAGATGTGTATAAGAGACAGGTATGGAGCAGTCGAGGTAAAATCGACAAGAAGCCGAGCATGGATCTCACGGTGTGAACTCTTGAGGATGTGAGAGCTAATAACTATATATCAAATATATTGTTAATCTCCCACTGAAGTTTTCTAAATGTTTGGGTAATTTAATCAGGCATGACGGCAATTTCATACAAGCTAAGTCTAAGTGGTTTATCCAAATATAACTCTTATAATTGGATTTAACCTACAATGTTTAGGTGATAAAATTAGTTAACAACTCTCAAGTTTTCGGTCATAACCCCCAGGTAGGAGGTGTTCCGTAAACCGTCAACTTAAGTACCCCTAGTCTTAGACAGGTTTATGAATCGATATGAGTTTGTAACTGTATTTTATAAGGAAACAATCTATTTGAACGATTAAAATTAGTTGTTAACCTAAGTGAGCATGCAGCTGTTCTTTGTTATGGATTTTAAATGTCTAACCAATTTTATAACAACTTACAAGATTTAGACATGCTTAAACATCCACAACATTCAACAAAGGTATCTAATATAACTATTATATTAAACATAACCCTAACATGCATACTATATATTATAACAATTATAACATACTGTGAATGCATGTAACATGCTTCCTACAGTGGGGTTTTAAATCTACATGGCATACTGTATGCATATATATGAATTTATTTAATTATCACATACATCACATGTATAAACGATTAAATACTAACTGTTATGGTTTTCGTTTTGGCATAAACAAGCAAACAAACAGCTAACTATTATAAACAGCTTTAAAACCATCTTTGAATCGCTCGAACTACTCCAAACTGAACCCAAAACAACTTGAACCGGGCTGGACGAGTCTGAACCGGACCAACAAAGCCTGAACCGAACCAACCACGACCATTTGAGGCTGAACCGGATTGAACCTTGAGTAAACCGGTCGAATTGGTTGCTCTCAGTCCAACCTCAATATGCTGCTAAGGCTGATCGTGTAATGCCTGGATGTAATCATCTAGTGTCATCGCCTGGGGTTGTGAGGAAGTACACGATTGTATAGTGTTTCCTGAAACCTCAACGATCGTTTAGCTCTATCGCATAGGACTAGACGATCGTTTAGTTCCATCGTAGTACAATCGTTTAGCTCCATCGCATGTACTAAACGATCACATAACACCATCGCCTAGCGCATTTAAGTCATCATTTAGTATCCGCCCGCAGCTAAACGATCGCATGGCTCCATCGTATAGAACATCATCGCATTGTATAGCATTTATCTACACGATCGTTTAGCTCCACAACCAAATGAATGCTCAGTGTTATCTCGTAACAATTCATCGCATCGTTTAGCACGTGTCATTGCTGAACGATCGTATAGCACCATCGTTTAGCAAAATCAACGAATCGTCTAGTTCCCACGACAAAAACTAAACGATTGTGTAATGTTATCGTATAGCTAATGAACACATTGCTTAGCTCTCGTAGGTACATGATCATTTAACGTTCAACGTCACAACGACCAGCATATATTACTAAACGATCGTATAGATTTTCTTCTCATCTTGTAGCATCTAGAGCTAAATGATCGTTTAGCAACTAGACCTCAGCAATAGATTGAAGCAGAAGCTGAAAACTCTAGAACAACAGCTCGACCTTCTTTGTTTGTTTCTTCAATTACATCTTAATTTCAACTCTAATGACTCCAAATAAATTATAGACTCTTGCTAACACATAAATTCTCATCAAACAAGAGCCAATTACAAATTTAATTGAGAAATTAAAGGGAATTAAAATGCAAAAACAGAGAAAACCATAGCAGTTCATCAGTTTCATATATCTCATGAAAAAACACCCACTTTGCCAAAATTAGACCGAATTGAAAGCTTTAAAGATGCTCTGATACCAATTGAAAGAGTAAAACAACATGCAGTGGAAGTATCAAGGATCCATAAGCTTTCTAATTCACTAATTTTAGCAAAAACTAAAGCATGCTCTTCTCACAAAGTGGGTTTTATGAACATACTTTTGATGAACTCTTCAAGATAACGCATGTTCAGCTGCTGTCTACTCTTGTTATCAACGTGAACCACCTCAAAGCCTTCCCTACAATGCTCTTGGTGCTTTAGGCAGAGTTGTTGGACTCAATAATAGCTTGAAGATGTGGAAAACATATAGAAACTTACAGCAGCACAGCTGAAAAAGACAGCTTCTTCTTCAGAGAAATTTCTTTCAAAAATTCTGATCATTATCGCCTCCTCTCCAATAACTCAAATCTTCTTTATATACTAGGATGAACATGCAAAAAGATGGAGTGCATGGCTTGCAGCTCATGCTTGAAGAATCAAGGTAGAGAAGATCATGGTTTGTGTTTGAGCATAAAAATGATAATAACGGAGAAAACTCTTTTTCAATTATGTAAAACCATGCAAAACGATTTTCATTTTCTTTTTAAAACAAAAAAGATATTAAATAATTTTATTCAAAATTTAATTTTCTTAAATTAATTTCATAAATTAACTTAAAAAAATAATTAATTTAATATCAAATATTAAATTAATTTTTGCACAATAATCATCTTTATATATTTAAATCACATTTAAATATTTATTCTCTTGTTCCATTTAATTTGAACGTTTCAAATTATTCTTTCAAGCTACCCCAAAGCTTATCCATTTACGAGCTATTAGGGGGACCTTGCGGACCTACAAATCATGGGCTTCAACGATTCGAGGTTAATTGACTAAACCCATTAGTCCGATCTAACCCCCATTTGTTAACTAATGGGACACTCCACTATTTAAGGTAGGAGTGAATTCCATCTTGCAAGATTATGTCCCTAGCTATTTATTCGGTTTTATCCCCAAACTGTTAAGCTTATTGAGCAGTGTTGTTGGACTACTCTCACCATTTGCAGATCAGAGGACAATCCCGAACAAACAAGAGTTCATAACTAGCTTAGGATTAAGATCAAGTTAACCTAGGTTATATAATAAATGAAATAGTCAGTTTTAACAGTAAACAGTCGTTATAAAGAAAAGTGACTATTTTCGTGGTCAAGTCTATATGCAAACTCATTGCATAGGATGCCCCCACTCTCATGTCTCAATATGAACAATTTGTGGATCACATCGTTTGTAGCACCTTATAACTTCTTGTAACAACTACAGAGTGGGTCACATCCAATAGTGTTACTAGGATGAGATACCCAATTTCATCCATATATTTATTAGACCATTTAGGCTATATACTATCAACTTGATCCTGTTTATATCACTACATAAAGTTACAGCATTCAAACTATAGCCAAGGATGCGTTTATTGGATTTTCATAATAAGATGAAAAATCAACAAATCATTGTTATTGATTAAATAGAATGTTTAACACGAACTGCGAGTTCTAGGACATTCCCAACAAGAAATTCTCTTTATAAAGTCAGATTAATCAGTACTAAGTGCTAAGCTTCCATACTTAACCATTTTCCTTCTTTAAACTCATCCTTTACCTCAGAATGCACAAATCCAATCTAACTTAAATATTTGATCCAACATTTTACTTAACTTAAACAATAAACATAATTAAAAAGATGAAAGTAAGGTACGAGTTTTAAAAGTATAGTAGAGGCGGTCTCATTCGCATATGAAGTCAACTATCCTCTACATATGTCTAATACAGCGGGTAGTTTCACGGTTCACCCTTAAGGCTTCAGTAGCTGTTCTAAAAGCTTGCTCACCTAATGTATCTCCACTCTCGAGTTGCCATTGTGGCTGATCTGGAAGTTTAACTCTAAGTGGTTCCTCTTCCTCTCCTAGCTCTTCTTCTTCTTCTTGTTCATGGTGTTCCTCAACACCACGACCTCAAAAGGCTGAGATATACGTTCTAGATATTGGAGCTTTACACCCTATATGATCCTCATCTCTACATATTTATACCTCGGACCTCTGACATAGCAAAGTGATAAGACTAGGATGTCCTAGGCTACCTATATAGAGCAACGTCCACATCGTCTAATAGAAGTGTGAATAACCCTCCCAACATTTATGGACAAACCCTAAATAAGACAGTAACAGAGCTTTGCTCTATCTCTTGTTACGTTGGTTAATATGAGTACAAAAATTAATCTGGAGCAGACGAAAGCATGCAGATTTGTCCTATAATAGACATGTTTGTTGATCTAAACCGAAAGACAACACCGTTGGAACGTGTCCATTTGAGTGCAATGCTCATAGAGGGCCTCTATAATTTCCTATTCATCTAACGATTGAGACAGGAAACATCCATACTCATCATCGAATTGAGCAAGTCTAAAGATTTTGTTTATTCTTGAGGAAGAGAAGGAGACTCTGATGCCTCTCACCAACGAGACATCTCTGTCAACGTCAATGTTGGCATAAAACTCTCTCACTATAAGAACGCCGACCTCACCATGATTTGCTGCTACCCATATTTTGAAAGTTGTTTGAGGATAGAAATTTGGCTTTAAAGTTAAGGCCCTTTCTATTACTAAATTCCTAACGGCCACCACCTGATGGAACCTACTCTTAGCCTCTTCAGAATTAAACCTAGGATTGTTAATCACGGGCTGTGGAGGAGAATTCCTACCACTAGTGCTGGCAATGTTCTTCCCTTTTTTCACCCTAGGACCCATGAAGAATTGTCTAATAAAAAGTTCACAAAAATTAGGGATTAAACTAAGGGAATCTAAACAAACTCTTCTAAAAGATCTCTCAAGAAAGAATCAGACCACTACTCAATTTTGGAACCTACAAATAGAAAAATCCCAAGCATCTTATTTCTAGACTATCCAAAAATCTATCACAACTCAATTTCCATTTGAGCTAAAAATTCACCAATCAATCGTAACTCAACTACAATTAAGATCATGATTAAAGGATTCGAAGAAAACAAAGTACATTACCTTAGATTGAGAAAGAGATCTTGCTTGAGGAGAAAAAGCCATAAAAGCGCTTTTGGGTGAAAAACCCAAAATTTCAAGGTGGAAACTTAGATAAGTGAAAGAAAGATGGAGTTTTTAGAAGGAAAAATCCAAGAATTTTGAGTTTAGAGGTGAAAATCGGTGAGGGGTGGGTGAAAATTTGAGAGAAATTTGGTTGGGAGAAGAAGAGAATTCGTTTTAGGTATCCTTCAAAATGCAGAATCTGTGTGTAAAATGTAGTTCTGTCTTGTAGCATCGCGACACTGCTTACACAAAGTTGCGACGCTGTACCCTTTTTTTTTTTTTTTTTTTGAAATGAAATTGAGACTAACCTAAATTTATTAAAAACAAAAACTTAAAACAAAATCTGAAATTAAAACTAATTCTAAAAATTAATCCTAAAATTAGAAACTAGGAAATTTTTAAATTTTTGTTTTATTTTTGAAACCTGGCTACCTCTAGGAAGGGAAAATTTTAACTTTTGCTCGATCTGACCCCCTTTTTTCATTTTGCAAGGTACATAGAAATTTTCATACTTCTCTGGTCCTCTCTTAGATGATTCCATATAGCCTGGTAGGGCTATAAGAGTACTCATCTTTTGATGAGAACCAGACATGTTAAATTTGTTTTTTCTAATTTTTGGCAAAAAAGAGAAAAATAAACAATCAAAAGACTCAAGTGACCCAAAAGAGTCGAAACAAAGAAAAGACTCAACAACAGACTCTGACTCATAAGGATAACATGAGCAGTACTAAAAAATATAAGAGATGCCAGAGGGAAGAATAGAACGAGGTTTGGTAACCTCAAGCTCTATTACCTGAGACTTCTCAATATGAAGTTGTGACTTATACTCTACCTTACTGACTTGTTTTTGGAAAGGCAGGGAATAAATATCTTCTTTGTCAGTAAATTGGTTGAATTCCTAAAATGCGGCGATCTCAGTGCAACAGACAATGGAAGGCTAGCAACAACTTTGCAGTATAAGCCTCGGATGTGCAAGTTGAGGAACGAGCTTTTCCTCAACTAGAATGGGGGTTTGAGCCTCCAGATGAGAATTAATAGATTCCTGCACATACTGAAAAGAAGCATTAGCAAGTTCACACATAATAGAATCCAAAGTCTTACTTTGACCTATACTCTAAGGAACTAACTGTTCAGCATTATGGTCGATGCAAGCAACTTCACTGCACAATTCGGTATGACTAGAAGATTATTGATCCCAAGACTCTTCTAGTCTCCCCACTGATTCAGTAATTTGAGCAATGAGGTTACTAAAATTAATAAATTTAGTTTTAACTTCAGTTACAAAACTAAAGCTATCTTGTTCGAAACTAAAGGATTCTTGTTGACTGAGGGAGGATTCCTACACAATCTCACAAGAATTGTTAGAAAGTTCCTTAACTAATTCTTCTAGAGAAATACCTGAATTGGAGGAAGAGGCATGTATCGACATCTATGTTTGGCTACGTATCTCACAGGGAGGGCAATTTTCGCGTACAGGACCACGCAAAACCTGTGTTTGCCTAATAGCCAGATCTTGAACAAAAGAGGGTCAGTTGAAAAACTTGACTTTTAAGTTCATTTATTTCTCTTACCTCTTGTCCTTCCTTACGTTGAGTTGCTTGTCTCGAAAGAAGTGCATAAAAGATATTCATATTCAACCATATTAAAACAAGTGACTCAAAGAAAGAAAAATATTTTTGGTGTTTTTAAAGTTTACAAGTTGAATTTAACTAAGAAAGATATTAAATGGCTTAGCCTTCCATGGGATTGGCGCCATTTTGTTCGTGCTTGAAATCGATGTTGTTAACTCCAAACCGAAACAAAAATATTTATAAATCACTAAAACCTACATCTTATACTAATAAGTAGCATAAGTGGAAAGTACGGGATCGATCCATAGGGAAGCCTTATGTCTAATCATTTCTTAAGCTAAATTCAACTATAAAACCAATAAAAATGAGGGCTTTGATAAAATGAGAAACATGCTTGAAACTAGAAAAGAGAGAATAAATGTAAAAAAGTATTGGTCAATCTCAATTCTAGTTCAAGTGAGACATTCAATGAAATTTCTACCATTGATTTCTACAAATTAATTATGCAAGCGAATTATGCCACAACGACTCACTTGACTCGATTAAGCTAACATCTACGACGGCGGATAGCTAGCAAAAATCTAATCAAGAAAGTGTTCTAAACATTGATTAAAGTTGGAAGACTTAACTCTAATCAACCTATATTCTTTTATCATATTGGGTTCGATATCGTCCACATAGAATAGAAAACTTATGCATTAAGTTCAAGAATTCAATTATGTTGATTAATTGTCAAGATAGTCATATTCAATTGATCAAAATTATCTTTGAATCTAGCAATTAATGTATTACAGGAATAACCATCAAATACAAAATTAACTATTTCCACTTAGTAGATCGTAGCTAGACATTCTTATATGTTAATACATTCGAAGCAACATATTCAAGCAAGATTGTAGCAAAACTAACAATCTTGGCTATACATGCTCAAAAGATAAAGATTCTTAAATATGCTTTTAAAAGTTCACATTGATTCAAAGAAGCATATATCAAGATTTCAATTAGTTAAAGGAAAGCAGAAAACTTAAGAAATGTATAAAAAATTCTTGAACTAGAGATGAAATTGAAGAAATTACTTTATAAATTCATTGATAAATCCATGAAGAAATACAATACATTGTTTACAATTCAAAAATGAAATGAAAATCTAACCCAATTGGAACAAAATTACCAAGGAGATGAATTGATCTTGAGAGAAACTCCAGACTCCATATAAAAATTCTTCCTCACTTTGTCAAAAATGAAAAAAAAAAACCTTTTATATTCACAAGTGTAGCGACTTGACGCTATGGATAATGTTGCAACGCTAATTCGTAAAAAAAGCCAAGAAGTATTGGATGAGGGTCGAGATGCTTGGTTGATACTCGGTTGCGTAAGGCGCGTGCACGACCATTTCCATCAAATTTCGGAGCGTTGTGATGCTCTTGGGTAGCGTGGAAACGTTGCCTTGCTGTGCAACAATGTGATGCGTGATGTCTTTTAGGATTGCTCAATGCATCTTGGAGGGCCATGATGCTGCTTTTGATGGCATTTTGGTAAATATTTTGACTCTCTTCAATTTTGTTGATTTCTTGGTTCTTCTTGATTCTTTTTAGTCCAAACTTCTTATAATAACTCCAAATTACTCCCCATACTATTTTACCTATAAAATTGACATATTAAGCAAATAATGGAAGTAGAATTGAGGGAAGTATTATAGAAAACATAGCTCTTTTAAGACCCATCACGAATACATTTGCGCTTGTCAAGTTGTTGGCAACCCCATTTTTATGAACTCATATACTTGGTCTATGATTTCACAACCCCATTTTGGTCAATACTTAATTAAGTAATATTATTTTTAAAGAAAAACGGTTAGTGGTTGTCTTATTTATCATGCTAATGTTAGTCATACATGTGTGTGTTAATTTATATATTTTCTTTCCACGTTTTTCATTGTTCGAGTGTTGATATGTAGGTAAAATGAATGAATTTTGTTCAAAAAATTGGAAATTTTTTACATATTAAGAAGATATACTGACACTTACATATATAGTGTATAATATTATCATGTTCATTTTGATGGTGTGTATCTATCATATATTTTAAAGTGACATATAAAATATTTTGTGTTAATTATTCAAACAGAATGAACTAAGGCATCGCTGTGAAAGGATATTGGGTTCGGATTTGTGGACAAGTGTTAGGTTTAAGGCTTCAATCAACTCCAGTAATTTGATGATAACAAACTCAAGTTGTTGTATTATATATATATATATATACATATATATATATAGTGTTTCAATGTATTTATTTTATAAAGTTCAAAAAGACGATTCCGATGCATCTTGAATTGTTTGAATCGGAGTTTAAACGAAAAAATATGAGTAAAAGGAAGATTGGAAACAAATTTCAACGTGGTGATGACATGGTAATGACGTGGCAAACATGGACCAACCTTAATATGACATGTGATAGATTGTTGAAGAGAGATGAAAATGGAAAAAAAAGAAAAGAAAAAAAGAAACGTGGGATCACATGAGATTTCAACATGTGGCATCCCAAATCTATGAATTAAGAAAAAAAAAAAAAAAGGAAAAGTGGGAATACATGTAGCCCCTCCATATTCCATCCCAAATCTTTTTCTAAAATTAATCTCCTTTATTTTTTTCTCCCCATTTAGTCTCAACTATCCATTCTTTTACTCTAGATCCAATGGTTGAGGTTAGACCCTTCGTTTTTTAATAATCAATCATTCACCCATCCTTTTAGCCACCTGCTCGAAAAATGAAAGAAAATTTCCAGCACACTAATCACCCATTTTTCCATCCTCCAAGTGCACAAAAGCTCATATTTGTCTTGTTCTTTACAATTTTTACAAGTGTAGTAGTTGAGAGAAAATTGTTGGAGTGTCGTAGAGCTAAACTTATGAATCTTACCTACTTAGAGGTGGCTTTTTTATTTTAGTTTTTCATTGGAATTTTGTATTAAGAAACAGGTACACCTCAGGTCGTGAGAAAAGGAAATTGGTTAGATCTTGTGTAAACCCTGAACTCTATTTTCCCTACAAGTATGATAATTAGTATGTTAATTAGAATTAAGTAAAAGTTAATATTATGTTTGTAGGAAAAGCTTGAAGATGGCTAAAGAATAAAGAAAAGTTCTATGTATTGAGAATTAAGGCTCTCGGGTAGCAAGGCATTCATGACATTTGGTAAAGAAAATATGGCTAAGTGTGGAAGCTATGTGCCATGCATTGAAAGTTGTTGAGGTGTACGACAACCATGTTTCACAGAGGTTAGTTGAGCGTATGATGGGCATAAGGCATGGAGTGAGCGGCCAAACATAGGCCAATATGATGCCATACATTGAGCAAAGGTATGCATTGGTCAAGCTCATCTTGAGGTTAGTTTGGGCACTTAATGACCGTGAGGCTAAGTGTTAGCTAAAGGTGAGGTGTTGGTGTTGGGCATTGGCCTACACGATAATGGAAGAGGCGATGACACACATGATGGAAGTAGTGTTGGGAATGTCCTAGAACTCGCAGTTTGTGTTAAACATTCTATTTATCAATAATAATAAACTGTTGATTTTGCATTCTATTATGAAAATTCAATAAACATATGCATGGCTATAGTCTGAATACTGTACTTTATGTAGTGACATAAATAGGATTAAGTAAATAGTATATAGCCTAAACGGTCTAATAAGTATATGGATAAAATTAGGTATCTCATCCTGGTAACACTATTGGATGCGGCCCACTCTTTAGTTATTACAAAGAGTTGTAAAGTGCTACAAACAATGTGATCCACAGATCGTTCGTGTTGAAACATGTGAGTGGAGGCATCCTATGTAATGGGTTTGCATATAGACTGGACTGCGAAAATAGTCACTTTTCTTTATAACAACCGTTTACTATTAAAACTGACTATTTCATTTATTAAATAACCTAGGTTAACTCGATCTTAATCCGGAGCTAGCTATGAACTCCTGTTTATTTGGGATTATCCTTTGATCTGAAAATGGTGAGGGTAGTCCAAAATCCTCCCATTTTGGGGATAAGACCGGATGAATAGCTAGGGATAGCCCTGTAAGATGACTCCTACTCGATTTAGGTTTAGGAGATAGATTGTTCTCTTAAGTACTGATTCCAGGTCTTGAACAATCGGGGCCCCGCCTTCTCATGATAGAGAAAGGACTTGATTCATAGTTATTATGAATCAGAATTCTTCATTTCATAGTAAGAATCTTCTATACCGGCTGTAGCGATTATATGTCGGATAGGCGCCCGCCCCCAAGCCAGTGTCCATCTTCATGAAATGACATTGGTAGACGGGTTGGGATCAGTGGGAACTTAAGGAGAAAGATGTATTCACAGGGGTAAAACGGTTATCTTGACCCAACTGTGATTACAAACAACATGTGAAGGATCGACTTACTGATTATGGTTATATAAAGAGGACATAATATACCTACAGTGAGGGGAGTTCAACTATGGGTTTATAGTGGAGTGACCCATTAGTTAACGAATGGGGGGTAAATCGGTCTAATGAGTTTAGCCGATTAATCTTGGATCGTTGGAGCCCATGATCTGTAGGTCCGCGAGGTCCCCTACTAGCTCGTAAATGGTTAAGCTTTAGAGTAGCTTGAGAAATAAATTTGAAACGTTCAAATTAAAATTAAACGAAATAGAAGAATATATATTTAAATATGATTTAAATATATGGAGATGGTTTTGTGCAAAAATTAATTTAATATTTGATATTAAATTAATTAGTATTATTTCAAAATTAATTTACGAAATTAATTTTATAAAATTTAAATTTAAATTTTAAAATCAAAATTGAATTCAGAAATTGGTTTTGATTTTTGAGAAAAGTTGGAAAGTTCAAATACAAGCAAAAATGGAGAATCAAGATTTTCCACTACCATCTTCTTCATGCTCATGCAAAACCCCATTACGTCATCTTCATTTACTCAAAGCATGAGCTACAAGTCATGCAGCATTCTTCTTTGCATGTTCACTTGCAATAAATAAAGAAGATTTGAGTGAATTTGAGCCATGCATTCCATTAGAAATTTGAGAGAAAATTTCAACTGGAAGAAAAGCTCTTCAAGTGGTGTGCTGCTGTGAGCTTCTCCTTGTGTTTACATTGCTTCAAGTTGTTCTTGAGTCTCAAAACTCAGTTTAAATCACCAAGAGGATAGTGGGGAAGATCTTGAGGTGGTTCATGGTGATCTTTGGACAAAACTGCTACTGATTGATCGAGATCTTGAAGAGTTTTACAAAGGTAACCCTCTTATTTAGATGAGCATGCTTTAGTTTCTACCAAAATTAGTGAATTTGAATGCTTATTGATCCTTGTTACTTCCGTTGCATATTATTACACTCTTTCAATTGGTATCAAGACTCATGTAAGCATTCAATTCGGTTTAATTTTGGTAGGGTGGGTGTTTTTCATGAAATATATAAAACTGATGCACTGATATTTGAGTTCTGAGATTTGGCATTTTATTTCTCTTTAATTTCTCAATTAAATTTGTAATTGGCTCTTGTTTCATGAGCTTATATGTGTTATCAAGCGTCTGTAATTTATTTGGAGTCAATAGAGTTAAAATTAAGATGTAATTGAAGAAATAAGTGAAGAAGGTCGAGCTGTTGTTCCGATTTTTCAGCTTCTGCTCAAAATCGACGTTGAGGTTCAGTTTCTAAATGATCGTCTAGTTTCAGGCGTTATGAAGGAAAAGCTAGACGATCATATAGAAATAGGCATTGGTCGTTATGATATTGGAAGTTAGACGATCGTGTACCTGCGGGAGCTAAACGATGCATTGAAATGCAATACGATAGCACTACGCGATCGTTTAGCTTTGCATAGGAAATAAACGATGCATTTGGAGTGCTATATGATGGCACTACATGATCGTGTAGCTGCGGTGCGAGCTCAACGACGCAATGACGTTCTATGTGATGGAACTAAGCGATCATGTAGCTACGGTGGACACTAAACGATGACAAGAAGCGTTATGCGATGGTGTAGTTCTACTCGAGAGCTAAGCAATTACACTATGCGATAGACAGTAGACACTAAGCGATCATGTACCTTAGCTCAATGCAAGGCGATGATGTTAGACGATTGCCTTCAGTGTTACACGATCGACCTTAGCGAGATTTTGAGGTTGGACGGAAAGTAAGGTTCAACTGGTTTTTCTCGAGGTCTAATCAATTCAGCCTTAAAGGGTTTTTCGCTGGTCTAGTTCAGACTTTGTTGGTTTGGTTTAGACTCATTCAGTCTGGTTCAAGATGTTTTGGTTCGGTTTGGAGTGATTCGAGCGGTTCAAAAGACGGTTTTGAAGCTGTTTTTGTTAATAGGCCTCTTGTATGCCTTGTTTATGCTAAAACTAAAAACCGTATCAATTTAGTATTTAATTGTTTATGCATGTGATGTATGTAATAATTAAATATTTCATATAAAGCATACAGTTGCCATATAGATTTAAAACCCCACCGTAAGGAAGCATGTTACAGCATTGAAAGTAATGTTATAATTGTTATAATATTATAGTATGCCCTGTTAGGGTTATATTTAATATAATGGTTATATTAGATACTGAAATGCCTTTGTTGAATGCTGTGGATGTTTAGCATGTCTAAAATTGTGGTAAGCTGTTATAAAATGGTTAGAAGTTTTAAAATCCATAACAAAGAACAATTGCATGCTCATTTAGGTTAAACAATGTCACACCCCGCCCCCAGACCACCTTCTCAGCCTAGGAGAGGGATGCGACTGCAGCAGTTATCAACCCTTGAGTGACACTTACTGTTCTAATGATTCTTGCAGAATAACTCTGATACCATACTATACTTATACACAGCGGAATAATTAAGTCGAGGAGATAAACTATAACGAATATAAGTAGGCCCATCTTTTATTATGACTATAACGTTTGTAACAACTTAAGGACTTAACAACAAGTTTACAAACGACAACGTAAAAAACTCTTCGGTAGTGTAATTGGGGCACGTGGCAGACCTTGACCTAGCAGCATCCTGGAAACTCCTCGTCTTCCGCTACCTGGAGGGGGGGATTAAGAAAACATTTTGAAGAGTGTAGAGCTACAAGCCTAGTGAGTGGTTCTTTTTAAGATGAAAATCATTTTGAAAATCATCATTTGGGAAACCAATCAAAATGTTGGCACTCACACTAAACTCAAGTGCAATCAATGGCATAATCACGTAGCTACTAATTTGTATTCAACATCAACACATAGCAAGCATATTCTATCATCAAAACAGTAACAGATCACCTATGGAAACCTTCCTATGACCCCAATTCCTGCCAATGTGCACATCGACCATTTTATTTATCCCGCTAGTCATGCTTAGGTACTTGACAATATTTCCTGCCGGTCGTCACAGACTATTATTTCCCGCCGACCAATTTTCCCGCCGACCGAAGCCGACCATTATTTCCCACCAAGCACCTTTTATTAAGCATGCTAACCACATCCCGGGCATAATCGCAGTTTCCATAGTCACACACAAACAATATCATGGCATCACAGTATTTACGGTGCACTTCTCTTTTAACTTAAGTAAATATTCACAATGGACTCTACTGTAATGCTTGCGAGAGATGACGACAAACCCTATAATTCATAGGATAGCAAATTCTAACACCTCAAGACTGTGATGTTTAGGTTATACAACTATAATATTCACATTACGTACTGATTAATCAAAGACACAGTGCTAACAAAGAAGTATAACACCCATAGTACATCAAGCTACCCACTGTACTTCCAGACTAACAAGGCATGTACTATTCACCAAATATACTGACTTTACCCAACTATCATGCTAACAAATGATGCTCTGGAGTGACATAACATTTACCACGCATACTAACCTAGCAAAATTATCATGCTAGCAGGGTGGTATTTTCTCATGCAACATAATACGCAGAACATCTACTGAGTTACTAAAAGCAATGTCACACTCACAACATATGTTAACTATAAAGCTATAACACTCACGACATATGTTAACTATCAAAACTATAACATTCACAACATATAACTATCAAAACTATAACACTCACGACATATGTTAACTATCNACATATGTTAACTATCAAAACTATGACGCTCACAACATATGTTAACTATCAAACCTATAACACTCACAACATATGTTAACTATCAAAACTATAACACTCACCTTAATTGCTTAGGAGCCTTTCTAATAGTTCTTTTTTCTACCTGGGGCTCCCTTTTTACCCCTAGAATCTAGATCCAACTTATAGCTTAGATTACTCATAGTTATAAACCTTATTTTGAGATACTTCCTTCTACAAAACTATTCTAAAATGTCTCAAGAAGCTTATCATAAAATCCTTGCTCATAACTCTTCATGGTTTAGCCGGAATAATCCAAACATCAAGACTGGCCCAGCTTACCCGATAGCTCGACCCCTCTGTCTTTTTCTCATTCTCCAGCTCAATTCCTTAGAGATTCTTCTCCGGCAGCATAACCATGAATACTAGACTCTCTTATCTTTCATATGGCTTTGGAATTACATCAAACACTCAAATATATTGGGAGATCTTCTCGTCTCAATTTGATGCATTCTCCTCCACCCTCACTGTCCAATGCACTCTATTCTCCCCCTCTTTTTACGAATTTTATGATTTGTGATTTGAAAATGAAATCCCAACTCCCTATTTATAGGCGTTCAAATTGCTCGTGGGATTGATAGCACCTACTTGGCTGCATGGCTAAATGTTTAATCCTCTCTTTATCAACATAAGCTGACTTCACCTTGGTTCAATGTGTTCTTCCCAAATGCATCCAACACAATTTCTTAGGGTTTAAGAATTTCTCTTAATCGAACACCTAAATTTTAATTGAAAATTTCCCTTACTTCTTCAAGCTTTGTTTGTAATCAATTTAGGGTTTTCAATGTATAATCTATAAGATCGTGGCCAAATTCAACGCATAAATGCCCGACCGTTCAATGCACAGGCGGTTTCCTTCGATCGCATGGGCGTGACGTTCGAATGAGGCGTTTAGGCTGTCTCCGCTCTCTCTGCTCTCGCTCTCTCCATTTTCTCGCTGGGTCTCACTCTCTCCACTCTCGCTCTCTCCAACTTTCTCGCTCAAACTACTCTCTCCAATCTCATTCTTTCCAATCTCGCTCTCTCCCATTTCCTCTCCCATTTTCTCTCCAGTCTCGCTCTCTCCATTTTCTCTCCAACTTTCTCTCCAATCTTGTTAGCAACTGTGAATATGGTTTATCTCCGTGCAACTTCCACACGAATTTTGCCAAATAATTTTCTATATTTTCCTAAGTTCTTCAATCCTTTCTTCACTATTTAGGATTTAAGTCTTCAAGGTTTTCTCTTCTTTTTATCCTTTTAGGGTCCTCTCTACTCATACTCCAGGATCAAATATGGTTATCATAACTATAATACCTAACCATTATAGTTTACATTCACTCTTACTAATTGTTGATCCACAGAAGGTGACAATTATTACAGTTATTATGACAATTGTAAAATTATTAGATTATTTACATAACATAGGATTTAACTTTCTCCTAATTAACCCCTTAACCACTTACTTAAGTAGGAAAATGGAGATCCGGGTTTCACAAACAACTATTTTTAATCGTTAAAATAGATTGTTACCTTATAAAATACGGTTACAAACTTATATATGTTCATAAACCTGTCTAAGGTTGGGGTTACTTAAGTTGACGGTTTACGGAACACCTCTTACCTGGGGATTATGACCGAAAGATTGAGCATTATTAACTGATTTTATGAGCTTGCGTGAGCGATGTGAGATAATAAAATGGTTTATCACCTAGATTTTGTAGGTTAAATCTAACTATAAGTGTTATACTTGGATAAACCACTTAGACTTAGGTTGTACAAATTTAGTCGTTATACCTAAGTAAAATACCAAACACATAGAACACTTTAGTGGCACATTGACAATATATTTGATATATAGTTATTAGCTCTCAGGTCCTCAAGAGTTCACACTGTGAGATCCATGCTCAGCTTCGTGTCGCTTTTACTGAAACTGCTCCATTCGAAAAGTGTTTGCATGGGTCAATAACAAGGTGAATGAGGGAGGTAGTTCATAGTAAGTGGGTGAAGGAAATGTATCAACATTGTCCTACGGTCTCCTCCATTAGTTTGAAATGTGAGATTCCTATGTTGCGCCTGCTGTCATTTTTAGGCAGCACTAGCTAGTCGTTAATCGCGGCGATCCCCACGGAGGGTTGTAACATAGGATATGGAACAATCTAGGCTTCAGTAAAATGAATAGGGTCTTATAGTTCCGTCTTGGGTATTGTCTTCTATTTCGGAGGCATATTCATATCGTTCTATAAGATCTGAAAATGGCAGGTCACACTTAAAAGAATTACTAATTGTTAGTAAAGATCTTGACCGAAAATGATAACCAAAAGAACTATTGGAATATGAGTTATTCTGAAGATAGTATTTGGTCAAGGACTATCCTGCTTCTGTGAAGGAATTCTTGACTGCCCCTCGGTAGCAATTGTTCTTATCAAAGTATCGTTGCAAATAAATAAAGATTTATTGGGTATTTTATTATTTTTACTAAAAACGGATTTAGATCATATTAAATAGAGTTGTTTAAAATGTCTCAGCAATGTCAAACTCAATCATACAATTGCTTGCTTCTGATAAATTTAATGGAGAGGGTTATTGATAACGGGTAGAAATGCACATTATTATAAGCCTTTTATTTAGAATTATGAGGGCTAATAAGTAGAATATGTGGTGATTATACTAAGAATTCATGAGAAAAGTGAGCTTGCATCGATCAGCATTGCGTCGATCAGCATGCGGTGAATCCCACCATCATAAAAGGCGATCGCATACGCTCGTTGATGGATGTTGCGGCCATTAACCACATGCATCAATCACATAGAGGTTGCAGCTACAGAGTATAACCATAATAGAGGGATGAATGCAAGAAGTGGTGGAATGCAATGGTACTTCGGAAACCAAGCATGAATGCATACCTTGGGAGTATCAAAAGGTGATGTTGACATTTCACCTACCACGCCGTTAGTAGCAGAGATTCAGAGCAGGTCCATCACGCCGTTAGTAGCAGAAATTCAGAGTAGGACCATTAATGTGGTCGGCAATCGAGCTCTATAAATAGAAGCCTTAGAGCCCAACTTCAAATCATCCGAGCTTCTGCCTTAGGGCAGATCCTTGTGATCACAGACGAAAGCATGAGAAGACATTCTTTGAGGGTTCTTCATTCCTCCAACCATTCCGAGTGACGACCAGAGCTTTGCCAGAGATAGATCTTGAGAGAGATTACTCCACTGCACATCCATGGCACCACCGGTAGCCTTGACACACATCTGATGGAAGCAAGACATTGCTTACATCTAGCCCTCCATCGTTCTTCTATCTCTGTATTGTATTACATTTTGGCTTAAGACATTAATACATTTTGTGATCAATGCATTTATCTATTTACTTCAATTCCATCTTCATTTACCTCTTCTTTATCTCCCTTTACTTTCATTGCAACGACTAAGTAAGATTGCTAGAGTATCTTATACTTAATCATGCGGCATAAACATAAGCAGCATGTAGCAAACTACTGAGAGGTGTGTGTTGCACAAGTATTGTGAGAAAATCCTCTTTGCATAGTGTGAGGTTGTAGCAATGCTTGTCTATGAGCGGTCACAATGCTTATCTATGAGCTAATCAGCAACGACTAACTACCCGAGAGGGTAAGTAGTGGAACTCACTAAGCAAAGTAAGCAGTGTTCCTGGAGATATGAATAATCTTATGTCAACCATGCTTTATGTGATTACCTTGTCTTATGAGTGCATCATTCATCATTTGGGCATATTTAAGAGAGTATTCTGAAAACCAAATCTAGGCTTGAGAGAGTCAGATTGGATCGCATGAGCAAGAATAGAGGCTTAGGAATAAGCTCTATTTTCTATTACATAGCGGATGCACCCTATAGATAGGATATGATAGTATGCGGTCACATCGCATGCATCCAGAAATAGGATACGGTGGTATGCAGTCACCTTGTTTATGTGTTAGATCGCGTGAGCAAGAATAGAGACTTAGACATAAGTCCTATCGACACTATCGCATATGCATTGCATGCATCTTAGTCAATTATGTATAGCATAATTGCATAACTTGCGTTGGTTGGGGTTACCCTTGCGATCAAGCTTATTGATGCGGTAAAGTCATCCTCTCCACCATTTTATCTATTTTACCATACATCTTATTACGCGTTAACAGTTGTTGTGTCCCTACCAACTCTCATAGTCATACTTCCATTGCTTAATCTGTTTAGTTAGGAGTAGAAGTAGTGCATAGTCCTTAAACCTCAATCTTCTTTTATTCTTCACCGCAAACACATTACTTCGCAACATTTAGCTACAAGTCCCCAAGTTCGACCTCAGATCACCCCGAGAAACTTGCAATCCCGTTATACTTGGCGAGAGAGTAAGAAAACTTGTGGCAGGAATGCATGGTCATTGCATAGATTCTTATATGCATATTACATATCCCTCAGTCCAACACATGACCAGCGACGCATGGAGAACGAACGCATATCATATGATGAACGCATATTTATTTACTCTATTTTCCACGCATCAGTTATTTGAATTGAAAATCAAACATCAATATGATATTAGTTGTTGATGAACTGAGGTTTTTGTTAATGGAGGAGTGTCCTCCAGCTCCCAGATCAACAGCCACCCAAAATGTTCGGAATGTCTATGATAGGTGGGTGAGGGCGAACGAGAAAGCCCAGGCCTATATCTTGGCGAGTTTATCTGATGTACTCAACAAGAAGCATGAGGTCATGCCCACCACCCGCGAGATAATGGCGGGTCCGCAAGATAATGGCATCATTGCAGGAAATGTTCGGACAACCATCATCTTCTATTAGACATGAAGCCATCAAGTATGTCTATGTTACACACATGAAAGATGGAACCAACGTAAGAGAAACAGTTCTCGATATGATGATTATTTTAATGTTGCGGAAGGCTCATGGTGAGAATTGTATCAGCAACAGCAGAAGCAACAAGGATCATTAAGTACTCTAATTCATTAATTTTTGAAAATACAAAGCATGCTCTTGAAGAAATAAGTGAGTTTCATGACATACTTTGTAGAACTACTTCAAAGCTCGATCCCAACTGCAATCTTCTCCAAAACTTGTTGCAGACCACCTTAAGATTCTCTCCACTATTCTCTTGGTGCTCTAAATTGAGCTGTGGGACTCAAAACAAGCTTGAATCAAGGGATTTTTTAGAAGTACTCCCACAGCAGCAATCTGATTGAAGAACACCTTCTTCACCACGAATTTTCAACTAAAATTCTATCAATTGCATGCCTCAAAATCTCCAATCTCTTCAAATATATTGTAGACCATCATGCAAGGAAGATAATATGAGATGCAAATCATTGCTTGGAGTAATTGAAGGCAATTGAATGGATTTTGTGTGAGCTACTAATGAAGGTGATAACGAAAATATCCATTTATGTGTTTTCATTTTTCCAACTTTTCAAATTGATTTCAAAATCATTTCATTTTAAAATTGAAAAATTATTAATTTTTACAAAATTAATTTCACAGATTAATTTTTCTAATAAAATTAATAAACTTATTATTAAATAATTTAAATAATTCTATTAATTTAATATCAAATATTAAATTAATTTTTACACAAATCCACCTTCAAATATTTAAATCATATTTACATATTAATTCTCCTATTTCGTTTAATTCTTAAAATTAAACACGTAATTATATCTCATATAATTATTAATTCCCTTAATTCTGATTTGAACGTTTCAAATTAAATTATCACGTTATTCTAGAGCTAATCCATTCACAAGCTAATAGGGGGATCTCGTGGACCTACAGATCCTAGACTACAACAATCCGAGATTAATTGGCTAAATTCATTAGACCAAATTAATCCTCATTCATTAACTAATGGGTCACTCCACTAAAGCCCATAGTTGCACTCCCCTCACTGTATTTATACTATGTCCACATGATTTAACCATAATTAGTAACTCGACCCTTCACAGGTTGTTCATAATAACGGCTAGGTCAAATATCTGTTTTACACTCGAGATTACTTCATGTTCCTCAAGTTCCTACTGATCCTCTAATGAACAACTGGTTTGTGATCCAATCACTAAACCAAAAACTCTCTCAACCTAGTGAGAGGGTGGGGCCCCTTGTTCAGGACTTGGATTCAATACTTGAGAGAACAACCTTTCTCCTATCCCTAAATCGAGTAGGCATGAATTCCATCTTATACCCTATGTCCCCAGCTATCTATTCAATCTTACCCCTGAAATTGGAGGCTTATTGAGCCGGCGCTGTTGAGCCAACCCTCACCTATGCAAATCTAAAGATAATCCCAAATTAACAGGCGTTCATAGTTAGCTCAGGATTAAGATCGAGTTACCTAGGTCATCTAAGTGAAATAGTCAGTCTTATACAGTAAATAGCGTTATAAAGTAAGAGTGATTTATTTCTTAGTCCGATCTTATGCAAACTCATTGTTTAGGATGCCCTCACTCCTTATGTCATAACATGTACGAATAAGGATCACTTCGTATGTGACATTTTACAACTCTTTGTAACAACTACAGAGTAGGCACATCCAATAGTGTTATCAGAATAAGGTACCTAACCTTATTCATATACTATAGATCATTTTGACTATTTACTCGAACCTGATCCACTCTAATGTCTACACATAAAGTTCAAGTACTCATGTAATAGTCATGGGTCTTAGTTGATTCGATTTAGACTTTCATGTATACAATTTATAAAATCAATAATAAGTTTATTGACTATAGAAAATGTTTATCATTTTACAAACTACGAGTTTTAGGACATAAAACCCAACACACAGGGTGATGATAGACGAGACGAATCAAGTGAGCATGATACTGGAATCTCTCCCAGAGAGTTATCTACCGTTAAGAACAAACGCTATTATGAACAAAATCACTTATAACTTAACAACACTGTTGAATGAGTTATAGACTTATCAATCAATGATGAAACTGAAGGAAAAAGAAATAAACGTTATTTCGAAACCAAAGGAGTTTTATAAAGGGTCTACGTCAGGGACGAAACCCACTGATGATAAGAAATCTTGTCTTTCTTCTTCTAAGGATAAAACCGTACAAATGAAGAAGAAAGGAAAAGGAAAAAAGAAAGTCACTGTAAAGAAAAACAAAAACAAAACTCCAAATGGAAAATGTTTCCATTGCAGAGAAGTTGGGCACTGGAAACGAAATTGCCCAAAATATTTGGCTGGGAAGAAAGCAGAAAAGGAAAAACAAGGTAAATCTGATTTACTAGTTGTTGAAACGTGTCTAGTGGAAAATTCTCACCTTACCTAGATATTGGATTCAGGCACCGCTAATCATATTTGCACTTTTCTACAGGAAACTAGTTTTTGGAGAAGACTTTATGAATATGAGATGACTTTCAAGGTGGGAATGGGTGAAGTCATTTCAACTAAAGCAGTGGGAGATGTAAAGTTATTTTTTGGAGATTCTTTTATTTTGCTTAAGAATGTGTTCTATGTACCTAAGATGAAAAGAAACTTGATCTCCATTTCTTGTCTATTAGAAAATATGTACAGTATATCTTTTGAATGTAATGAAGTGTTTGTTTATTCAAGAGGTGTTCATATTTGTTATGCAAGACTTGAAAATAACTTGTACATATTAAAACCAACTGAAGCAAGAGCCATTTGAAATATAGAGATATTTAAAATGGCTAAGACTCATAATAAAAAGCAAAAGTTTTCTCCTAACGCCTATCTTTGGCACTCAGACTTGGTTATATTAATCTCAACAGGATTGAGAGATTTGTAAAAAACGATCATCTAAATCAGTTAGAAGATAGTTCCTTACCTCCGTGTGAATCGTGCCTCGAGGGAAAAATGACTAAAAGATCTTTTTCTAACAAAGGTCTTCGTGCCAAAGAGCCTCTCAAACTTATACATTCAAATCTATGTGGTTCGATGAATGTTAAAGCCCGAGGAGGTTATCAGTATTTCGTCAGTTTCATTGATGATTACTCTAGATATGGCTATATTTACTTAATCAGTCATAACTCTTGAAAAGTTCAAAGAATTTAAGGTTGAGACTGAAAATCTGTTAAGTAAAAGATTAAAACACTTCGATCTGATCAAGGTGGTGAGTATATGGATTTGCAATTCCAGAACTATCTAGAAGATCATGGAATTCAATCCTAACTCACAGCACCTAAAACACCACAACAAAACGGTGTTGTAGAAAAGAGAAATCGAACATTGTTGGACATGGTTCAGTCTATGATGAGTTATGCTCAGATACCTTAATCCTTTTGGGGTTATGCAGTACAGACTCAAGTACATATTCTAAACGTTGTTCCATCAAAAATTATTTCAGAAACACCGTATGAATTATGGAAAGGATGCAAAGCTAGTTTACGTCATTTCCATATCTGGGGTTGTCCAACACACGTGTTGGTACAAAATCCTAAGAAATTGGAAACACGCTCGAAATTATGCCTATTTGTAGGATACCCCCAAAGAAACAAAAGGAGGATTATTTTATGATCCTCAAGAAGATAAAGTATTTGTATCAAAAAACACCACGTTCTTGGAAAAGGATCATATTAAAAATCATCTACCTCACAGTAAATTAATATTGCAAGAATTAACTAAAGATACTACAGAAATGTCAACAAGAGTTGTTGATCAAGCTCTGTCTCTTATACACATCTAGATGTGTATAAGAGACAGCAAAAGGAGGATTATTTTATGATCCTCAAGAAGATAAAGTATTTGTATCGAAAAACACCACGTTCTTGGAAAAGGATCATATTAAAAATCATCTACCTCACAGTAAATTAATATTGCAAGAATTAACTAAAGATACTACAGAAATGTCAACAAGAGTTGTTGATCAAGTTGGTCCATCAACAACAGTTGTTATCCCATCACGTCCATCTCAAGAGTTGAGGATGCTTCGTCGTAGTGGAAGGGTTATTCAACAACCTGGATGCTTTATGGGTTTAACAGAAACTCAAAACATGATACAAGATGATGGTTTAGAGGATCCATTAACCTTTAAGAAGGCAATGGAAGATGTTGACAGGGAACAATGGATAAAAGTCATGGACGATGAAATAGAGTCTATGTACTTCAACTCTGTCTGGGAACTTGTAGATCAACCACATCGGGTTACACCTATACGTTGCAAATGGATCTACAAGAGAAAATGATACAAAATTGGCAAAGTGCAAACCTATAAAGCTAGACTCATGGCAAAAGGTTTTACCTAACAAGAAATAGTTGATTATGAAGAAACTTTTTCTCCTATTGCCATGATAAAATAAGAATACTACTTTCCATTGCCACATATTATGACTATGAAATATGGAAAATGAATGTCAAGATAGCTTTTATGAATTGCTATCTTGATGAAAGTATTTTTATATTTCAACCAAAGGGGTTCATCAAAAAAATACAAGAACAAAAAGTCTGTAAGCTTAATTGATCCATTTATGGATTGAAACAAGCGTCCAGATCCTAGAATATAAGGTTTGACACTGCGATCAAATCTTATGGCTTTGAACAGAATGTTGACGAGCCTTGTGTGGACAAGAAGATAGTCAACAAAACTGTAGCATTCTTAGTTTTTTATGTTGATGATATCTTGCTCATTAGGAATGAGACAAGCTTTCTTACTGATGTAAAGAGATGGTTAGCAACACAGTTCCAAATGAAAGATTTGGGTGATGCTCAGTATGTTTTAGGAATACATATATCTTTCATCACCAAAAGAATAGAACATTGGCACTATCTCAGGCATCTTATATTGACAAAATGTTGTCAAGATATAATATGCAAAAATCCAAGCAAGGTATGATACCTTTTAGACATGGAATTCATTTGTTGAAGGAACAGTGTCCTAAGATACCTCAAGAGGTTAAGGAAATGAATCGAATTCCATATGCATCTGCAGTTGGGAGTTTGATGTACGCCATGTTGTGTACACGCCCTGACATATGCTTTGTAGTTGGAATCGTCATTAGGTTCCAATCCAATCCGACACAGACATTGGACTGTTGTAAAAAACATCTTCAAGTATCTAAGTGTTGGGTATTATGTCCTAAAACTCACGGTTTGTAAACAATCGAACTTATTCTGAAAATTCAATAAGTTATTATTAAATATATTATTTTTTCGAAATCCAATAAATCTAAAGTCCCTTGACTATTACGTGAGTACTTGAACTTTATGTGGAGACATACAAGTGGATTAGGTTCGAGTAAATAGTCAAAATGATCAATAGTATATGAATAAGGTTGGGTGCCTTATTTTGGTAATACTATTGGATGCGACATATTCTGCAGTTGTTACAAATAGTTGTAAAGTGCTACAGACGAAGTGATCCTAATTTGTTCATGTTATGACATGAGGAGTGGGGGTGTCCTGTGCAAATGAGTTTTGTATAAGATCGAACCACGAAACTAGTCACTCTTACTTCACAACGTTGTTTACTATTTAAGACTGACTATTTCAAAGTGATAACCTAGGTAACTTGACCTTAATCCTGAGCTAACTATGAACTTCTGTTTGTTCGGGATTATCCTTTGATCTGCAAACGGTGAGAGTAGACCAACGTCTCTGCTCAATAAGCCTCCTATTTTGGAGATAAGATCGGATGAATAGCTAGGGACATAGGGTACAAGACAGAATTCACTCCTACCTGATTAGGGTTAGTAGAGAGATTATTCCCTTTAAGTGCTGATTCTGGGTCTTGAACAAGAGGCCTTACCCTTTCATTGGCTCGGAGGGATTCGATTTATTGATTGGATCACAAATCAATTGTTCATTAGGGTATCAATGGGACTTAAGGAACAAGAAATAATTTCGGGGGTAAAACAGATATTTGACCCAGCCGCTATTACAGAAAACCTGTGAAGGGTTAACTTACTAACTATGGTTATATCAAGTGAACATAATTTATCTACAGTGAAGGGAGTTCAGCTATGGACTTTAGTGGAATCACCCATTAATTAACGAATGGGGGTTAGTTCGGTCTAACGAGTTTTGCCAATTAATCTCGGATCGTTGGAGCTCATGATCTATAGGTCCACGAGGTCCCCCTACTAGCTCGTAAATGGATTAGCTCTAGAGTAATGTGATAAATTAATTTGAAACGTTCAAATTAGAATTAAAGGGAATTGGAAAAATAATATTTAAATATGATTTAAATATTTGAAGATAGAATTGTGTAAAATTAATATTTGATATTAAATTAATTAGAATTATTTAAATTGTTTAAATAATTATTTATTAATTTTATTAAGAAAATTAATTTATGAAATTAATTTTGTAAAATTAATAATATTTTCAATTTTATTAAATGAATTTATTTATGAAATCAATATTTGAAAAATTGAAAAAGAAGAAAAAACACAAATGGAAAATAAGCATTTTCCATTACTTCTTCAAGTTGCTCACACTAAACCTATCAACTTAGTCTTAATTTACTCCAAGCATGAGCTGCATCTCATGAAACTAATCTCTTTGCATGATCGTCTACAATATATTGAAAAGATTGGAGTGTTTTTTAGGCAATGCAGCTGAAAGAATTTTTCTGAAAAATTCATGAGAAGAAGGGTGTTCTTCATTTTTGGGTTGTTGTTGTGAGCATTCTCCAACTTCCCTTAATTCAAGCTTATTTTGAGTCTCACTACTCAATCTAGAGGACCAAGAGGATAGTAGGGAAGATCTTGGGGTGGTCTACAATAAGATTCAGAGGAGATTTACAGCTGGAATTCAAGATTTAAGGAAGTTCTACAAAGGTATGTCATGAAACCCATTTATTTCTGCTGAAGCATGCTTTCTTTTCTGCCAAAATTAATGAATTAGAGTGCTTATGGATCTTGGTCACTTCCGGTGCACGATGGGACGTTCCAACACTAAGGAGAATGAGGGATTATATACTTGTATATGGACCTAAGGATTTGATCCTTACAGGATACACTGATTCTGACTCTCAAACTAATGTAGATTCCATGAAATCTACTTCTGGATCAGTTTTCATTCTTAATGGAGGAGCTATAGTTTATAAAAGCATTAAGAAAAGTTGTATCGTTGACTCCACAATGGAAGCGGAATACGTGGCTGCATGTGAAGTTGCTAAAGAAGCAGTATGGCTATGCAAATTCTTGGCTGATTTGGAAGTAGTTCCAGATATGCACTTACCTATCACACTGTATTGTGGCAATAGTGGTGTTATTGCCAACTCAAAAGAATCCAGGAGTCACAAACATGGAAAACACATTGAAAGAAAGTACCATCTCATCTGGGAGATAGTGCATAGAGGAGATGTGATCGTCACAAAGATAGCCTTTAAAGACAACCTTGTTGATCCATTCATAAAGGCCCTCTCGACTAAAGTGTTCGAGGGCCACCTAGTTGGACTAGGACTCCGAGTAGCGTAATCCAGGGCAAGTGGAGAATATTTATGGTATTAGAGATGCCCTAGTTTATTTTATTTTTTCTTTATGTTTTTCAATATTATATTGTATATATTTGTTCTCATTGGAGTTTTAGTCCAAGTGGAAGATTGTTGGGAATATCCTAGAACTCACAGTTCGTGTTAAACATTATGTTTATCAATAATAATAAATTGTTTATTTTGCATTCTATTTTGAAAATCCAATAAACATATCCATGGTTGCAGTCTGAATACTGTAACTTTATGTAGTGACATAAACAAGATCAAGTTAACAGTATATAGCCTATATGGTCTAATAAGTATATGGATGAAATTGGGTATCTCATCCTGATAACACAATTGGATGTGGCTCACTCTGTAGTTGTTACAAAGAGTTGTAAAGTGCTACAAACGATGTGATCCACAGATCGTTTGTGTTGAGACATGTGAGTAGGGGCATCCTATGCAATGAGTTTACATATAGACTGGACCACAAAAATAGTCCCTTTTCTTTATAACGACCGTTTACTGTTAAAACTGACTATTTCATTTATTAAATAACCTAGGTTAACTCGATCTTAAACCTGAGCTAGCTATGAACTTTTGTTTGTTCGGGACTATCCTTTCATCTACAAACGGTGAGAGTAGTCCAACAACACTACTTAATAAGCCTCCCATTTTGGGGATAAGACCGGATGAATAGCTGGGGACATAGCCCTACAAGATGGAATTCACTCCTACCCGATTTATATATATGAAGATGGTTTTGTGCAAAAATAATTTAATATTTGATATTAAATTAATTAGTATTATTTCAAAATTAATTTATGAAATTAATTTTATAAAATTAAAATTTCAATTTTAAAATCAAAATTGAATTTAGAAATCGGTTTTGATTTTTTAGAAAAGTTGGAAAGTTGAAATACATGCAAAAATGAAAAATCAAGATTTTCCACGACCATCTTCTTCATGCTCACACAAAACCCCATTACCTCATCTTCATTTACTCCAAGCATGAGTTGCAAGTCATGTAGCATTCTTATTTACATGTTCCCTGCAATAAAAAAAAAAAAAAGAAGATTGAAGTGAATTTGAGGTATGCATTCCATTAGAAATTTGAGATAAAATTTCGGCTGGAAGAAAAGTTCTTCATATGGTGTGCTGCTATGAGTTTCTCCTTGTGTTTACATTGCTTCAAGCTATTCTTGAGTCCCACAACTCGGACTAAAGCTCCAAGAGGATAGTGGGGAAGATCTTGAGGTGGTTCACAGTGATCTTTGGAGAAGACTGCTGCTGATTGATTGAGATCTTGAAGAGTTAGCTCTACAAAAGTATGATCACAAACCCTCTTATTTAGATGAGCATGCTTTAGTTTCTGCCAAAATTAGTGAATTTGAATGCTTATTGATCCTTGTTACTTCCATTACATGTTATTACACTCTTACAAGTAGTTGATCGTAAGTGTTAAGGTGAAGGCCATGCATTAGCCACCATGCTAGGCGATGGCATGAGGAGATGCTAGTATGTATTGGTCAGACGCATTGTGTCAGTAGGCAGGTCCATGCAATGGCGTTAGGCAAGGCGATGGGCACAAGATGCACCCAGGCGTGCGCTGCCTAGTTTGTGAATGCATCCAAGGATACTATGTGTTGGTAAGATGATGGTGACCTTTGCGTTGGTTTAATAGGTGATCACAGCTTAACCACCGACTTGAGTGGTCCAGCTGTCAAGGTTAGGAGAATTAGACCCATTTAGTGTTGGGGTTGATGCCCTAGATCTCGTAGGGTTCTATAGTTTATCAACATTATTGAACAAACTCATTGTGTTTTTAATAAAATATATGATATTTGATTCAAATTTATTGTCTCTAGAATATATGATAGTTTAGTTGCATTAACCACAAACCAATAAACTAACATCCAAGGTTATCTTTATAACTTAAACATGTATGTAGAGATATACGGGTCTATCATGTTTAACTAATAACCTAAATAATTTGTAGTAGATGGATAAAGTTGAGTACCTTATCCTGGTGGCACTATGAGTATGGCCCTCTTTGTAGGTATTACAATTGTTGTAAAGTACTACAAATAATTTGATCCTGATCATTCATGTATAGAGACTTACATTTCACCAGGATGACTATAGATAATATGACCTAAATGTGAGTGAGTTATAAACTCCTACCTATGAGGGCATTCCTTTGATTTGTATGGCTGAGAGTGGCCAAATCATCGACTCAACAAGCCTACCATCTTGGGGATTTATCTGATTGGTGAGCTAGGAACACGGCTTACACAAGAAGGAATTCACTCCTTCCCCAAGGTAGGGGTAAGTAGATAAATTGCTCCCTTAAGGGCTGATTTTGAGTCTTGAACAATTAGTCATAGTTAGATTATGATCTATTATTCATTAGAGGGATCAGTGGTACTTAAGGAGTTAGATATAACTACAGGGGCAAAATGGTATTTTGGCCTAGCTGTACTTACGAGCAATTTATGAAGGGTCATCGTATTATTGATTGATTATATCCAATAGATACAGAAATATATATGTAGTGCAAACAGTACAGCTATCAATCTTTAGTGGAGTGTCCGACAGTTAACGAATGGTAAATAATTTAATTAAAGAGTTTAATTAATTATTCATGCACCGTTGGAGCCTTAAGCTACAGGTCCATGAGGTCCCCTTAAAAGCTCAATAGGATTAATTGAGAATCGGTTTTTGGATTAATATGAATTGTTCAAATTAATAGATGGATTTAATTATATATGATATAATTAAGTTGTTTCAATTATATATGATATAATTGTTATAATATATTTGATACATTATAGTTTAATGAGATGAAATAAATATTTGAATGAGATTCAAATATAGTTTCTATGAATTGGATTCATAGTTGTTAAATTTAATGTAAATATGGTTTATATTAAATGCCACATAAAAGAAAAAAGAATCTATAGTTTATATTGTATGTGATACAATATTAAAACTATAGATTATATGCTATAGCTATGACATATATATATATATATATATATATATATATATATATATATATATATATATATATATATATACAATACGATAAGTTAGTTATTGAAGGAACTCTTATTCAAGAGTACCGGTGAGCGGAAGCAAGATCTTTCTAAGCCCATTGTGAAAGAATTATACGCATTCGCAAACATACAAGAACACTTATGCATCTTATACAAAATTACAACATGCTTAAGTAATCAAATGCAAAAGGAATGAGAGACATACCTTTGTAGAACTTTTCTTCTATAAAACTCTTGCTCTCGTGAACAATTGAACAACAACCTCTCATTGTCACTACAATCGTCTAGCCAATCTCTCACTGTCGTTCAGATCATGAACAGTCTTCTCCTTGAACAAGCATTATTCGACTACCACTCGGCAACCTTGGTATTCTCAGTGTGAGAATCCAAGAGGTGTGGGCTCTTTGTGAATTTGGTAGAGGGAATGAGGAAGAAACGATCAAACTACACGATTAAGTAAGTGGGAGGGTGTTTTTGTCTATGGCATAGACTGAGAGTACTTGATCATTTAGTCTCTCACTCAATCGCTTATATGATCGCTTAGTCTCTCGCTAGATCATTTACACAATCATTTAGTAAATCTCACTCTACACAATCGTTTAGTCTTTCACTATACACGATCATTTAGTCTCTCATGAGTAAACGATTATTAATTTACTAATGAAGTGATCTCTTAACAAAAATGAAAACACTTTTCATTTTATTCTTCAATTATTCAAAACTGAAAATAACCTCCCACCTTCACATTTAATGGAGAAAATAACCAACTAAACAATTATCTCATAATTGTTTTTATTATAAATAAATATATTAACTAACTTATCATATTATATTCATAACCTATAGTTTTAATATCACATCATATGTAATATTTAAACCATAGTTCTTTTCTCCTTTATTTAATATAAATCATATTTATATCAATTCCTCCAATTAATGTATCTCATACATCATATAAATTATATCACATATAATTGAACCAATATAATTATATCATATGTAATCAAATTTCCTCTTGTTAATTTGAATACTTCAAACTAACCAAAAAACTAATTCTCAATTGAATCCATTGAGCTACCAAGAGGACCTTATGGACCTGTAGCTTGAAGCTCCAACGGTACGTGAATAACTGACTAAACTCCTTAATCACGAAATCCACCATCCATTAACTATCGGGCACTCTATTAAAGATCGATAACTGCACTCTTCTCACTACAGATATATTTCTTTGTCCATTGGATATAACCAATCAATAGTACAGTAACCCTTCACAGATCGCTCGTAAGTACAACTGAGCCAATTTATCGTTTTGCCCCTGTAGTTTCATCTAACTCCTTAAGTACCACCGATTCCTCTAATGAACAATACATCATAGTCCTACTATGAGTGAACACCTCTCAGGCATGAGAAAGTGTGTGGCACCACATCGTTCAAACCCCAGAATCAGCCCTTAAGAGAGCAATCTATCTACTTACCCCTGCTTCAGGGAAGGAGTGAATTCCATCTTGTGTAGCTGAGTTCCTAGCTCCCCAATTAGACGAATCCCCATAGTGATAGGTTTGAGTCAGCAATCTGGCCACTTGCACCCATGCTAATCAAAGGACCACCCTCATAGGCAGGAGTTCCCAACTCACTCAAGATTAAGGTCATGTTACTTATGGTCATCCTAGTGAAATGAAAGTCTCTATCATGAACGGCGTTATATAACGAGACTAAACATTTCGTGGTCCGGTCTTATACTAACTCTTTTGTATAGGACACCCCTGCTCGCATGTCTCCACATGAATGATCAGAGTCAAACCATCTATAGCACTTTACGATAGTTGTAACATCTACAAAGTGGGTCGTATCCGTAGTGTCACAAGGATAAAGTTTCCCTCTTTTATCCATATACTACAGACCATTTAGGTTATCAGTTAAGGCATGATCCACTTGTATGTTTCCACATATATGCTTAAGTTACAACGATAACCAGGGATCTTAGTTTATTGATTTGTGGTTAATGCAACTAAAATATCCCATATTTCATAGATAACAGTGAAGAAAATACCTCATATTATTAGATCACAAGCGTTTGTTCATACAAGTGTTCACAAACTACATGACCCTACGAGATTTAGGACATCAACTCTAGCCCTAGCAACCAATAATTTTTCTAAGTGTTGAACGCATAAAGGAGATATGCATTGAGGCTAAAATGTGATGTTTCAAGATTAAAAGTTAAGCTTCTTAATGAAAGATAGTCTCACAAGAAGACCAATGGCATTGGCTAATTATGTTATTCATTTTCATAGGGTAAACACCTATAGAAGAAGCCTATCAACCCTAGGAAGTACGCCCAAGGCTGTGAGTAACAAACTAAATGTTTTCCCAATGCTTTAGTAACTCATGTTATGTAAAGTTCAGACTCATGCTAGCTTATTTTAAAGAAGGTTCCCCAATCAAACTAAGTTTAAAGATGCTATTAACGCATGTTAGCTAAAAGGAAGTTCACAAAGATTGTTTAAGTAGTTATGTGCTTATTTACACAAAGCATGCATTAATGATTTATGTTATATGATTAAGATGTTAAAGTTCATGTTCATGTTACTATACTTTTAATGAATAAGGTTTATGATAAATATGTTAAGTTGATACTGAAGGACTATGAGAAGGTATCTAGGTTATGGTAGCTAAGGTATGATGGTACTTACTTATTACCACGTACATATGTGCATGTAGGTAGAGTTGAAGTTGGTTATGTTGAGAGCACTCCACATAAACTAAAGTTAGATATTGAGAGATTGAGCAAACGGGTTCTCTCTCAACTAAAGGGTTAAGTGAAGCAATGTTTTCATATATGAATGTTATGTTTTAAGAAAAGTCTTAAGTATGAGTTTGCTTGGCACTTTTCAGTTCAAAGCATGATGTTTATGATTTATTAGTCACTTAGTGGGCTAGTAGCTCACTCGTTTGAAATGTTTTCTCCTCCCCAGGTAGAGGTCAATTTCCCCAAAGATTAACTACATTGTTGCTCTGCCATTCAAGGACTCCAGTTAAAGTTCAAGTTAAAGAAAAGTTTAGGTTGTAAATGTCTGTACATATGAATGTTCATATTAGGGACTAGTATTAAGTGTTGGGACCCACTGAACTTTGTTTATGTATGTGTGATATGATTATGTTTTCATTGGACCCTGAAGATTTTGTAAGTTATTTAAAGTTCTAAAAGCTTATTGAATGTTAAGTAATATTTTCAGGGTTTTCTAAGCAGGTTAAGGAAATCAGTTAGGTAGTAAGTGCCACAAAGGGTTGGTAACTGCTGCCATCACATTCTCTTCCAGATTAAGAGGGTAATTTGAGAGGGGGTGTGATATTCTGAATCAGTGAAAATGATCTGGGTTTCTCTTTAACCTAGGTGGAAAAAAAAAGTTGTGTAGGTTTTGTTCTCGCTTGCAAGAAGGTCATTTTTCTTGATAAAATAGCCAAGAAGGTGTCTTGGAGAGTGGAGTAGACATATTGCAGAACCACTATAAATTTGGTGTTTACTTTTTCCTAAACTCACTTTATTTGTGCACTTAGTTTATTTTCTAGTTTTTAGATTGGCAGGAAACTCCGTCTATACCACAGCTTGAGACGAGACTAGGGAGGCATGTTAGAATTGTTTTGTTGCTTTGTATAATAGTGATATATGTTACTAACTTGATTTGGTTGCTTAATGCTATTTAATTTTCGTAAATTAAAATTCAAGTTTAGTTGTCACATTTAGATCAATCAAAATTAAAATTGGTAGACAACCCTATTCCACTCCTCTAGTGCTCCAATTAGATCCTACAACAAACACCCAAAAAAGAGTAGAAGACACTAAAATTAGTTGCATGAAACTTACTCATGCATCCATATATATGCTAAATATTCACAATCATATAATTTATGTCACATACATTGAGGTATATATATATATATATAAGATAGACCGTGTTAAGGATATGTTGTTTATACATATACATTATTTTAATTAAATGAATACAAGATCTTTGAAATTTGAATCAAATTCGCACCATAAAACTTGCCCATTGATTTTAATTAACACATAATAAAAAAAGATTGAAGGAGGTTGCATATTGGTCTCAATTTGGACGAAACTCTAAAATAAACATAATAAATTAGAGAAGATTATAGTACTAATGGCAAAGGCAGAAAGGAAAAAGCAAATAATGTCAACATAAGCGTAACTCAACTAGCATAATGTTTGTATTATCGATCTCGAGATCAGATGTTCGATTTCTCTATCCCACACTTTAATTACAATATCTTTATAGAAAAAAAAAAAGAAAAAAGAAAAAGCAAATAACGTTTATGTCCAAGTTTTCATTGTGTAAATTAGAGAAGATTATATTAGTAATAACAATGGCAGAAATGGAAAAGCAAATAACATTTACGTTCAAATTTTCAGTCAATAAATTAGAGAAGATTAATTAGTAAACAAATTGAAGAAGAAAATATGCGTTAAAATGGAAAGAAAAAATGTGGGAAAAATTTTGAATATTAACACAAATGGAAATTGAAACTTGGCTAAATATAAAATAAATCTTTGCATTTGAATGATTTGTTTGATTTACATTAAAGATTACAGCAACCGAAGGGAGAAAAAAAAAAAAAAAGATAGCCAGACAACAAGAGCGTAGCTTAACTGACATAGTATTCATACTATCGACCTCAAGGTTTCAAGTTCGATTCTCTCACCCCATACTTTTATTACAATGCCTTTAAAAAAATAGCCATAAATGTTTGTATCATAGTATTTTATGCTAATTTTATTTTTTTTTAAGCAGTGTTCTGTTGGGCCTAGGCCTGTGTACAATGCTGCCCAAGATTATTGTGTTATAAATATTTGCTCGGCCTTGCTCACAAAATTTACAAGTAACATAGAAGAACATATTATATTCTATCACGGATGGATTTTACTATATTTACAATTCTTTAAAGACGTTATACATTTAATTATTAATCATAAAATTGTCATTCACTGTAATTATCCCATTAGAAATAAATAACGAATTTTATCCTAAATTATTATTTACTGACTTGGATTACCCAAACTTTTTCCTTTGTCGAACTGAACTCGACAAAATATTTTCCCTTTTTTTTCATGTTGAACTCAAAACTGCAAAATCGACTGATTTCAACCTTGTCAATATTTTGAAGGTAATTTTTTTTATCTTATATCCTTAATTTGTGTTACACTCAAAATGACTTTTTCTCAACTGACTTATTTTTTAAAAGTCATTTTGAGTGGTTTCACTATAAATTTATTAAAATAACTTATTTTTAAAATTAAACGTCGAAAATTTTATCCAACACACTAATACTCTACCCTATAGACTTAAAAGTCTTTTTGAAAGACAGATCAAATTTGAGATCAACTCTGGTTTTCAACTCTAATTTCCCAAACAACTTCACCTATAATATAAACTATAATAATAGTAACCGACAGGTTTAATTTCCAATTTGGATGTATAATTTAAATCTCGTCTGTAAATAATTATTCTAGACCCACCCAAAAATTTATCAATTTTCACGTACATGTCTAACCAATTTTAAATAATGAATCGTCAAAATGAGTATAACTCAATTGATATCAAATATATATAATAACCTCGAGATTAGAAGTTTAATCCCTTCATTTTACAATTAAAAAAAAAAACAAAAAAGAAACTTTAAACAATAAAGGATCATTTCACACAATCAACCAAATAAAAATTGTTAACACTGTTTCCACGTCTAAAAAACTATTTCATGAATTGAATATAGTAATGATCTAAAATTATATACAGGATTTGTATTTTATTCAATCAATAAGAATAAAGTTAAAACTATAACGATCCGACCCCCTAGGACTTAAGTTAGGCCGTTACTAAACACATGTATGCATGGAACTTAAAACGACACTCTATTATGGTGAAATAAATGCTAATTAAATAAGATAAATTTAAAAGACTTTGCATTTAATTTCAAATATTAAAAACAACGGTAGGGTACCCATAAATCATAAATGATAATAATTAAATTTGGAATCGATTCTAAATAGTAAGTTTTAAACATCAACACTGGAAGCTAAGAAAAACATGAAAAGAAGTTTAAATCTCATGAGCGGAAGCATAAAACTGGTCCCAGTGACTCGTTCACGAATTTCGCTTGTCATTCGCTGGCGCATCCCTCCTCTTACCTGAAACATAAACATGAGAAAGGGTGAGTATAAAGTACTCAGTAAGTAACTCCACTACTGGGGTCAGGCTAGGCATCTATATCCTCTAGATGCCTACCTCTAGTGGAACATATAAACTGCTCTAGTCCTCATGGGACACATACATACATGAAAAACTTATTTCTATCCTACTATAGTTAAGTATGCACACTATCTCTAGTAAGTCCCGTAGGACCCACAACCTCTGGTGAATCCCGAAGGAAACACAATCTCTTACATATGCATGGTTATGCATACACCTCTTTCGTGTACACATAACCCACTTAATGTGTACCTCTTTCGTACACATGGTTACGTATACACCTCTTTCGTATACACATAACCCATTGGTTGTGTACCTCTTTCGTATACAGGTTATTGTATATACATCTTTCGTATACACATAACCCACTGAGTATGTATCTCTTTCGTACACCCAGATCCTCTCTATAAATGTAGAGATGCGTACCTCTTTCGTACACATGGTTACGTATACACCTCTTTCGTATACACATAACCCATTGGTTGTGTACCTCTTTCGTATACATGGTTATATATATATACATCTTCGTATACACATAACCCACTGAGTATGTATCTCTTTCGTACACCCCAGATCCTCTCTATAAATGTAGAGATGCGTACCTCTTTCGTACACATGGTTATGTATACACCTCTTTCGTATATATAACCCACTGAGTATGTACCTCTTTCATACACCCCAGATCCTCTCTATCAATGTAGGGATGCATACCTCTTTCGTACACATGGTTATGTATACACATAACCCACTGAGTATGTACCTCTTTTGTACACCCCAGATCCTCTCTATAAATGTAGGAATGTGTACCTCTTTCGTACACATGGTTATGTATACACCTCTTTCGTATACACATAACCCACTGAGTATGTACCTCTTTCGAATAACCAGATCCTCTCTATAAATGTAGGGATGCGTACCTCTTTCGTACACATGGTTATGTATACACCTCTTTCATATACACATAACCCACTGAGTATGTACCTCTTTCGTACACCCTAGTACCCTCTAGGTATGTATCACTTTCATACACACCAGCCCTAGTACATCTCTTTCATGTACTAGCTCCTTTGGACGTGCATCACTTTCATGCAGTCACATAGTCTGGAAAGGAAAAGAGATTGCATCTAACTTCATATTACATATAACATTCACCTAATCATGAATCCTCTAAAATCTCCTGATCAAGATCAGATTAGTTAACCTCAACATACGTAATTATTCTAGTATTAATGGATTCACTCTAGTACATCACTTTCACGCACTAACTCATGTAACAATCAAATATTTGAAATTTCATAATACATCATATAACTTACGCACTATCATAATAAATCACATCAATAAGCATATCAATAAAATGCTCCAACTTTCACCTAACTTTAAGACATTTCCATAGTGGTGTCGCTTAACTCATAATTTAGGGTCATGCCCAATCGTCCTTTTAATATATTTCATAAAATTCTAAATCATGCTCATACATTAACGTGCTTCAGTCATATTATCACATGCTCATATATCTTGTCTAAACAGTCTATTAAATCTCAGAACAGTCAAAATTATCCTTGTAACTAGTCTTACAATCCTCAACATCAATAGATCAAATACAACCATATGGAATCACATATCAACTCATGTTAGCATTCAAGTGTCTAAGTGCATAAATAAATAATTCAGATCTCGTACCAGAATATACTTTGATGATATTATACTATCAGTCTATCATGCTATCATCCTGCCATAACATTCATTTATCATGCTAACATACATCTAATGTCTGAACCGGGCAGTTTCAGTAGTAAGTTTACTTAACTCTAATGACAAAATCTAGAAACTAGAAGCTTAACCTCTTCCTTGCCCAATGGAACCTTGAATCAAACAAACATGCAAAACAACTTTAATCCTTATTGGTTATTGTTCGAATTTGGAGCCATTAAGAAGTGGGTAACTCAAATCTAATATCGAAATAGAATAGGGAACTATCAAACAATTGTCAAAAGGGAAAAAAACGTTGTTGTTAGGGTGTTTTGATCATGCGAGATGCTGCTTAAAGTTGCTAGAAGTTGCAAGCGTTGTGGCCGTTGAAGTTGTATGCTGCGGCGTCAGAGGATATTGGTTGGAGATCGTGGGCAGTGTCGTTGTTCATTGGAAGGAGAAAACGAACAGATGGGGGGTGGGGTTTGACTTTTTATAAAAAAACAATAATAAATAATTATTATTTATTAAAAAAAAAGAAATAAATATAATTACATTTAATTCATTTCCATTTGTACTATTAATTCCATACATTTAATCATTTCTGTTTCAAAAGAAAATTTAATTTCTGCCATTATAATTTCAGATTGAATAATTTCACGCAACAATTAAATTCTCGCCACTTATACTTGAAGTCCAAAATTCCAAAAATGCCCTCAACTAATAACAATTACTGAAATTTCAAATTAATAAAGTACTAAATTACATTATTACTAAAAAAATGTGCAGGGTGTTACAAAAGCAGTTAAAAATACGAAGACCAAATTGAAACTAACTCAAACATTAACATTAAACGATAATATATTCGATCTATTAAAATCCATACTATTGAAATGTAACAGATTAATTAGGAAAATAAAAAATATTTGAACTTTAAGTTTCAGAGAGAGATCTCTTTTTCTCTGACATAATGGAAAGGAGACCATTGAACTATCACGATATATATTCAAAAGGGTTGGTGTAATTTTAAGAAAGAAAAATCAAATTTAGAGGCAGTTTTATATGAGATAAAAGGGACCTTTAATATTAATATTATTGTTTCAAACTTATTAGAGAAATAATTGTTGTTTTGGGAATTCGAGGCTAAAGGTCGAACGTGAGAACTCGACTAATTGAGGTCGAACGTTGAGAGCTTGATGAACAAAGAAAAACTTGTAAACAATACATAAGCCGAAACTTCAACCCTCGACAAGGGAAATCTCGTGAATCTCGCTTAGGTTGTCGAAGGTTGAAGTTTCGACACACATCCACCCTCGAGATTGCAGGTTATTACTTTTCTTTTTCCCTCATAGAGGAATAAAGTAATGAGATGGTATACTATATGTATCTGTGTACTCGAGCTGCTTCTAACAACCTATGCATTTTGTTATCATTTCGAATTAGACAGAGGCTTGTGGGATTGATGTGAGGGGTGGGGATGGCTATTATTTCTGGAGCGAACTCCAGGCGAATATAAAGCGCATGGATACAAGTTATGCCTTGAATGAAAGACAATTCCGAATTAGCTTTGTCTACGAACAAAAAAGTAGATCCATAATCAAAAAAGTGTTTGTGATTGTTCTAGAAGAAATGAAACTAGTAATCATTAATGGAAAAATAACAACAATAACAGAGAGAGCGAGATATTGAGAGAGCGAGAATCTTAGGAGAGAGCAAGAGTAGAAGTGAGAGAGTGAGAGAGCGAGAGCGACAGAGCGAGAGCGGAGAGCGAGATCTTAGGAGATAGCGATACTGAGAGCGCGAGATCTTAGGAGAGAGCGAGAGTGAGAGAGTAAGAACTTGAGAGAGCGAGATTGAGAGAGCGAGATCTAGGAGAGAGCGAGAGTTTCACTTTATTTGAACTTTCCATAGAAATATATAAAAAAAGAGAAAAAATAGCTAAATCATACTATAATTGAATAATCATTAGATATAATTGACTTATATTAGATTATTTACTATAAATTGAATAATCATTAACAACAAATTGAATATATTATATTATTATACTATAAATTGAATAATCATTAGACAACAAATTGAATATGTTAGATTATTATACTATAATTGAAAAATCATTAGACAATAAATTGATATATTAGATTATTATACTATAAATTGATATATTAGATTATATAATGTAAAACTTTATTGATTACAAAAAAAAAAAAAATTGAATATACAATAAATTACAATAAAAAATTGATATACAATTAAAATGAATATATAATAAAAATTTATTTATTATTTAATCCCTAACTATCTTGAGCCCGTTTTACTAAACGAAGGAAACTTCCTTCGATATGTCCTAGACTGGTTACAAAATCCACATCGTTGTCGAGTAGTTGGTTCTGTCCAATCCATCTCGTTGTGATAACGTGAACTTTTCAGGTTGTCAGTTTATTGTTTATCGTGTCGGGTGTCAGTTTCAAATTCAAAAGTTCAACAAAGCAATTGAAGATATCAAAGGAATAATCGAAGCTTCTAAGTTTTTTTTGACAACATTAGTTTAGAGCAATGGACTTGCACATGATGGAGGATTCAGATATGGGTGGATGATCAACAAATCTATCAGAGTGCATAAATAGAGTCCTCAAAGGAGCTCGAATGTTGCCTATAAATGCTCTTGCTCAGATAATTCTTCAAATGCGTGACTATTTCGAGAAAAAAAGCAGAAATAAGGGATGCATTGGAGCGTCAGATAAACCCAGGACCGTTGACCTCGATGTTTTGTACGACCAGTCCATTCATGATCATATGTTATATGGTCGAGATCGTGCTACTGGAAAAATATCTTGCAGACGTCGAGAGGCAGGATTTATTCAGTTGGAACTGGCATTGATCACAGCCTGGTCGAGAGATGGGCCCGAGACGCATACATTCCATATGTCTGTTTATAGCACTATCACTCTACAAGACACTAAAAGTGTTGTTAGGATTCCTATTGATTGGTGAGCCATCACCGGAAGTGATGTACGATGACTAGTTACAAGTTTGTCAACTGTACCTCGGTGCGATGCCACCGTGCCGACAAGATTAAAGTCGAGGTTAATTTATAATAATGGTTAGGAACACAATTTCGTGAGCTCACAGATGATGCAGACGAGGAAACCGTCCATAGATATGCGCGAGCATATATACTACAAAATGATGGGTGTGGAAGTCTGCTTTCAGATAAATCAAGTCATTTTGGTTCACTTGATGTTCCTTGCCACTGTTACCTAACCTCCATGATTCGGGGTTTTATTCGTGGGGTGGAGCATGCTTGGCATGGTTGTATAGACAACTATGCAAAGCAAGCAAGACCTGGTTCGAGAGATAGCTAGGCCTCTCATACTTTTGCAACTATGGGCTTGGGAGCGATTTCCAACAATGGTCCACAGATACATTCATTAATGACGCTCAGTTAGTTGGACGAGCCTACGGTTCTCGATATGTTGTTTTTAATTCAATTTAATTTTTATATCACTAATCTAGTTAATTTAAATTCTAAATTATCAATTTAAAAATTCAGGTGGAGAGACAAATTTTGTGTGACTAGGACAACCACACATGTAGTCAACCAGTATAGATACATGTTGATTCTGCTCAACCTGAATAGGTACATTACACTAAACCTAATTGATTATTTTATTCACATTTTTATTGTATTTGTCTTTAATATTCTCTTATATAATTTTTGTGTTTCAGGTCATTTGGGAGCCGTACAAAATTATTGTGCATACTTTGCCTAATTTTTGTACGAATGATCAAAACATATGGCGGACGATGAGTCCTCTCATATGTTTTCACATTGGTGAGTGGCATCTTCGTGGAAGTGGACACATTCGGTTTTTTGCAGGATATCCCATGCGCCTTGTAATATTGAACCTGTACTGTATGATATTGACCTAAGGACTGGAGATTGGTCCAAAAGTTACACATTTGGTAGTGCGATGGCACTATCGTGCAAAGTTTATTGCAGTGGAAGATATTATATCACAAGGCGCTACGTCACTCGTCTTGGGAGCAGCTGTGGTCATTTAGTAATGAATGAATATTATCTAATTTTTTAATTTAAATTTATTTTAAATATTGTCTAATTGTTTATTAATTCACAGAGATTGAACACAGTAGACTCCATGAGATTGCGAATGATCCAACCAGGTGTCTTGCTATATGTAGTGACAACCAAAGCTAGCTATGGAGGAAATTCATTATATATATATATATACCTATTGTTCCTCCACTAGCACCTAGACGTAGAGGACCTGTTCGGGAAGAGGATGAGTTTGATGAGGTTGCACATAATGTGGAAGAGATGCCCCCTATGACGCAGACGCAGAGTCAAACTGATTATGTTAGTCCAATGATGATGATGCCAGCATTTGGTTCAGGACATTATGATTCAGAGGCTGGTCTTTTATCTTCATACGTGCACGGACATGGTCGGGTATTGGAGAGCATAATGAATATTTTATAGTATGAAGCGCCAACAGAGGTACCAGAGCAATATCAAGAAGAACTCGAGCAACCTCAAGTTCGAAGTCGATGACGATAACCAGCTCGAAATCGACGACGTCCATCTTGTGGGACACATTGATTTTTTGTAATTTTTTTTATATAAATGAGATATTTAATTTACATTTTTTTTATTTTTATGAGTTTTTTTTTTTTTTATTCTTTTTAGAGTTTAAATAAAATAATAATAAAATAATAAATATTTTTAGATTTTTTTTTTTAAAGAAAGGATTAGAAAGAAGAAGGTGGAATGTGTAATAATTAAAAAAGAAAAAAAAGGGAAATTTGTACGGTATTCTCACTCTCTATCAAAACCTCGCTTTCGCTTTCGCTCTCACTCACGCCTTCGCTCTCTCAAACTCTCGCTGTCTCTCATAATCTCGGTCTCGATAATTGATGGGAAGTTCAGTGGCAAAAAGAATGAGATTCATTAGCTCGTTATTTAGTCAGACTTACTGAGATGACAGAATCCGTTTGAAAACAACAATATTTTCCTAAAAAAAAAAAGGAAGGTCGAGGATTCAAAATTCGACCTATCTAGGTCGAATTTTCAACCCTCGACTTATTTAAAACAACAATATTTTTATAAATAGTTTGAAAACAACAATATTTTTCTAAATAGTTTCTAAAAGTACAATATCCTTTTAATTTTTTCAGAGTAAAAGTTGTCAATTCTAAAAAAATAATTTAATATATATTTTCATTTCAACAACACATATAAATAGGAAATTTGAAAGTCAAATTAAAGTTATATGTCTAAACTAATTGAATTATACTCTAATATACTATAAAAAAGCATCGATAATTTTTACTGAAAAAGAAAAAGATAGTTATACCTAAGGAATAATGAGGTCACTTATTTGGGTCTAAGTGGAACGAATAATGAAAAACAAAAGAATACGTATTATTAATATTACAAGTATTATTTTCATTTAGACAAAAAAAAAAATTACAGGTATTATTATAATTGGCAGTGATGACGAAAACAAAAACAACGTGTGCAACTTGACAGGCCGACAAAAGTAGCTGATACGAGACAAGTGTCCGCTAAACATTATTAAAAACATACCCATACATAAGTAGGGAGAAACCCAAATAAATAAAAATGAAAATTAAACTGCTTCCAATAATCAAGCTTCCATAATTTAGCCCAATCATTTGTTTTTTTCTTTCCATTTCATATTCTTAGATAGACATTTGAATTATTAATTAAATTTTTTAAAAAAATAAAAAATTTTAAAACTACTTTATTTAATTTTAAAAACATTCATAAAATATAGACAACAAAATATATAAATCAATGGATAGCAAAAAATCATTAATAAACATTGATAAACTTTTATAAACATTGTCAAAGAATATAAGGTAAAAAGAAGTAATAGATAAAGAAAAGCAGGAAACATCATGATTTGGGATCAGTTTGTGGAATTGAAAATTGTCTGATTAATCAGCAAAGGTAAACCTAATAGATGACTCTTCTCCAATTTAATAATTATAAAATATTGGCAAAATCACAAGGCTTTCACACTCTTTTTCCATCTTTTACCTATCAAAGAAATAACAAGTCAAATTTCAACTTGAAAAAAAAAAAAGAAAAAGGTATTTGATTGTTGTCTTTAATCCAAATGATGATGGTGGAAAAAAGAAAAACAAAAATTTGGAGAGGATGGTGAAAGAATTGAAAAGGACCCAATGTGGGAGTTTCCAGGAAAGTGCCAACTTTTCCTGGAAAGTTTCTCTCATCATTTTTACTGGTCCACACACCCATGAATGATGCATAGACTATGCTAATCTGATTTGTTTTTTCTTATTTATTTATTTTTATCTCATAAATATTTAGTTTTAAATTTGGTGTAAAACAATGGAGAGCGTTCTCAAACGGTTAATCATGCACTGTCCACAATAACGATGACAGCGTGCCTATTACGTATGGTAAATACATGTAACTTTAGTGGGCTACGAACAAGCCAATAATAAAGTAACTCTCTATCCTTCTCTTACTTTCTTTTAATTTTTATTTATTATAATATGTGGGGTGAAAAATCGAATCCTTTAACTTAAAAGAAAAAAACTCTTAAAACTTTGCATTCAATTTTAAACTACTCCTGAGTTTTCAAAACTTTGAATAGTACACTTAACCTTTAAAAAAAAATTGAAAATTATTATTGCTGTTAGTTTGAATGAAACCTGTTATAAGTATTTTATTTCAAAAATATCTTTGGATTTTTCAACATTTTTATTATTGTTGTTAAACTTTATAAAAAGTTCAAAAATACCTTTATTGTTAGTATGGGGATGAAAACCGTCAATACCTTATTTAAAAAAAATTATTCCTAAATTCTAAAAATTTGCATTAGTACCTTTAATCCTTAAAAAAGTTTTTAAAAAAATATTTTTATCATTTTTATATGGATGCATACCCGATATTTGTGTTCCTTTGTCATTTTCCTCTCTTCTTTGTTTCAATCTACGACCTAATATTTCCTTATAATTCTTCATCTGTTTTCCTTCTTTAATACTCTCTTGGTCCCCTTTCTTTCAATTCTTAATCTCTAAAACTTCATCAATTTCTCTCTCTCTTTTTTTTTTTTTTTTTGTTTCTTAAATATTAAAATTTAAATAATCAAGAGCATCTTTCTCTCATTTATGAGAATGCCAAACATAAATATAAGAAATTTCAACATCCAAATAGATCAATCTCTTTAAAGTTATCTTGAGTTGAAAGAACTAATTTGAAGAGAACTCATAAATATATTTCCTCATTCTTTCATAAAGATACTTTTTTTTTTTTTCTATTTAATTTGTCCAATTTTTACCCCAATTTTTTCAACACCCAAATAAGACCCAAAACTTCAAGTTAAAATATCAAATTTCATAAAGTTTCATAATCAAAATCTTCCCTTGACGCTAAATACACAAAGGAATGTCATTTTTTAATCATGGGGAACCTTTGTACTAATTAGAAAAAAAAAGACTAATTTAAACTATAAAATGGATTAATGAAGTCTTTATCACTGTAAATTTGGTAATGTACATGTTTTCTTTCTTTCTTTTTTTCTATTTGTTGTTCTAAAAAATATGATCAAAATTCTTATAGTATTTCTCTTTTGTATATAAATCCAAATGATGTATTAACTCACATTAAACTCCTTATATATAACCTTGTTAAAACATTTAAGCACTAAGGTTATTTAGTGGTTCCTCTTTTTTCTTCTTGTTATAGCCCATATAATTTGATTGAAGGGGAAAGTTTTAGAGGTTGTGGAATTAATGAAAACAGGGTAAAAAATAGGCAAAATAGGAAAGTTTTAGGCCATTGATTTAAGCAAAGTATCTAAATGGAAGAGGGAAGTGTGACGAGGGTGTAGATAATCAGTTTTCATCAATATAATAACGGTATGCTTATTTTCTTTATAACTTTTTTAAAAGACTAAGGATATTGGTATTATTTTTAAAAATGTATTATGAATCTGGAAGTCAAATATCTAATCTCCTCTCTTTGTTGTAAAAGAAAAAAAGGGAAACAATAAACTCTCTCTCATCCACTCCATGTTCTCTCTTTCTTCCATACAACCATTCTCATCAATTCTCGATCACAAGCAACGATAATAGAAGTTCGAAAATGAAAGTATATTTTTTAAAATTCAATATTTTAGATTAAAATTATAACACTTTGATACGTGAGACGTAAATACAAACTAAATTCAATAATAAATTTCTTTTCCTTTATAAAATTTTGTCCCAAGGTTTATAGGGTGGGTTTCGGAGGTGGGGCAAGATTTAAGGAGGGCCGTTGATTTAAATATAAGATTGCGTTACATTATTGTTGAAGTGGGGAATATATATCAAATCTTTGGGTGTTTGGGAATTTCAATGGGCACATATATATCATCCCTAATATCAAAGGTCTGACTTATGAGAGGTAAAAGAGAAAAAAAAAAAAAAGTAACAATAATAATTATTATCATTAAGAAAAAAAATAAAAAATAAATAAAAAAAAACAAAAAAAGTCCAACGATTTAGACTTTGGAAAAGGTGGGCCACAGAGGAGGCATCACGTGGGTTGTGACCTACCTGTCCGCTTAAAGGTTTGGCATCTCACGTGGTTGTGACCTTCTCAACCAATCCTAATTTGAATATTATTTCCATCCATCCTTTTCCTTTTCCTCTTCTTTTTCTTTTAAAAAATATCTCCATATTATTAAACTTATACTTGTGAAATAAGCAAACCTATAATTGCATTCAATAATAATAATTTTTTACATTTTCATATGGAATAAGATTAGTTTATTTCTTTTATACGAGAGTATTACATTATAAATATGATAAATAAAAGTTCATATATCAAACCATTTGTTCTATAATAGAGTAATTAGTTATATTATTAACCTAAAAGTATTTAAAAAATTTGTTGAAAGAAATTGTACGTGTAATTTTGAAAAATCAACATCTCTTTTATAGAAAAAAGAGAGAAAATGACGACATATATTTGAGGAAAGTAAAGTAGATTCCATAATATAAAACTAGAATGAGAGAGAAAGAAAAGGAAATAAAATGATGAAAAGATAATTGTATTATATTTGTATTGACGAATGAAGGCAAAACGCACTACTAAATTTGCAAAAGTCATATCAATGTCATCCTTTGCGTAACACGTAGGCAGCCAATGAGATGGATGGATATGTAGATAGCCATTACACCAACACCACACCACCCAATAATTTTCCAATCCAATAAACCACCCACATTGCGTCACATCATAATTTACAACTCCTAAATATTTCTATCATAACTCAAATTACTTAATTTTCTTTTTCTTAAAATATTTTCTTTTTTTTTTTATCCATGATAATAGTAAAATGTATAAAAATAGATATATTTTTGAGATGCATCTAAGTATTCCTCGTTTCATAAGAGTAATATTTTTACATGCTAACTAGGTAGCTACTACTTACATTAAATTTCTCTGATTTCTAATTTAGCTCTACAAGCTTTTTGAAGAAGAAAAAGGGAGAAATAATACTATTGGGGTCGTAAATTTTGTGTAGATGACAATTGTATTGAGTGTGCAATAATTAAAATTTTCTAACATGCGGCGGAAGGATTGGAGAAGGGGTTATAAAAGTGAGGCTTAGGAGCCATTGAAAATTTGGGTTTGGAAGCACCACCGTCGCCACCGCCACCTACCCTTTCGCAGGAGGGGCATATTGTTAATGTTGCCGCTGGTATCTGCATGTACATCGGTTGAGCTAGCTTTAATGCCTTCAATTCTTGGAGTTCCTTTTGTAGTCTTCTATTTTCATCTGTCAATGTCTCACAACACTTCTTCAACAACTCACAGTCTACTTCTGTTTGTTTTAGTTTTGTTCTGTCAAAAAATACCCAAAACTAATAAGAATCTTGCAAGCTAAGCTTTAGAATTAATAATACAAGGTTTGTACCAGCCTAATTATTATTAAATGAGCGAAAATCAATATAAAAAAGAGAAAAAAAAACTTAGAAGAAGCTTGAGGCTACCCACAATGTTTTGTGCAGTCCAAACAACACGCAAATAATAATGTGATTAGGTGTAATCTAGGATAATATTTGAATAATTTTCTCACCGGGCTCTCCTATTTTGAAACCATACTTCAACTTGTCGTGGCCGTAGATTTAGTTGTCTTGCCAAGGCTTGTTTTTGCTTCTGATAAAAAATACCAATTAAAATTTATATGGTTAATGTTAAAATATGTTGCAGTTAAAATCATTTTTATCGTGTTGAAAATTAAAAAACTTACAGGATTGAGCGTGCTATTTTGCTTGAAGCTTTGTTCCAAGAGGGCGGATTGTTGTTTAGAGAGCCGAAGTTTCTTCCTAGTATTAGAACCATCTTCATCTTCATCACTAACTCTAGAAGAAACTCTGTCCAATTCAACTTCATCACTGCTGAGATCTCTCTCCCTTTTAACCCTACCGCCGCCGGAGAAGGAAGAACAAACAGCGCTGCTGCTATGAGTGGAAGCTTCTTGGCGATGCAAATGATGAACACCCACATCGGAGTTGTTATTAATCATCATCATCTTGTTATTAACATCTATAACTTTCTGGTGAGTGTGGCCGCCGCTGCCGGAAAATCCCAAAGTCAAAGCACAAGGCTCAAAATCAAGTGAACTAGAGGAGCAAGGTGCAGGCTTTTTCTTCAACCTTTGATCATTAGAGAGCCCTAAGCCCAAGACCAGGCCTGTTTGAGAAAAATCATCCAAACCCATCTGTGGTTGAGACAGAAATTAATTGTGAGGATAGGAACTGGGAAAAAGAGAAACTTGTGAACAACAACAAACCAAACCAAAATGAAGGGTTTTTAAGAAGAGAATATGGGAGTGATTATTAATCCAAGAAGAAAAGAAATTGAGAAGACAAAAGAATCTAAGTATTTGGAAAATAATAATAAAAAATTATTTTTAAATTAAAAGTCCCTTCTATCTCTATACATAGGTTGACCTTTGAAACCCCACTTACCCTATTATCTTCACATTATTAAAAAAAGAAAAAAAAGAAAAAAAAAAATCCCACAATAACTTTCCTTTTCGTGCTAGAATCCCTTAGTTCACATGGTTGTGGGGAACACATCAAGAAAGGATCATTCTTTCTTTCTCTCTCTTTTCTTGTTTGCTACATTTAACTATTGCTACCACTTTTGAGTGTTGCTTCATAAATGTTTCCTCGTCTTGTTATTCAGTTTCTCTTTAAAATTAATGGGTTCAATTATTTGCCCCAAACTTTTCCTCTTCTTTCACTTATGTCCCAATATTAGCAATCCATTCATTATTATTTCTTTTAGTTTCTTTCCACTCAATTATACCTCTTTTCTTAATTTCCTTTCCTATTTCATTTATAATAATAATTGTGGTATATAGATACCAAGCCACCTTGTACTTTATTACTTTTCTCAATCATTCAAACATTGCTTTAAACTCTCTTCCCCTTCCCAACAAATGAAAGAAAAGGGGAAAAAATAAATACCAGAAGATAGGTAGGCAATTATTGGATGTGCATGAAAACAATTAACTTAGCTTTTTCTTCCCATTAATGACCACATGAATTGTCTCCCACTCCATGCCTCTTCTAACACCTCATGGTCGTGCAAACCATTTCCCTTTGCTTGCCAATATTGCACTCTTTTCCTCAAGTATTAATTAATAAGGAAGGGGAGGGTCATAAATTCATTGCTTCAGGAAAATACACCTAACCTTCACATAACACAATGGTAAATTCGTTTGAAGGAAAGAAGAATGTGATATGAATACCAATATGGTGTATGCTACACACACTTCAATGGTTAATTCACAGAATTAGAGTGTGGAACTTAAGAAGTTTTTGTGTAGAATTCAAGTTATATCATATGAAGCCATAATAATGTATTTATAGAGATAATTGGTTTTAAAGTAAATGGGGTAAATTATATAACCTACCGGGCTAAAAGGCATATCCAATTTCATATTTGGCCATGGTCAGCCTCGACCACTCCTCTTAGGTCCATTTTGGTCTTAGGACGATGCTTTGGGCTGGGGTATGTGTGGGACATGCTCCATTAGCTATTTTGTTATGGTTGGCCTTAGCCTTGGTCTTGATCAAGGCTGAGGCTGAACACATAAATTTGGACTTCGACACGAACAAAACCTTTCCCCTAGGCCTCGTTTGAGCCTATGATGCTATTTTGGGCTCAAATCTTGTTATTTTTTTTGGACCTTATTGCTTCTGTTATTATTTGATATCAGTTAGATCCTTCGTTTCAAAATCATATTTTTAGGCCTAAAGAAAATAAATATTATAATCACTGTGAAAATACAAAGAAGTCGAATTTTATTATAATCGTGTAGATTTTTGCTTAGTTTCATGTTTGATTTTTGCTTCACTTGAAATTTTGGCTATGGGGGGCCAACTCAATTGGAAGTACTAGGTGTTTATAATGCATGAAAATTTAATAGGCAACGTTGAGTAATGCGTTGTCGGCTACAAATAATGATGATATGAGAAGTTAGGTCACCCATAAAAACATGGCGGCCCTAAAATATTAAAAACCTAACATGATCACATTCCGTTGCTCTCAATACCCATATATATAAAATAAACATTATTTTTTATATCTTGCTTTTGTATTGCTGCCAAGTTTTTATGGCTTTCATCACAACTTCTGTGCTACTTTAATTTGTATTCTGAATGATTGGTATCATTATATAAATTTTGTTTTGTTTTGGTTGGGGAACAGTGTCAAATATCTTAGGCTAGTTTGATAAAGTATTTTGTTTAGCCTTTTGTTTTTATTATTTTAAAAAGAATTAAACTTACAAATACTATTTTAACTTGTGAGTTTCTTCGTTCTGTTATTTACTTTCTATCAATATTTTTACAAAAAAAAAAAACATTTTAAAAATTTACATCCCATTGAATAATCATTTGATTTTTTGTTTTTGAAAATTTAACTTATTTCTTTTCAATTTTAAACGATAGTTTTCATATTCCTTAAGTGAAAGAGTTAAGTTCTTAACCAAATTCTAAATACTATAAACATGGTTTTAAAAACTACTTTTTTTAGTTTTCAAAATTTTGGTTTGTTTTTTTAAAATATTAGTAGGAAGTATTAAAAAAAAAAGAGGTGAAAAGAGTGTTTATAGACTTAATTTTCAAAATCTAAAATAGTTAGTTTAGTTTTACTTTGGGAATTTATCTAAAAATTTAGATTTTTCTTAAAATAGTAAAAGTCATAGTAAACAAATTATGAGGAAATTAAAAAGCATTGTAGACCCTTAAATTTGTCTGGTATTTTATTTCATCATTTTCTTTGTTTTTTTTTTTATGGTTAATTTTTGGTGATGTTGCTGTAATTTAGAATTTTTATGTTTTTAAGATAAAATAAACAATAAATAAATAAATATTTTTTTGAGTAATTAACATTAAATTATTTATCTTTTTATCTTAAATAATATAAAATAAAAGCATTTATTTGGAGGGAGAACAAAATTTGAATATTTAAATCTTTTGTTTATGGAAACTTTCCCAAATTCAAAAATTCCAAAAATATTTACACTTTATAACAAGAAGTTCCAAAAGTGTTTTATATTTTTAGAACTTTTTACTATAAAGTGTAAATATTTTTTATATTTAAAAAGTTCTCTTCCATCTAACTAATTTTAAGGAATTAATTTTGAAAAAATGTTTTTTAAATCAATCAAATAATTGTTGGTGTTAATGCCCTAAATCTTGTGGATTTTATAGTTTGTAAATTTTGTACAAGAAATATTTATTTAACAAAATAAGATGTTATTTTATTCGATATTTAGTTTGCATTAACTCAATACAACAAACTAAGATCCATAGGTTATTTCGTGTAACTTAAACATGTATGTGATTGATATATACAAGTGGATCATGTTTGAGTAATAACCTAAATGATATGTAGTATATAAATAAGGTTGGGTACCTTATCTTAGTGACATTACAGGATACGTCTCACTTTGTAATTGTTATAATAGTTGTAAAATATTACAAACGATTCGATCCTAATTGTTCATGTGGAGATATGTGAGTAGAGGTATCCTATACAAAGAGTTTATATAAGATCGGACTGCGAAATGATTGGTCGACTATGAGGTGTGTATCCCATACTAACATTTCACTAGGATGACCCATAGTTTGCTCGACCTTAATCCTGAGTGAGTTGTGAATTCTTACCTATGAGGGCAATCCTTTGATCTGTATGAATGAGAGTGTTCAGATTCGTCGACTTAATAAGCCTACCATTTTAGGGATTTGTACGAGCATGAGCTAGAAACACAGCTACATAAGATGAAATCCACTCCTTCCCATCTTGAGGGTAAGTAGATGAATTACTCTCTTAATAGCTGATTATGAGTCTTGAACAATGAGGTCTCACCCTCTCATTGGCCCGGGAGGGATTAGTTTATAGTTGGACTATAAACTATTTGTTCGTTAGAGGGATAAGTGGTACTTAAGAAGTTAGATGTAATTACAGGAGTAAAACAATAATTTGACCCAACTTAATTATGAGCAATTTGTGAAGGGTCAACTTACTATTGATTGGTTATATCTATGGACATAAAAATATATCTATAGTGCGAAGAGTGCAGCCAAGGGTCTTTAGTGGAGCGACTCGCAGTTAATAATATTGATTAATTCAACTAAAGAGTTTAATTAATTAATCTCGTATCATTGAAGCTTCTAATCTGTAGGTTCATAAGATCCTCTTACTAGCTAACTAAGAATAGCACAAGGAATATTTGTTTTTGGAATAATTTGAATTGTTCAAATTATTTAAGAGAATTAAAGCTATTAATTATATTACTGTGATTCATATAAAGTATAATGTATAATTATACATTATAGTATATAGTTAATCATAAATACGATTTATAGTTAAAACTATATAATATGTGAGAGATAAATTATGCTGAATAAATTTCAAATATTATCTATATGAATGAGAATATATAAAAACTATAAGTTAAAAATGGATGTAAATAAGATTCATATTAAAACAATAGGTTATAAGAGAGAGTTGTATTTTAATATGATTTAGATGCATAATATATGGTTTATCGATTAATGGTTAGTTAATTAACCATATATTATATATATTATATTAATTAATATAATATTTCAACTCCCCATTATAGGGGAGTTATTTTTGTGTACGTGGGAAAGAGTTATTGTAACTCCCCTCCCTTCCTCTATGTTATTTGCGTTTTGTGAAAACAAAAAGTAAGAGTTAAAAAAAAATCATAGAAAACACAAAAGAAAGAATAAAATCTCTCTCAATAAAAGTTCTAAAAAATTTTCTGCGCTTTTAACTCCCTCTCCTAAAAACTTTAGAGAAGTCCCACCACTTTATTTCTTGTTGAAGAATAGTAAGGTCAATGAGTGGTAATGCCTTTGGGTTTGCTGTTAGCAGTGTTCCTGAGTTTGTGAAGATTTCTTTTCGTTCGTGTGAAGAAGAGATTGTGATCTCAGTGGAGAGAAAATTTCTGAAGAGGAATTTTACAAGGATGATTTTGTTTTCTTCCTTATCCTCTATAGAATTGCATGCTCAAAGGTAAATGTTTATCCTGTTGTATTGTATATTCTTCTCTGTATTTTGTTGGTTTCAAAATTTAATGTCAATGTTTCGACATTTACACGCTTTTGGAAGGAATTTAATTGTTTCAATAATCTTTAATTTATTTTTATGATTTATTCCTTTTAAAATTGGTTTGATTATTTTTTCCTAATTTAAAATGGTGTGAGTTTTCTATAAATTGGGAGGGACAACACACACAACATCACACTAAAAAATACCTAGAAAAATTTTGCTCTTCTTTCTCTCAAACATTTTTGTTTTCTCTCATCCCTCTTTCAATTTTCCCCAATTTTTTTCTCTTCCAACAATTTCTCCATTTTCATAAGTTCTCTACATTTTTTTTTTAAATTTTGTTAATAAGAATTTCTACCACCTTTTTCCTTCGATTTTTATTTCTCTCATCTTTTTTTTTTCTTCTCCCTTTTTTCTCCTCTCCATATTCTAGTTTCATAGCAACATTGTCTTACTTTAAGTTTGCCTTGTTTAGAGAAAGTATTATTACGTCATTGTTTATGCGGTAAGCCTATTACTCTCATAAAATATATTTACTTTTAATTTATTGATGTCTTATTTACCTTCATTCATCCATGTAGTTCATTATCCAAATTGTTATTTTATTTGTAAGGCATGTTTATTTAGTTTTGCATTAATGATAAAAAAAACCTTTCCATGTATCATGGTCATTACATATATTTTAAATATTTGTATCATGAAATTTGCTAAATGATATTCGTGAATGAGTTTTTTGAAGTGTTCATGTATCTTTGTTTTATCACTTCATTTATAATAATCATTCATTTTTTTGTTAATATTTGTGAGAGTTTCTGAACCTAACTTAGATGGCCAAACAGAACGCAAACAATTAGCAGAAATAAATCGAAAGCAGTAAAGAACACCAAGATATATAGTGGTTCGACCAGTTTGGTCTACATCCACTTTGAGAACCAGCTTGAATTAATTTATTAATGAGCAATAAAGGAATTTTACAAATTACAGGTAATCAACGAAATCACCAATCTGTAATTTCAATATCCACTGATACCGAGAGATCCGCTCACAACGTCGCCTCTGAAAACTGAGAACAACCCACTGCAACACAGACCAAAACAGTGTGCTACTCGCCTCTGACCGGCGAACCATGCACAGACCCGCGCGTCTCTCTCGCTAACAACCACTGCTGGACGCAGCCACTACGGCAAAATTGAACTGGCAAGACTATGCTCGAACCCGATAGACCAAACCGCCGCCCATGCCACGAACAGATCTGCTGCTTTGGTCGGCAACCTTGTGCGGACACCCACGCTGAACCCGCGGACACACGCCCACCGATCGACTTCCACCGGCGGCCTCCGTCTTTGTCCCAGTTGGCTACGGCAGCTTCAACACCTAGACGGCTCCTCTTCACCCAATCTACTTCAGCAGCTGCACTTCTATTGAAAGGAAGGGTTACATGAAAAAGGGGGCCTAACTTTTGGAGAAGAAAGAGATAGTTGTAAAAATGCCACTGCTCATTAAATTATAATAATGCCATTGGGCCTTTAATTTTTCCAAAAAACCCAATAAAATCCACTTAAATGCCTTGTTATTTTCTACAAATCTCTCTCATAACAAGAATATTTAAGTGCCAAGCTGATTCTCCAATCTTTCTACCATCCAGATTTAATATTCAACCCATCTAATAGGTATTTAATCCTATAGGTTGGAAGAACCTTGGTTAACATATCTGACAAATTCTCAACTGTATGAACCTTCACTAGTTCAACATCTTTCTGGGCCACAACTTCTCTGATAAAATGAAATTTGATATCGATATGCTTAGACCGTTCATGATGAGATGGATTCTTCGCAAGATGAATAACACTCTGGCTATCACAACAGACGATAGGAATGAACTCCTGCGATAACAACTCACCAACTATCCTTTTCAACCACACTGTCTCTTTCACAGCTTCATTCACTGAAATATACTCTAATTCAGTAGTAGACAAGGCAACAACTGATTGTAGAGCAACCTTCCAACTGACCACATTACCAAACAAACGAAAAATATGACCTGATAGAGACCTTCTTTTGTCAAAGTCTGCAGCATAATCTGTATCTGTGAAGCCTTCCAACAGTGATGATTTATCACAATCCCTGCTAAAACACAATGATACACTGGCACTACCTTTCAAATATCGAAGCACCCATTTAACTGCATTCCAATGTTCCTTCCAAGGATTTGACATAAACCTACTTATCATACTCATAGCATATCCCAAGTCAGGCCTAGTACAAATCATCAAATACATAATACTTCCAACAACATTACAATAGGGAATATTAGCCATCTCTAACCTTTCTTGTTCAGTAATAGGACACTGAGACGAAGAAAGCCTAAAATGAGATGCTAAGGGTGTCGAAACTGCCTTACAATCAGACGTATTATACTTATCAAGCAGTTTATGCACATAACTCTCCTGCGAAATTGTTAACATACCTTTCTCCCTATCTCTTTTCACATCCATGCCTAGGATCCTTTTCAGTTTACCTAAATCTTTCATCTCAAATTCACTACTCAATCGTTTATTGAGATCACAGATTTCAGAATAATCCTTAGACACCAGAATCATATCATCTACATACAGAAGTAAGTATATGTACCTTTCTGAGATGGTATCCAGTACATGTAGGCATCATATGAGCTCCTATGAAACCCCTGCTTCAGAATAAAGGTGTCATACCTGATATACCATTGTCTCGGCGATTGCTTCAGTCTATAAATGGACCTGTGAAGACGACAAACCATGTTTTCTTTTCCTTTCACCTCATAGCACTTAGGTTGAGCCATGTAGATCACTTCTTCCAATTCACCATGAAGGAAAGCTGTGGTGACGTCCATCTGTTCAACAAACATATCAAAGTGAACAGTAATAGATAAAATTAATCGAATGGACGAATGTCTCACCACCGGAGAGAAAATCTCATGAAAGTCAACTCCTTTCTTTTGAGAGCCTTTGGCTACCAGTCTAGCCTTATACCTAGCTTGCTGTCACCTCCTGTACCTGGCTTAATTTTATAAATCCACTCTGACAGAATGAGTTTCTAATTAGGAGGTTTTAGAACAAATGACTATGTCTGATTCTTTTGCAATGAGAATAACTCTGCTTCCATAGCATCCTTCCATTGTTCATTCAAATCAGATACAATAGCCTCCTCAAAAGTAAGAGGCTCTGCTTCAATACTGTCAGCTGCACAAGTAAGAGCATAAAAAACTAAATCAGCATAACGATACCTCGTAGGAGCTTGTCTCACCCGCTGAGGCCTGTCACACGTAAGCTGATAGTTCTGTAGGTCACTACTACTTGAGCTTTCTTCACCAAAAGCTCCCTCATCAATCAAAGTCCTCTGCAGTTGAGGTTGTCTACCATAAGAACTGGAAGACTGATCACTGGAATCACCTGAACTAACAATGGTCATACTTTAGAATCAATTCTAACCTCTGCCTCAACCTGATCAACTGTCTGCTGTTTCTATTGCTCTTTGACACGAAGTGGCATCTCTATTTCATTAAATGTCGCATCTCTGCTAATAATGCATTTATTTCTGCCCTCTTCCAAGCACCAAAGTTTATATCCTTTAACACCCTGAGGATAGCCAATAAATATACATTTCAGTGCCCTCTTATTCAGCTTCCCTTCCTTAACTTGAGCATAAGTTGAACATCCAAACACTCTGAGATGATCCAAGCTTGGAGCTTTTCCTGTCTATATCTCCTGAGGAGTCTTTAGGCCTAAAGTGGAAGACGGACTCCTATTAATAAGATAACATGCTGTTTGGGCAGCTTCCCCCCAAAACTTCAAGGGTAATGAAGCATTTGTCAAGAGGTATCTTGTACGCTCCATAATTGTTCTATTGAACCTCTCAGCTAAACCACTATACTGTGGAGTGTACGTAACAATGAAATGCCTCGTAATTCCCTCAGATTTGCAAAATTTATCAAATTTATGATTCACAAATTCCAAACCATTTTCTATACTCAGATACTTTACCTTCATGCTTGTCTGGTTCTCAACCTGCTTTTTCCATTCAAGAAATTTCCCAAAAGCTTCATCCTTCTGTTTCAGTGGATACATCCACACCTTTCTTGAAAAGTCATCAATGATCGACATAAAGTATCTCGAACCTCCCATAGAAGGTACCTGTGTAAGACCCCACAAATTTGAATGAACATAATCCAAAATTTCTTTGGTAGAATGCTTCCCTTTCCCAAATTTCACTATGGTAGACTTTTCCATTATGCAATGTTCACAAAATGGGAGTTCAATGTCTTTAATTCCTCCAAGCAAACCTTGTTGTGAAAGAGCTTGTAGACCTCTTTCACTCACATGAGCTAATCTGTTATGCCATAACATAGATTTATCTGTTTCTTTCCCAGATGCAACAACACTACCTGAAACTGCAGTACCCTCCAACACATAAAGACCATTCCTCAAGGTACCCTTCAGCTTAACCAAAGAACCCTTGATAACCTTCAGAACTCCAATCTCAGATTTATAAGAATAACCTACTCTATCTAATTTGCCCAGAGAAATTAGATTTCGTTTGAGTTCTGGAACATACCTTACATTCGTAAGAATTCTGATCATACCATCAGTGTTGCAATTCGAACAGACCTAATTTCTTTTACATCATAAGTACCATTATCACCAAGCAAACATGATCCCCCATCATTTTCCTGAAAGTCAATCAAGAAATCCCGATTATGAGTCATGTAAAAAGTGCACCCTGAATCCATGATCCAAGCATTCTGAATGTCCCTGCTGGACACCATCAAAACCTCTGCTGAATCATACCCATCAGTAATATTTGTTGCACTAGAATCCCCTATATGCTTGTTACTTTATGCTTCCTTACTCTTATTCAAAGGGCAATTTTTTCTAAAGTGTCCTTCTTAATGACATAGGAAACACTTTTTTCTTTTCTCCTTTGATTTCGACCTGGATCTCGACTCTTTTCCTTTTCTGTTCTTTTTCTCATTTCGGCCTTTGTTCATGAATAACGTTCCATCCTTGCATTCCCTTTTTATCTCGAGATTTCTAATTCTCAAGACATCCAACACTATATTCATAGACAATGAATCCCATTCATATTTAATAGCTACCTTAACTTATCTATACGATTCTGGCAAAGAAATCAGAAGAATAACTACTTGATTTTCATCTGACATCTTCTCACCGATGTTATTGAGATCAACTATAATCTTCTAGAATTTATCTAGGTTCTCTTCTAAGCCTTTACTTGAGTCCATCTTATATCCAAAGAATTTCTACTTTAGATATAATTTATTTGGCAAGGACTTAGTCAAATAAAGACTTTCCAGTTTCAGCACTCCATCTGACAAATACAAAATTATCGTCGAATAGGCCATCTTATCCATATCCCTTTTTTCAACTTCTGTAATTGTTGGTGGAAGGTTATCTTTGTCTAAGATTTTGGCTACTTTGTTGTACCAGTATAGCCCTAATCTTTTTCCTCCATAACCCAAAATCACCTTTTCCATCAAATTTAACAACTTTGAACCGTGTAGACATCAAAGCCATCTGTAAAATTAATTCCAATAAAATATTTTGAACAAAGAATATGCCAACACACATTACCACACATCTTCCTTGGATCAACTGGAGCTCTGATACTACTTGTGAGAGTTTCTTAACCTAACTTAGATGGCCAAATAGAACGCAAACAATCAGCAGAAATAAATCGAAAGCAGTAAAGAATACCAAGATATATAGTGGTTCAACCAATTTGGTCTACATCCACCTTTAAAACCAGCTTGAATTAATTTATTAATGAGCAATAAAGGAATTTTACAAATTACAGATAATCAACGAAATCACCAATCTGTAATTTCAATATCCACTGATACTAAGAGATCTGCACATAACGTCGCCTCTGAAAACTGAGAACAACCCGCTGCAACATAGCCCAAAACAGTGTGCTACCCATATCTGACCAGGACCCGTGCGTCTCTCTTGCTAACAACCATTGCCGGACCCAGCCACCACAGCGAAACCGAACTGTCAAGACTACGTTCGAACCCGACAAACCGAACCACCGCCCACACCACGAACTGATTTGATGCTCTAGTTGACAACCTTGTGTGGACACCCACGCTGAACCCCAGACACACGCCCACCGATCGACTTCCACCGACGGCCTCTGTCTTTGTCCCAATCGGCTGTGGCAGCTTCAACACCCAGGCGGCTCCTCTTCACCCAATCTGCTTCAGCGGCTGAACTTCCATCGAAAGGAAGGGTTACACGAAAAAGGAGGCCTAACTTTTGGAGAAGAAAGGGATAATTGCAAAAATGCCACTGCTCATTGAATTATAATAATGTCATTGGGCCTTTAATTTTTTAAAAAAACCCAATAAAATCTACTTAAATACCTTGATATTTTCTATAATATTAACAATCATTTTTAGATTTTTTTTTCTTCGATGATGGAACTGGAACTCTCAAAAGGCCATTATTTGTGGTTCTTGAGGTATAAACTCTCAGAAGGCCGTTAATAAAAATTGTAGTTTAGTTTCATTTTGCACAATAGTTTAAGTCAACACGTATAGTATGTTTCATCGTCATTTCTTTCTATTCATGGGTTGTTTCTTTTTTCTTTTTTTTTTAAAAATAATATATAGACGTTAAAAAGTACCAAAAAAAAAGTCATAATAGTAATTTATATCTCCATAGCACAATCATTTTAAATAATAAAATAAACACCTCATTTTGTGATTACTTCACTTGTACATATTTGTAGTATATCTTTCATACTTCTAACAAAATCTTTCACTTTTTCTTTAAAGAAAAACAAAACTTCTCAAAATAATGTTTTTGTAGCATATTCTTTTCTCTTCTAGAAAACAAATCATGCATTCTTTTCAAAATAATAATAATAATAAGAATAAAGATAATGCATCATTTGCCTATACTTATTTTAAGGTACCACTTTCATATTCCCATTAAAATCTAAATTTTCTTTTTTTTAAAGAAAAATCACAATAATGTTTTTGCAATATATTCGCTCTTTACAAAAGAAAAAAATGATCCTGCATTATTCACTTGTACATATATTAACAACTTCTTATACTCAACAAAATCTCTCACTTTCCCTTTTAAGAAAATCTTTTGAAAATAGTGTTTTTGTAGGATAAATTTATGTATTTTTTTTTTAAAAAAAGCGATGCATCATTTACTCGTACATATTTATGAGATATTTTTCAATATTTTTGAGAAAAAAAACCATGCATCATGTACTTATATATATTTTATGAGATATTTTTCAATATTTCTAATAGAATCCTTAGTTTCCTTAAAACATATTTCAAAGTAATTTTATTCTTAATATATATTCATTTATTGAATGAAATTCATGCATCACTAATTTTGTACATATATTTTAGACAACTTTGGAAGGTTTCTAAAAAATCTCTAACCTTTCCTTTTCCCAAAAAAGGCATTTTCAAGATTAAAAAAAAGATTCACTTGCACATTCACTTATTGAAAAAGTTTAAAGAAATGTTTTAAAAACCATGCATCATTAAGTTTAAAGACATTTTTTAATGTTAAAATTAAAGTTTCACTTGAACATATATTAAGTCATAGTTTTCATATTTTAAACACAATTCTTGACGTTTAGAAGAAAAATATATCATCGTTTGACTTGTACATATTTTACAACAATATTCTTTTACAAAATCTTTGTTTGTAAAAGAAAAAACGTAAATAAACAAACTTTTCTCGTTAATAGTGTAAAAAAAAAAAAAACATCATTTGATTTGTACATATTTTCACAATAACCTTTTTGTTTTTCGCTTTTTAAAAAAATCTTTTCTTGTAAAAAAAAAAAGAACTTTACTTGTTAGTGTTTAAAAAAATGTTTTATTTGCTTTGTAAATATTTAGACAGATGAACATAACTCAATTGACATAGTACTTATACTTTTAACCTTGAGATTGGAGGTTTGATTCTCCTACATTATGTATTTAATTCAACACCGGTGAAAAAAAAAAAAACAGCCATTTTGTATGCTTGAAGTCTTTGTTACAAAAATAAGAAAAAAAGCTCTACTATTGTGTAAATAAATCTTCTTGGTCATATATTAACGTTGTTGTTAAAAGAAAAACAGGTCAAGTAACTTAGCTTTATCTTCCATGATAGACAAACTTGAGGTTTTAAATCATGTTCCAAAAAAAAGGTTGAGTCTTGTCTGAAAAAGGGGATAGAAAAAAGATAGAGCAAAAAAGAACAAAAAAGGAAAAAAGAGTGAATGTCATCTATCACAGAGCTTCATATCAAACTCTCTTTTGCCAACAAGAGCTCCACTTTGACCACATTTTGTTTCCAAAATTCCACTAAATTCTTGTCTTACCACACATTCCATGATCCAATATCCTTGACCTACATTTTATTTTAGACCTAACATCTCATTGTCTTATCATACAAACTTGAACTTTGAGCTAAATAAGAACCTCAATGGCCTACACCATAATGTTAAGTCGAAACAACCTTTTTTTTTTTCACTAACCTACATCTTAACACTATTATAGTGGGCTAATTTGTTATTTTCCACTTGTTCTTTCCCATTAAGGTTGTAATTAGACAACCTATTGTTTTCCTTATCCTTACCCATATATTTTCCATCTTCACAAAATTTGGACTCATATGCTATTAGATGATTTAAAAAAAAAAATAATTAATAGCATTTATCTCTTATTGACACCATTTCAAGTCATGATAATATTTTCAATTTAGTATGTTAACTAAATCTCTCAAGTTTTCTTATAACATGTTTGGTTCTTACACTTTTGACATATCATTAAAATTCAAATTCGAACTAGCTCCTTTTCTCATCATTATTCTCGTTATCTCTTTAGTAAAGCGAGTCATTTTCTGAGAATAATAACTTGAAAGGTTAGATGTACTAGCAACCTCATAGTGGATTTCATTGAGGAATTAAGGCCGAATTCAAGGTGCAAATATATAATTAGTATAAGTTCACACTCAATTCGTGACTACTTTTGGAAAATAAGGGAATTTTGGGTGTTGAAATCTACAATGTAGCTTGATTGATGTGATATGTATATTACAGGGTAATCAGAATTCTCAAAGGAGTGCTGTAGAATACAAAAAAATATAGAGAAGATAGAAAAGAAAAGAAAAGAAGAAAGAACAAAAGAACAAAAAAAAAGGGAGGATTGGTGGTATGTTTTGAGCTCTCAATATGCTTTGACAAATTTTCTTTCTACATCACAAGCAATGAAATTCTAACTTGACATTAGAAGAATGAAGAAGGAGCTAATGTTGGATTGAAGTAGGAGAATTAGAAAGTATATGTGGCAAAGAGTTGTATCATATCATCCTAATTCTGTTACAATAGTGATATAAGACTAGACATTCACATGTGGGATTTTTATCTGTCATGATGTGCAGACCCCACTATCGCATCCCAAAACAAGTGCATGAGAAATAGTCCTTGCAAAAAAAGGAAAGGAAAAAGAAAAAGAAAGAAAGAAAGGAAAAAAGAAAGAAAAGCAAAAAGAAAGAAAAAAAAAATTAAGGACTAGTAAGAAGAGGATATTTTGGGACTTGACATTTACGATCATGTAGTGGTGAAACCAAGACAACATGACACACCTATAGTTGGGATTTTCCATTGATCGAGAAGATTTACAAGGAAAATGGACTCTTGAATAAGTTTGACTTATATGCTCGGCAACCACCAACAAATGGAGTGATCAAAATTAATGCAAGAATGATATGAAGGAGATGCAAATGTTTGACTCAATTTTGGTAACATACAAACTTTTCTCTTCAAAGTGAAGGAGGGTGCATAACGTGAAAATAAAGAAAGTCTTTTGAAGCTACTCATCTCGACAAAAGAATGATACTTTTTTCCATAATACCTCACCACCTAGAACACTTGCTTGAGGTCATGAAATGTCTTCTAAGATACAAGATCAATTGTAGTGATAGTAATCTCATTGTTTCCAAGACCTCAACCAGGGCAATGAAATATTTTAAGCGAGAATTAACTTTCTCAATAAGAATCGAAGTTATATGATTATCGACGGGCACATCATTCTTATCACTTCATTCAGAAGCCATTGTAAAAAAAGGAATCAGTCCAGAAAGAAAGATGATTGGCTTGAAGAGTTTTATTTCAAAGTTTAAGGAAGAGACCATCTGCTTGCTAAAACAACTGATCAATCTAGTGGTAACATATGAGAGAAATCTTGGGAAGCTATGCCATTGACTCTTAGAGAATTTTTCTAAAGAAAAATTTCACTTTCATCTCTCTTATATATCTCTCTCCCACTGTCTTTGTGTGTCCATATTGTCAAATCCCCTCCCGAGTTTACCTTTTTAGCCTGAAAAGAGGCGTGAGGACGATAAATACCACCCTTTTATGATACCTACTATTTGTCTCTATGTTTTTAGCTTTAACTCAAATTTAACCAAAAATAACCATTTCCTGCTATACCTACACACATGGTAGATAGTTAAACATATCTTTCTTATTACTATATGCACATAGTGTTGGGTTTTATGTCCTAAAAACTCGCAGTTTGTAAAATAATAAACATTTTCTATTATCAATATACTTGTTATTGATCTCATAAATTGTATGAAACTCTAAATCTAATAAACTAAGACCCATGACTATTGTATGAGTACTTGAACTTTATGTGGAGACACAAGAGTGGATCAGGTTCGAGTAAATAGTCAAAATGATCTATGGTACATAAATGAGGTTGGGTATCTTATTCTGATAACACCATTGGATGCGACCTACTCTGTAGTTATTATAAAAAGTTGTAAAGTGCTATATACGATGTGAACTAATTCATACATGTTATGACATGAGGAGTGGGGACGTCCTATGCAATGAGTTTGCATAAGATCAGGACCAAGAAATAAGTCACTCTTACTTTATAATGTGTTTACTGTATAAGATTGACTATTTCACCTAGATGACCTAGGTAACTCGATCTTAATCCTGAGCTAACTATGAACTCCTGTTTATTCGGGATTGCCCTTAGATTTGCATAGTTGAGGGTTGGCTCAACAGCGTCGGCTCAATAAGACTCCCATTTCAGGGGTAAGACTGGATAGATAGCTGGGGACATAGGGTGCAAGACGAAGTTCACGCCTACCCGATTTAGGGATAGAAGAAAGGTCGTTCTCTCAAGTACTTTATCCAGATCTTGAACAAGGGGCCCCGCCCTCTCACCGGGCTAAGAGAGTTTGGTTTAGTGATTGGATCACAAATCAGTTGTTCATTAGAGGATCAGTAGGGACTTGAGAAATAAGACGTAATCTCGGGGCTAAAACAGATATTTGACGCAGTCGTTATTATAAATAACCTGTGAAGGGTCGACTTGCTAATTATAGTTAAATCATGTGGACATAATATATCTACAATGAGAAGAATGCAACTATGGGCTTTAGTGGAGTGACCCATTAGTTAACGAATGAAGATTAATTTAGTCTAATGAGTTTAGCCAATTAATCTCGGATCGTTAGAGCCCATGATATGTAGGTCCGCGAGGTCCCTCTACTAGCTCCTAACAGACTAGCTCTAGAATAGTGTGATAAGTTAATTTGAAACGTTCAAATTAGAATTAAGGGAATTAGTAATTATATGAGATATAATTATATGTTTAATTTTCAAAATTAAACGGAATAGGAGAATTTATATATTTAAATATGATTTAAATATATAAAGATGGATATGTGTTGAAATTAATTTAATATTTGATATTAAATTAATTAAGTTTTATTTAATAATTAATTTATGAAATTAATTAATTTTTTCATTTTTTAAAATCAAAATAGATTTTATAAAATCAAAATTTAATTTTTAGATAAAATTGGAAAAGTAAAATCCAAAATACTTAAAAAGGAAAATGAAGTTTTTCCATTATCCATCACCAAGTAGCTCACTTGAATGGTATTATATTTGATTTGTCTTCACCAAGCATGAGCTGCAACTCATGCAACTCTTTTCTTTGCATGTTGATTTACAATATAATGAAGAGATTGGAGTGAAAATCAGGCATGCAATCTATAGAGATTTTGAGAGAAAAATTGGTTTGAAGAATGAGTTCTTCAGCTGATTTTCTGCAGTGAGCATTTCTCCTTCTACCCTTGATTCAAGCTTGTTTTGAGTCCCACAACTCAATCTAGAGTACCAAGAGAATAGTGGGGAAGATCGTGATGTGGTCTACAATAAGATTTGGAGAAGATGGTAGTTGGTAAAGGAGCTTTGAAGAAGTTCTACAAGAGGTATGTCTTGAAACTCACTTGTTTCTGCAAAAGCATGCTTTATATTTTGCCAAAATTAGTGAATATGGGTACTTAGATGATCCTTGTGCTTCCGCTGCTGTTGATACATTTCTACAATTGGTATCAGAGCATCAAATAAGCATTCAATTCGGTTTAATTTTTGCTTGGTAGGTGTTTTATATGAGAAATATGAAATTGGTGCATTGATATGGTTTTCTGAGTTTTGGCTATTTAATTATCTTTAATTTCTCATTTAAATTTGTAATTGGCTCTTGTTTGATGAGCTTTTATGTGTTAGCAAGAGTCTTTAATTTATTTGGAGTCATTAGAGTCGAAATTAAGATGTAATTGAAGAAACAAGCGAAGAGACCGAGCTGCTGTTCCAGTTTTTTCAGCTTCTACTCAGAATCGTTGAGGTTCCAGTTACTAAACGATCGTCTAGTTCCAGACGCTACACGATGTGAATAAAATCTAGACGATCGTATAGAAATGGACGCTGGTTGTTGTGATGTTGAACGGCAAACGATCGTGTACCTGCGGGAACTATATGATGCATTCAATTTGCTATACAATAGCACTAAGTGATCGTTTAGCTTTGGCATGGGAACTAAATGATATGTTGAATTTACTATAGACGGTACTGTGAGATCGTTTAGTGATGATGCATGCTAAGCGATGTGATGAAGTGCTACGCGATAGTGCTGAGCGATCGTTTAGAAGCGAAGCTAAGCGATCGTGTAGACGAAGTGCTAAGCGTTGCGTTGAAGTTTCTATGCGATGGAACTAAACAATCGCTTACTGATGCACTATTTTATGAGGTGGAATTATGGATGAAATGCGATGATGAAAATGCGTTGAGCAATCAAGTTTTCTCAAAGAGATCCGAGTATAAAACCCCACTGAGTTTCCTGGTAAGTCCAGGGTCGAACTCAGGGACTTGGGAAAACAGATTGCAGTGGTAATTTTCAGGAAAACCTTGCGATAACTGGTAACTCAAATAGTTGTTTGGTATTGTTGGTTGCGGTAATAAAAATAAACAAATGCGGCGGATTTGAGAAAAGTTTGATTATGTGATAGATGTACTAAGTATGCGGATGAATAGGTTGAGAAGGTCTTTAGCTAGCGTTACTTGGGAATGCATCAGACTATGCGATCATGCTACACTCATGCACAATAAATCATTTTCCAATGCAAATGCGGTGCTCCTAAGTCTAGGACGTATGTGTTGAATGCAAAATTTTCCATAGAGCTTATTCCTATAGACTCTTTTCTTTATGCGATGATGCAAGATGCACACAAAGACTAGGTGACCGCACACAATTGTATCCTATCTCTAGGATGCATACGATGCGTTAATAACAAACAGTGCTTATTCCTAAGCTCTTATCTCTTGATTATGCATTCTAATCTGACTCTCCCGACCCTAGATTCTAACCTGACTTTTCCAAGCCTAGATCCTGTCCTTAGACTACCTTCTCGCGTATCTCAAATGAATGAATGAAATATACATAATACAAGATAATCGCATAGAATGAAGATCCCTAGCCATGCTAGCTAAGTGCTTCTCAACCCATTCAACAGATTTAGCTGCTCATGCGTGATAAACAGAGAGTGAACAGATATAGAGAAGTAAATTCTATTTCTATAAATGAGTTTGAATACAAAATAACAATGGAAGATAAAGGTAGAGAGCCTGGTAGGAATCCCTTGTTGCCCAAGTTTTTTACACTGCAACTCTATTCGGTTCAAAAGATATTCCTGCTTCTGCAGAAGTTGGCCCTCTCTCTGATCTTGATGCTTCCAGCACTCTTCCGAGCTCACTGGAACGATCTATCGGCACAACCTCCTTCTCTCGCTTCCGCCTTAAGGTAAAAGTAAATCTAAGAACAGGGCTAAACTCTAAATAGAGCTTGTGAACTCGTGAACCCCTTTTCTGAAGGATGCCTTCGATATTTATAGAACCTCGGGATGAAAGGTGGCTTCTGTCTTATGATTGCACAAATGGGATGGCTTTAATTCTCTGACTGATGTGCTGAATATTTTTCACCGAAAAGCTGAGTGTACTTTTTATCGTTAGCGGCTTTTCAACTTAATTCGGATTCGACCGTCATCAGCTTTCTGTCCCATCGTGATTAATTATGCCTTTCACCTAGATGCACCCACCAAGTTACGCCGGCTCTATGCAACAATCCTTCTTGGGCAGATGTTTGGAAACACAAATCACCGTAAAACCTTGCGGTAATGCTGCGCTCGACCATTGAATTCTTGAGATTGCGCTTTTCGCCCTGTGTTAACGCATATTCTGCATAAAAATACCAAAGTTAACTATTCTTATACGATGAACACATGCGACCACAATGTTATGATCATAGTGCTTTTTGGACACAATCTAACATATTTTATCAATGCAAATCTTCATTGTTTAATAATTTAGCACTGTAATAACGTGCATTTCTGCCGGTTATCACTTACCTACGATGCTGAACGACGTGATGATGTTCTATACGATGGAGCTAAGTGATCGTTTAGCTACGGCGGATACTAACTGATGACATGAAGCGCTAAATGATGGTGTTAAGCGATCTTTTGATTTTATGCGATAGAACTAAGCGATAGTTATGTGATAGCTATACAATAGCTAAGCGATATCTATACGATGAAGTTTGAGCGATCGTGTAGTTCTATACAATAAGCGATCGTTTAGCTTCGGAAAACACTAAGTGATTGTGTAGCTTTATGTGATAAAGCTAAACGATCGTTTAGTTGAGGCAAACATTAAGCGATCGTGTAATACTTCCACAACACAAGGCGATGGAGCAAGACGATAATCTTCAACACTATACGATTGACCTTTGCAAGATTTTGAGTTGGACCGAGAGTAGCCGGTACGATCGGTTTTCTCAAGGTCCAATCCAGTTCAGCTTTAAAAATATTTTGGCTGGTTCGGTTCAGACTCATCCAGTCCGGTTCAAGATGTTTGGGTTCGGTTTGGAGCGGTTCGAGCGGTTCAAAGGCGGTTTTGAAGCTGATTTGTACTAGTTAGGCTTCTATTTGCTTGTTTTTTCCAAAACTAAAAACCATATCAGTATGTGTTTAATTATTGATGCATTTGATGTATGTTATAATTAAATAGATCTTGTATGTGCATATAGTATGTCATTTAGATTTAAAATCCCACCATAGGAAGCATGTTACATTGAAAGTATTTTATAATTGTTATAATATATAGTATGCATGTTAGGGTTTCTTGTATTTAATATAAATGTTATATTAAATTTGAATGCATCATGTATGTTATGGATGAATAGCATGTCTAAAGTTTTATAAGTTGTTATAAAATTGGGTTAGACATTTAAAATCCATAAACAACAGTTGCATGTTCACGTAGGCTAACCACCTGTTTTAATTGTTAAAACTTATAAAACCAAGGTTACAAACTCAACCGGTATATAATCCTATCAAAGGCTGGGGGTACTTAAGTTGACAGGTTACGGAACACCTCCTACCTAGGGATTATGGCCGAATAATTGAGCGATGGTAATCGGTTTTATGAGCATACGTGAGTGATATGAGATAATAAAATGGTTTATCACCTAGACATCGTAGGTTAAAATCCAATTATAAGAGTTATACTTGGATAAACCACAAAGATTTAGGGTTATTTTATTAGCTGAAAAAACCTAAGTATAAATCTACCTAAAATAGAGCATTTCAGTGGCAGTTTAATAATTCTATATCATAGAGTTATTAGAAAACTTCAGTAGGAGATTAATAACATATATGATACATTATTTTTAGCTCTCACGTTTCTAAGAGTTTACAATCCAAATTTAAGCGGTACTTCGTGTCATCCTGGAAGTGACCTTCATTTGGAAAGTATTTTTTAGCTTAAATCTGGACTTTAGTGAATAAGAAGAAGTTGTTCAAACATAAGTCTATTATACGAGATATAGATGTCAACTACCATGTCTCCACATAGTTTACATCGTGAGATACATATAATGCTTCATGTCACCCTTGAAGTGGCATCCACTCGAAAAGTGTTTTGTATGAGTCAATATCGAGGTAAACGGAGGAAGTAATTCATAGTAAGTGGGTGAGGGATATGTGTCAATATATCCTACGATCTTCTCAATTAGTCTGAACTATGAGATTCCTATGTTGCACCTGCTGGTTTGCTTTAGGCGACCCTTTGCTAGTCATTTAGTGACGGTTATCCCCTCGGAGGGTTGTAACATAGGATTCAGAACAACACAGGCTTTAATAAAATGAATAGGGTCTTATATTTCCGTCTGATGTTGTCTTCTATTTTGGAGGCAAATTCATACCATCCTATAGGATCTGAAAATTGCGGGTCATGATAACAAGTAGAAATACACGTTACTACAACGCAAATAAGTAAAATAATGAGAGAATACGACGGTAAAAATAAATAATATCATGTCCAAAAGCGCTAAATTGAAGAAATTGAGATCGCATACACCAATCACATAAAAGTAGCTAATTTACTTATTTTGTGCAGGAAAAATGCGTTGGCACAAGTAAAATTGCGATCCAAGGAATTAGGCGTCCGCGCGCTTGAAAGATTACGATCACAAGGTCATGCGATCGTATGCGATCATGAGAGGTTGCTAAAAAAGGTAGTCGCATAAAGACTGTGCATCAAGGTGACAACATAATAAATCATGATGGAACAGAAAGCTGTTGATGGTCGAATCCAAATTTAGTTGAGAACTTGTTAAAGCCACACTGTAGCAAGTACACTCAACTTTTGGTGACCTTTAATCGGCGCATTAGAGCAGGGGACATCATTGCAATCATTGGAGAGAAAGACTGCTTCATCTTGAGCTCTATAAATACCAAAGGCCACCATTGTATCAGGGATCGCCATATATAGAATAGAGGGTTAGAGAGCCATTAGTCTGTTCACGTACATCTCATACTTAGATTTAGAAGATAGAGACGAGCTAGGAGATGAAGAAGCCGAGAGATCATTCCCGATCAGATTGAGAGACTGCTAGGAAGCACTACAAAGGGAGAGAGGGCCAACACTTGCAAAAGCAAGAATATTAATCTGGACAGAGTTGGAATGAAAAAGATAGTGTAAAAGGCCACGGGAAGCAAGATATTGCTACCAGGCTTCTTATCTCTACATCCCATTTCTATTATGTATTCAACATTTTATTTATAGAAAATGGAAATCTCATTTCAACTTATGTTCAATCTCTCCATACTTCGCATGAGTAGCTAAATTTTCGAATGGGTTGAGAAGTAGTTAGCTAGCATGAACTAAGATTTACATTTCATGCGATCATCTTGTCTTATGTATGCGCCATTCACCCTTTAGAGATACTTGAGAGAGTAGTCTAAAGATAGAATATAGACTTGAGAGAGTCAGATTAGAATCTAGGATTGAGAGAGTCAGATTAGAACCGCATAAGTAAGAAATAGAAACTTAGACATAAGTTCTATCGTTATTTACACATCGCATGCACCCTAGAAATAGGATATGATAGTATGTGGTCACCTTGTTTGTGTGTGCATCACTCATCATCACATAGACAAGAATAGAGGCTTAGACATAAGTCCTATCGACATTTTCGTATACATCGCATGCGTCCTAGAAATAGGAATTATGGCATTTACATTGAGAGATGACGTGCCATTGTTTGTGTGTAGCATGATCGCATAACTTTTACGCAATCTTAGGAAGTGTTAACTAAACCCTTCTCAACCCGTTCATCGCATACTCATTGTAGTTCTCGATTTCATCAACTCTTTATTCGAACTCCGTCGCATAGGAAATATACTTACCATCCAACTTACTTGTTTTCACCACCGCAAGAGAATCAAATTAACTGTCACATATTTACTCAGTAGTCCCTGTGTTCGACCCTGAACTTACCAGGAAACCTAGTGAGGTTTATACTTGGGTCTTATTAGGAAAACTTGCATTTGCAACGCATAACACATCACCGCAAAATCATACCATAATCGCATCACAATTTACAATGCATCAAGTTTTTGGCGCCGTTGTCGGGGACTACGGCAGTATATATTATGCTAACAGTAAACCTTTTGATTTTATTTGCAGCTTTTGACATCTGTGCACTGCCATTCCTTTGTTAAGGGAAGAAACAGGCGTCGCATGAGCGAAGGACACGTTCCTGACCCTAACTACGACCCAGAGATTGAAAGAACGTTCCAAAGAAGACAGTGAAACAACTGCTAACAACAACAAGAGAGAAATCCCAGAATGGCGGAACAACTGGAATAAAGAGCCGAAATGCGAACAACATCATGGCAAAACCATTCTCTTGGTGGACCGCAGTAGACCCATCCGGGACTATGCGTCACCTAACCTATATGATTTCTCCCCAGGAATCATGGGGCAAGCTTTGGACGGATCGAGGTTCCGTTATGTTATAGATGATCCAGATAGCTGGACAGTTTGGTGGAAGGTGTGGCGAGGACCCACACTTCCATCTCCAGAGTTTCATTAAAATCTGTAACACTTTTATGTTCTTGAATATCTCAACTGAAGAAGTTCGACTAACGCTGTTCCTATTTTCGTTATGCGAACAAGCAAGGAAATGGGCATATTCTCTCGAACCAGGGGAGATAACTTCGTGGGAATAGGTTGTAGAGAAGTTCATGAAGAAATACTTCCATCCTATAGAGAATGCAAGAAGGAGGAAGATAATCACGAAATTTGAACAAGAAATAGACGAATCGCTCAACGACGCCTGGGCAAGGTTTAAGAGATTGGTGTGAGACTGTCCGCACAACGGATTACCAGACTGTCTCCAGATAGAGATATTTTATCACGGTTTAAACCCTGCATCGCAGACAACTACCAATGCGGCAGTAGCTGGTGGTCAGCTTGAAAAAACTTACGATGAGGCGAAGAATATCCTTGATCGTATATCAAAGAATCATGAAGATTGGCAGGAAAGCGATCAACGACTAAAAATTCGAGAAGGTAACACAAAAAATGGGATCATTGCATCTCTACAGAATCAAATGAATGCGATTATTAATCTATTACAGGGCATCACAATCAACAACCCTGGAACGCAAAGAGGATAGGTCAACGCAATTGAATAGACGAGCGCGAGTTGTGCTACTTGTGGAGAATCGCATCCGATTGAAGAATGTCCAAGAACCCGCAGTTCGTATACTTCGTAAAGAACAACCCTTTCTCTAACACATACAGCCCCGGGTGGAGAAACCACCCCAATTTTGCTTGGAAAAATAATAACCAACAAAGTTATCAACCGATGGTGTGAAAAGAAGGGCCACCAGGATTTTTCCAATGAACGAACGGTCAACTGCAACATCAAGCCAGCAGCTCGCAAGCACCGCCATCATCCTTTTTGGAGAACCTATTCAAGTAGTACATTGAAAAGAACGAGACCTGTCTCTTATACACATCTAGATGTGTATAAGAGACAGTCTGTCGACATCCTCTTAAAGTAGTACATTGAAAAGAACGAGAGGGTCCTCCAGAACCAGGGGACTTCCATCCCCAATCTAGACATCCAAATAGGACAGATTGCGAGAGAGCTGAAAAATAGACCGCAAGGGATGCTGCCGAGCTTAACTGAGCTCCCTCGCAACCCCGAAATACAGGGAAAGAAAAATGCCTAGCAATCTCCTTGCTAAGTGGAAAGACGACGGCGGAAGAAGGGAAAGAGCCTAGCAGGACCAATCCAAATGCGATGGAATCCAAGAACCCATTGACACAAGATGAATCAGAAGAGCCCGAGACCATGAAACCGGAAGTTGTGTCCACTTCCAAGCCTCTAGAACACTAAGCAGAAAAGGTACAACTACCACCATACCCGCAAAGATTGAAAAAGAAGCAGAATGATGAAGGAAAGATCGCTACAGTGGCAGTAACGCAAAGATCAAACACTATAATCCAATCGAAGATGCACGACCCAGGAAGCTTCACAATACCCTGCTCAATTGGAGGGGTCTACATCGGTCAAACACTATGCGATCTTGGGGCAAATATAAATTTAATGCCACTTTCAATCTTCAAACAATTGAATGTGGGAAAATTGACGCCCATGACGAGGACTCTCCAACATGCAGACAGGTCCCTAGTACACCCTAAGGAAGAGTTGAAGGATTTCTTGGCCACAATTGATAAATTCATTCTACCAGTGGACTTCATCATTCTAGATCATGAGGCGGTGAAGATGTGCCCATCATCGTGGGACGACCATTTCTATCTACTGGTCGTGCTCAAATTGATGTGCACAAAGGAGAGACCACGATGAGGATCAATGAGAAGAAGCTTGGATTGAGGCGATCAAGATCCCAGAGGATCAAGAAAAGGAGAGAAAACCTCCGTGGACTTGAAAAATCCATATTGAAGAAGAACAAGCAGTCCCTACACTGATATGCAACACAAACTCATCAGGGACGCATTTTTTTTAGTATCCTTTTGATATCTTTCTTTCATGAACTTACCGTACCTTTTTGTATAACACTACTCTTTAGAATTTCCAACTCTGTCTTTCATACTTTTTACCCTTTTAATATTCAACAATGATCATAGTGAACGATTTCGGTGGAGCTACACGATCACATCAAGCATGCGACCAGTTCAATCAGCCCATCGCAATCAAGGAATCAACCCACCGCAAAGAAGGATGCGATCACAGATGATGCGGGCAACAAAGAAAATTTGAGGGTTGTATTCTTCCTTGACTCTTCTATTCCAAATTTTGCAATTCTTGTATCTCATTTTAATATTGTTAAATTTTATCATCGCATTCTCTTTAATTTGACGCAATTATTAAATTTTGTTTACTTTATTTAATCACCGCATTCTTCCCCGTACAAATTATGATTTCGATGATGAAATTCATGCCTTTATTTCTTACTGCATGTACTAAAGTCAACTTAATTTAAGGACAGTCAATTCATGAAACATTTCTAGAAGTTAGCGGTCCACCAACTTTCTTTCAAAACGATTTTTACGAAATTTCCTAAGAGCATCGCATGAGTTATTTCAGTCTATCAGCAATGAGGAAATTGTTGTGTATAAATTTGGGGGTGTTAGTATTTGTTTTCAACCTTGCTACTTTTAGAAATTTCATCTCATTTCAAGAATAAAAATCATAACGTTGAGATCGGATCCTACTCATAGTTGGATGTCTGCATGACACCCGTGGGGGCAAGCTAAAACGAATGTAGGAATCATGATCAATGCATAAATTAAGTGATCGCAACTTCGTTGCCAAATGGGTATGAGTTTAGACTGAGAAAGAGCGCCTTGCTCGTAGTTGGATGCTCGCATGACACCTGTGGGGGCAAGCCAAAACAAAGGCTAGGCACTTGGATCAGTGTAAGGTCACAAAAAGAATATCTAAATCGCGCAAGGGTAAAAATAATTTGAAAACACCCCGGTTGGAGAAAGTCTTGAAATAAATCATGCGATGTCCAAGAAACAAGTAAAGTCTTTTTAAGGTTAAACTTGCGGTGCCTAAGTATTAGAAATATTTCAGGAAAAGATCAGGATAGAAATTAAGAAGGAGTTGGTTCATGAAATTTGAATAAGGCACCTTGAGAAATCTAGTTAGGGTAAAAGCGGTTGACTTTTTAAAGAAAATCTTTAGTTTATGCTTGAGGAAAAGCATTGTTTTAAATTTGGGGGTGTGATAAAGAAATACACATTATTACAGCACAAATAAGTAAAACAATGAGAGAATGCGACGGTAAAAATAAATAATATCATGTCCAAAAGCGTTAAACTGAAGAAATTGCAATCACATGCGCCCATCGCATAAAAATAGCCAATTTACTTATTTTTTGCAGGAAAAATGCGTTGGCGCAAGTAAAATTGCGATCCAAGGAATTAGGCATCTGCGCGCTTGAAAGATTCTGATCGCAAAGTCATGTGATCGTATGCGATCGTGAGAGTTTGCTCAAGAAGGTGGCCGCATAAAGACTGCGCATCAAGGTGACAGCATAATAAATCATGATGGGACGGAAAGCTGATGACGGTCGAATCCAAATTTAGTTGACAAGCCGTTAAAGCCACACTGTAGCAAGTTCACTCAACTTTCGGTGATCTTTAATCGGCGCATCAGAGCAGGAGATTAAATGACTGCCCATCATTGCAATCATTGGAGAGAAAGGCTGCTTCACCTTGAGCTCTATAAATACCAAAGGCCACCATTGTATCAAGGATCGCCATATATAGAATAGAGAGTTAGAGAGCCGTTAGTCTATTCACGTACATACTCATACTTAGATTTAGAAGACGGAAATGAGCTAGGAGACGAAGAAGCCAAGAGATCATTCCTAGTCAGATCGAGAGACTATCGGGAAGTACTACAAAGGGAGAGAGGGCCAACACTTACGAAAGCAAGAATTTTCATCTAGACCGAGTTGGAGTGAAAAAGACAGTGTAAAAGGCCACGGGAAGCAAGACATTACTACCGGGGCTTCTTATCTCTACATTCCATTGCTATTCTGTATTCAGCATTTTATTTATAGAAAATGGAAATCTCATTTCAACTTATGTTCAATCTCTTCATACTTCGCATGAGTAGCTAAATTTTCGAATGAGTTGAGAAGTACTTAGCTAGCATGACCTAAGATTTACATTTCATGCGATCATCTTGTCTTATGTATGTGTCATTCACCCTTTAGAGATACTTGAGAGAGTAGTCAAGATAGAACCTAGACTTGAGAGAGTCAGATTAGAATCTAGGCTTGAGAGAGTCAAATTACAACTGCATAAGCAAGAAATAGAAACTTAGACATATGTTCTATCGCTATTTACACATCGCATGCACCCTAGAAATAGGACATGATAGTATGTGATCACTTTGTTTATGTGTGCATCTGATGCGTTATTTTATGAGGTGAAAATGTCGAATGAAATGCGGTGATGAAATGCATTGAGCAATCAAGCTTTCTCAGTGGAATCCAAGTATAAAGCCCATCGAGTTTCCTGGTACGTCCAGGGTCGAACTCAGGGACTTGGGAAAACAATATGTGGTGATAATTTTCAGGATAACTTTGCGGTGACCGGTAACTCAAATAGTTATTGGTGTTGTTGGTTGAGGTAATGAAATAAATAAATGCGGCGGATTTGAAAAAAGTTTGATTATGCGATAGATGCACTGAGTATGTGGATGAACGGGTTAAGAAGGTCTTTAGCTAGCGTTACCTGAGAATGCGTCAGACTATGCGATCATGCTACACTCATGCATAGCAAGTCATTTTCCAATGGAAATGCGATGCTCCTAAGTCCAGGACACATGTGTTGAATGCAAAAGTGTCCATAGAGCTTATTCCTGAGTCTATACTCTTTTCCTATACGATGATGCAAGATGCATACAATGACAAGGTGACCACACACAATCGTATCCTATCTCTAGGATGCATGCGATGCGTTAATAGGAAACAGTGCTTATTCTTAAGCTCTTATCTCTTGATTATGTGTTCTAATCTGACTCTCCTGAGCCTAGATTCTAACCTGACTTTTCCAAGCCTAGATCCTGTCCTTAGACTACCCTTCCGAGTATCTCTAATGGATGAATGAAGCATACATAATACAAGATAATCGCATATAATGAAGATCCCCACTTATGCTAGCTAAGTGCTTCTTAACCCATCCAACAGATTTGGCTACTCATGCTTGATAAACAGAGAGTGAACAGATATAGAGAAGTAAATTCCATTTCTATAAATGAGTTTGAATACTTAACAATGGAAGATAAAGGTAGAGAGCCTGGTAGCAATCCCTTGCTGCCCAAGGCTTTTACACTGGCAACTCTATTCAGTTCAAAAGATATTCCTGCTTTCACAGGAGCTGGCCCTCTCGCTGTTCTTGATGCTACCAGCACTCTCCTGAGCTCACCGGATTGATCTATCGGTACACTCTCCTTCTCTTGGTTCCACCTTAAAATAAAAGAAAACTAGGGACAGACTATCAACAAAAACGTTGTTGAACTACTGAACTCGTGAACCCCTTTTCTGAGGGATGCCTTTGGTATTTATAGAACCTCAGGGTGAAAGGCAGCTTCTCTCTTATGATTGCACAGATGGGATGGCTTTAATTCTCTGACTGATCCGCCAAATATTTGTCCCCAAAAAGCTGAGCATACTTGTTATCGTTAGCGGCTTGTCAACTTAATTCAGATTCGACCGTCATCAACTTTCTGTCCCATCTTGATTAATTATGCCTTTCACCCAGATGTGCCCACCAAGTTGCACTGACTCTATGCGGTAATCCTTCTTGGGTAGATGTTTGCAAACACAAATCACCGTAAAGCCTTGCAGTAATGCTGCGCTCGACCATTGAATTCTTGAGATCGCGCTTTTCGCCCTGCGTGAACGCATATTCTGCATAAAAATACCAAAGTTAATTGTTCTTATGCGATGAATGCATGCGATCGCAATGTTATGAATTTAGTGCTTTTTGGAAGTAATCTAACATATTTTATCAATGCAAACCATAATTGTTTAATTACTTAGCACTGTAATAACGTGCATTTCTTCCCGTTATCAGCATCACTCATCATCGCATAGACAAGAACAGAGGCTTAGACATATGTCCTATCGACATTTTCGTATACATCGTAGATGATGTATCGTTGTTTGTGTGTAGCATGATCGCATAACTTGTACGCAATCTTAGTGTAATGCCCCAGGCCCAGGATTCAGACCAGGATTTAGAATCCGGATTCGGCCCCTAATGGCCCCGACATTTCCCTACGTCCCATGCGACTTGGCTATGTCATCCTCTCTTCTACCTCCCTTTGTTAAGCACGCTTAACTTTGGATTTCTTTTGATTGAGCCACCGAAAAGGAAGGTGCACCTTGTTGGTATAGGTAGTAACTTTCAATTCTTTTAAACCTTTCTTTTAACCATACTTTCATGTCCTTAGGATCCCTCTCATTCGGATGTGATACTGGTTCATTCATGTACCTCTCTTGGAACTCGTGTCGTTACATGCCCACCAGCTTCTGCTTGGTTCGTCCCCGAACCACATCTTATTGGGAGAGCTTCCGCTCTGATACCATCTGTAACGCCCCAAGCCTAGATTCGGACCAGGATTCAGAATATCCAGATTCGGCCTCTAATGGCCCCGACATTCCCCTACGTCCCTTGTGACTTGGCTATGTCATCCTCCCTTCTACATCCCTTTCTCCCTGTCCTTGAATGCTTTAGAAGTGAAAGTTGTCCCCATAAACCAACACGAGTCGTTTCAGCATGCTTTGTCCTCACTCACATGCATCCTAAGAAAATTCCTAAGAGGTCACCCAACATAGGATTGCTCCAAGCTAAGCACGCTTAACTTTAGAGTTCTTATGATTGAGCCACCGAAAAACTTTGGAGTTCTTATGATTGAGCCACCGAAAAGGAAGGTGCACCTTGTTGGTATAGGTAATAACTTTCAATTCTTTTAAGCCTTTCTTTTAACCATACTTTCATGTCCTCAGGATCCATCTCATTCGGATGTGATACCTATTCATTCATGTACCCCTCCTGAACTCAGGTCGTTACACTTAGGAAGTGTTAGCTAATCCCCTTCTCAACCCATTCATCGCATACTCATTGTAATTCTCAATTTCATGAATTCTTTATTTGAACTCTGTTGTAGAGGAAATATACTTAATCAAAACACCAACCAACTTATTTTTTTTCACCACTGCAAGAGAATCAAATTAACTGTCGCATAGTTACTCAGTAGTCTTTGTGTTCGACCCTGGACTTTCCAGGAAACCTAGTGAGGCTTATACTTAGGTCTTATTAGGAAAACTTGCATGTGCAATGCATAACACATCACTGCAAACTCATACCATAATCGCATCACAATTTACAATGCATCAGGTCACACTTACAAGAATTACTAAGTTCTTAGTAAAGATCTTGATCGAAATTGATAACCAAATAACTATAGGAATAAGAGTTATTTCAGAGACAATAGGAATAAGAGTTATTCCAGAGATAGGGTTTGGTCAAAATTGTTTGTTTTAGAGAATGAGTATATGACTGCCCCTCGGTAGCACATATTCTGACTCACTAAAATATCGTTGCAAATAAATAATGGTTATGGGTACATTATTACTTTGTGCTAAAACTTGATTTTGGATTTAGTTACAATTTGCTAATTAGAATTGTTTGAATTTTAACAGCATGTTAAATTCTTCTATAATACTCGCTTCTGATGTACATAACAGTAAAATCCAATCAACAAACAAATTACTAGCGGTTGATTACACCAACAGAGTTTTAACAGAGGATTGTCCTCTATTTTCGAACTCATCTAAAATTATGAATTATGTAGATGAGAATGTTGAATTTGAACAACAAGATAAATATGATTTACTTGTTATCGAAGCATGTTTAGTGGAAAACGATAAAATTTGGATAATTGATTTAGGTGTCGCTAATCATGTATGTACTATCTCATAGGAAACAAATTCCTAGAGACAGTTAACAGAAGGTGAAACAATTTTTAAGGTAGGGACCGGGGAGATTGTTAAGTAGTGGGAGATATGAAGTTATTTATAGGAGATAAATACATTTATTTGAAAAATGTATATTATATTCCTTCTATGAAAAGGAATCTAATATCTATCTCCTGTTTGCTAGAACAAAATTATAAAGTTTATTTCGAAAATGGTGAAGTGTTCATCAATATGGGAAATAAACAGATTTGTTCTGCAAAATTGGAAAATAACTTGTACGTGTTAAAACCAACTGAGGTCAAAGATGTTTGAACATAGAGATATTTAAAACTGCTGGGACTCATAAGAAAAGGAAGATTTCTCCAAATACCTATCTTTGGCACTTGAGACTGAGTCACATAAATCTCAACAGGATTAAGAGATTGGTTAAGAACGATCTTTTAAACAAGTTGGAAGACAGTTCATTACCATCATGTGAGTCCTATGTTGAAGGTAAAATAACAAAAAGATAGTTTTCTGGAAAAGGTCTTAGAGCCAAAGAACCCCTAAAGTTGATTCACTCAAACCTTTGTGGGCCTCTAAATGTTAGAGCAAGAGGAGGGTATGATTATTTCATCAGTTTTATGGATGATTATTCTAGGTATGGGCATGTTTACCTAATGCACCAAAAGTCTAAACTTTTGAAAAGTTCAAAGACTATTAAGACTGAGGTTGAAAACCAATTAGGTAAAAAGATTAAATTCTTCGATCGGATCGAGGTGGTGAGTATATGGATATAAAATTCCAGAACTGTTTGATAGAACATGAAATTCAGTCTCAACTCACAATCCCTGGCACACCTCAGTAGAACGGTGTGGCAGAAAGGAGAAATAGAACCTTGTTGGTCATGGTTCGTTCCATGATGAGTTACGTTTAGTTACCAAATTCTTTTTGGGGACATGTAGTTGGGACTACAGTGTATATTTTGAACATGGTTCCCTCGAAAAGTGTTTATGAAACACCTTACGAGATCTGGAGAGGACGTAAAGGAAAATTATATCACTTCAGAATTTGGGGTTGTCCAGCACATGTGTTGGTGCAAAATCCTAAAAAGTTGGAACATCGTTCAAAAGTATGCCTATTTGTAGGCTACCCTAAAGAAACTAAATGTGGTGTCTTTTATGATCCTCAGAAAGATAAAGTGTTTATATCGATAAATGCAACCTTCCTGGAAGAAGATTATATAAAGAGCCATCAACCTTGCAATAAGCTAGTATTAGAAGAAATGTCCAGAGAAATGACAAACGTATCAACAGGGGTTGTTGATCAAACAGGTCCTTCAATAAGAGTTGTTGATAGAGCAGGTTCATCAATAAGAGTTGTTGATGAAACTGATACTTCACATCCTTCTCAAGAGTTGAGAATGCCTCTTCATAGTAGGAGGGTTGTGCAATAGCCTGATCAGTACATGGGTTTAACTGAAACTCAAGTCATCATACCAGATGATGGTTTATAGGATCCATAGTCTTTTAATCAAGCACATCGTCCGTTGCTTGTAGATCAACCGGAAAGGGTAAAACCCATCAGTTGCAAATGGATCTATAAAAGAAAACAAGACCAAGTTGGTAAGGTACAGACCTATAAAGCTAGACTAGTGCCAAAAGGGTTTACCCAAAGAGAGGGGTTAGATTTTGAAGCAACCTTCTCTCTAGTTGCCATGATAAAGTCTATTAGAATACTCTTATCCATAGCCACATTTTATGATTATGAAATATGGCAAATGGATGTCAAGACAGCTTTTCTGAATGGCTATCTTGAAAAGAGTATCTATATGTCTCAACCAGAAGGGTTTATACAGCAGGGTCAAGAGAAAAAGTTTTGCAAGCTTGATCCATTTATGGATTAAAACAAGCTTCTAGATCCTGGAATATGAGATTTGACGTTGTGATAAAATCTTATGGCCTTGAACAAAATATTGACGAACCCTGTGTCTACAAGAAAATCGTCAACAAAACGGTCGCTTTTCTGGAGTTGTATGTTGATGATATTCTACTCATTGGGAATGACGTAGAATATCTAGGTGACGTTATGAGATGGCTGGCTTCACAATTCCAAATGAAAGATTTGGGAGAAGCACAGTATGTTCTTGGAATCCAAATAGTCTAGAATCGAAAGAATAGAACATTAGCTTTATCTCAAGCATCTTATATAGACAAGATGTTGTCTAGGTATAAAATGCAAAGTTCCAAAAAAGGGTCTTTACCATTCAGGCATGGAATTCACCTGTCTAAGGAACAAAGTGCTAAGAAACCTCTAGATGTTGAGGAGTTGAATCGAATTCCATATGCATCTGCAGTTGGGAGTTTGATGTATGCAATGCTATGTACTTGTCCCGATATATACCATGCGTAGGAATTGTTAGTAGATTTCAGTCCAATCCTGGTCATGACCATTGGACTGTTGTTAAATACATTCTCAAGTATCTTCGGAGATCGAGGGATTATATGCTCGTGTATGGTCCTAAGGATCTGATCCTTACTCGATACACTGATTTCAACTTTCAGACCGATATTGATTTGAGAAAATCAACTTCGGGGTCAGTATTCACTCTAAACGAAGGAGCAATTGTGTGGAGAAGCATCAAGCAGAGTTGTATTGCAGACACCATAATGGAAACTAAGTATGTTGCTGCAAGTGAAGCAACAAAAGAAGTAGTATGGCTCAGAAAGTTATTGACGGATCTAGAAGTAGTTCCTAATATGCACCTGCCTATCACTATATTGTGACAATAATGGAGCAGTTGCAAATTCAAAGGAACCATGAAGAAATAAAAGGGGAAAACATATCGAACGGAAGTACCATCTCATCAGGGAGATTATACATATAGGACGTCATTGTCACTCATATTGCTTCCTAAGACAACTTAGCTAATCCATTTACTAAGGCCCTCTCGGCTAAAGTGTTCGAAGGTCACCTAGTAGGACTAGGTCTATGAGTTTTGTATCACTAGGGCAAGTGGGATAATTTATGGGTATTGTAATGCCCTAGTTTATTATATTTATACCTTTTATTCTCTCCATGTACACTCAACATTGTATATATTTGTATATATTGATCCACTGGAGTTTTAGTCCAAGTGGGAGTATTGTTGAGTTTTATGTCCTAAACACTCGCAGTTTGTAAAATAATAAACATTTTCTATTATCAATATGCTTGTTATTGATCTTATAAATTTTATGAAAGTCTAAATCCAATAAACTAAGAACCATGACTACTGTATGAGTACTTGAACTTTATGTGGAGATATAAGAGTGGATAAGGTTCGAGTAAATAGTCAAAATGATCTATGGTACATGAATGAGGTTGGATACCTTATTCTAGTAACACCATTGGATGCGACCTACTCTGTAGTTGTGACAAAGAGTTGTAAAGTGCTACATACGATGTGAAGTTACTTGTACATGTTATGACATGAGGAGTGGGGACGTCCTATGCAATGAGTTTGAATAAGATTAGGATAGAGAAATAAGTCATTCTTACTTTATAACGTTGTTTACTGTTTAAGACTAACTATTTCACCTTGATAACCTAGGTAACTCGATCTTAATCCTGAGCTAACTATGAACTTCTGTTTATTCAGAATTGCCCTTAGATTTTCATAGTTGAGGGTTGGCTCAACAACGTCGGCTCAATAAGACTCCCATTTCAGGGGTAAGATCGGATAGATAGCTGGGGACATAGGGTGCAAGACAGAGTTCACGCCTACCCGATTTAGGGATAGAAGAAAGGTCGTTCTCTCAAGTACTAAATCCATGTCTTGAACAAGGGGCCCCACCCTCTCACCGAGCTAAGAGAATTTGGTTTAGTGATTGGATCAAAAACCAGTTGTTCATTAGAGAATTAGTAGGGACTTGAGGAATAAGACGTAATCTCGGGGCTAAAACAGATATTTGACGCAGTCGTTATTACAAACAACCTGTGAAGGGTCGACTTGCTGATTATGGTTAAATCATGTGGACATAATATATCTACAATGAGGGAAGTGCAGCTATGGGCTTTAGTGAAGTGACCCATTAGTTAACGAATGGAGATTAATTTAGTCTAATGAGTTTAGACAATTAATCTCAGATCGTTGGAGCCCATGATCTGTAGGTCCGCGAGGTCCCCTTTCTAGCTCCTAACAGGCTAACTCTAGAATAGCATGATAAGTTAATTTGAAATGTTCAAATTAGAATTAAGGGAATTAGTAATTATATATTTAATTTTAGAATTAAACGGAATAGGAGAATTTATATATTTAAATATATAAAGATGGATATGTGTTAAAATTAATTTAATATTTGATATTAAATTAATTAAGTTTTATTTAATAATTAATTTATGAAATTAATTATGTTTTTCATTTTTTAAAATCAAAATAAATTTTATAAAATCAAAATTTGATTTTTAGATAAAATTGGAAAAGTAAAAACCAAAACACTTAAAATGGAAAATGAAGTGTTTCCATTATCCATCACCAAGTAGCTTACTCAAATGGCATTATATTTACCTTGTCTTCTCCAAGCATGAGTTGCAACTCATGCAACCCTTTTCTTTGCATGTTGATTTGCAATATAATGAAGAGATTGGAGTGAAAATCGAGCATGCAATCTATAGAGATTTTGAGAGAGAAATTGGTTTGAAGAAAGAGTTCTTCAGCTGATTTTCTACAATGAGCATTTCTTCTTCTACCCTTGATTCAAGGTTGTTTTGAGTCCCACAACTCAATCTAGAGCACTAAGAGAATAGTGGGGAAGATCTTGAGGTGGTCCACAAAAAGATTTGGAGAAGATAGCAGCTGGTGAAGGAGCTTTGAAGAAGTTCTACAAGAGGTATGTCTTGAAACTCAATTGTTTATGCAAAAGCATACTTTATATTTTGACAAAATTTTTGAATTCAGGTGCTTAGATGATCCTTGTGCTTCCGCTGCTGTTGATACATTCCTACACATTGATCCACCTCTTATGGGCTAAGAAACTAGACCTGTCGGTCTTCTACCAACTCATGTAAGGTTCGTCCCACGGGCTCAGGAACTAGGCCCAACGACCCCCTGACCATCCCGTGACTTTCTGCCACAAGCTTAGGAACTAGGTCCTTTGACCTCCTGACCATCCCATGAGTATTCTTATCACCATATAAGCTACACATATATATACATGTGTCGAATTTCACACAAAACTCTTAAGGAAAAATACCACTCATCGTTTAGGGTTTTCCCCCTTCTTCCAAATTTTCTAGTACCTTGGTTCCTTTCCAGGTCTCGAGCATGCACTAGCCCAAATTTTAGCTTAGAATCTTATGTTTAGGGCTAAAATAACCTTAGAATACCTTTTTGGCCCTAAACGTAGCTTACCAACTCCAATAGATCTAAAACTAGGCCTTTGAACACCCTTGGACAAAGTGGGTGCAAGGGAGAGCTTCCTTAGGGCAGTTGGGTGTATGGTAGATTTTATGGACACTGAACTACTCTACTCAATGCATGGACATCAAGCTGGGCGCATGGTCAGATGAACTCAATGCATAGCCACTGTTCCTCAATATGTATGAAAGATCATCTAAGCATATGACTCAAAACATATTATGGGCCTAAAGACATCCCGTTGCATATGAATTATAATTGGTATCAGAGTTATTCCGCAAGAGTTATTAGGCAGTAAGTGTCAGCCTAAGAGTTGGTAACTGCTGCAGTCATGCCTTTCTCTAGGTTAAGAAGGTGGTTTGGGGTGGGGTGTGATATGCATCCATTTAAATAAAATATTAAAGAAAAAGTCGTGTGGTAATGTGGGAAGAAGTCCAATTGATTCGTATCCCCAAGCAATTATGACTTGGCAGATGAAAGGACGCTTTATCTGAAAACCCATAAATGAGGGAGGTGGAATGAAGCGCCTGTTGAGCTACTCGAGGCCTGTCGCCGTGAAAATCGTGTGGGCCCCACCATGACCCAACCTATAAATACAACCTCCTCCTTCATTGAAAATCTTTTACCCTACATTGGCAAACTTAGAAACCCTAGCGTTTTGCATCCTAAATCGTTCTTTCTCCCCAAAAACTCGAACTCTCATCAAACCTTTCCAAGCTCGATTCCATGGCTGACCAAACCCCAAACCCTGTCTCTTATACACATCTAGATGTGTATAAGCGCTTCACCTTCCACCCCTGACCAAGTAGCCATGCGAGAGGCAGCATTCCTGGCTGCCAGTCCCCAACTTGCTGCCCAAGCCCCCACCTTATCTAGACTCACCGGAAGAACTCAGAGAAACCTTTCGGCCGTTAGGACTCCTATGTTCAAGAGAGGAGGAAGAATCGAGAGCATGCCTACACCTTCCTTCTCCACTGAAAGTGAAAGGAAGAGACTAGATGATACAGAGGTGTTTGGCAACATCCTCAGTACTTTGGAGCAAGGAGGTGGACTGCCCGAGGCAGGGGTTGTAAACCAACCACTGCCTACGGAGGAAGAGGTGGAGGTAGAGGCAGATGAACAGTGAAGGATGGAGTAGTGGTGGTTGAAGAAGAAGAAAAGAAAAAAGATGTCCTAGTCCCAAAGACTCAAGAGGCGACTTTCATCGCAGAAAATTATGGAGAGCCTCAAAGAAGAGAAGACGAGGAACTTGCGATGAAGGAAAGAGAAGAAGAAGAGATCACATTAGTAACCTTTGACATTGCGATGGAGGAGGTTGCAGAGGGTGCACTGCCACAAGAGGCCGAGAAGGAAGATTGAAGAAGGTAGCAGAGGCCGAGAAGGAAGAGAAGAAGAGAGAGAAGCAGCCAGCAGAGGTTGAGAAGAAAGATAAGAAGAAGAAGAAGAGCAAGGGAAAGAAGGCTAGAGAGGTGGAGTCTTCATGTCATCACAAGGTAAGAAAGAACAAAGAGCAAAAGGATGATGATGAAGATGAAGAGGCCAAGAAGAGGAGGAAAAAAAAGGAGAAAGAGGAGAGAAAATTGAGCTGTTGTGAAAAGAGGTGCCTAAGAGAAGAGGAAAAGGCAAGGCAAAGGGCTTCGAGCCTTGAGAAGGATGGAGAATCAACCTCTGTAAGGAAGGATGGGGGGAAAACGACACAACTGATGGAACTGCCGCAACCGGTAGCAACACAATTGGTTACGACGGATGAAGGAAAAGAAACAGAGGGAACCCCTTGATGTGTCGTCGTAGGGAGAATGCGCCACAAGGTTCCAACATCGACCCTCAAAGTTTTATTTTAGCTTTGGAAGAGAAGGAGAGAAAAAGAATAGAAAAAGAAGAGAAGCAAGAAAAGATGGAGAGGGGCAAGCTTATCATCGCAGAGGGAAATAGAAGAAGAAGATTGGAGTTTGAGAAGATGCGACATAACAATGAGCTTACTTGACTTGAAGGGATCCGGAAGCGCAAAGAGGAACAGTGCCTATTGCTGGCCTCTAAGCAGTTTGAAGAAGAGTTTGAGAGAAAAGAGACCTGGGATCGATTTGAATGCGCCGTAGGAACCCAAACCAAAAAGAAGACGAAGAGAAGATAAGGGAAAAGAAAGGGTTCATGAGTCACCAGCACAAGATCCAGAGCCCACAAACCCTCTTCCCCTTTACACGAACCTTTTGCAAACCTTCCTCTTGTCCCTAGCTCTCTTGTTATTCACCTAGCAACCCCACCTTCACCAACAACTTCATCACCACACCCCACCACCCCACCGCTGCAAGTTGATGACCTACACGATTTGGGTGAAGGCACATTTGCCCAACCCCAAACCGGTGTTGGCGAGACATCGTAGGCACAACCATCCTCCACCTCCCTGGCTGTTGAGTTAGCTGAAATGAGAACCCTCTTCTCTCAATAGAAAGAGCTTGTATCTCAGCAGTATCACTTCTTTAATCAACAATTTAAGGTAGTAATGGAGCGCATTAATGATACTCTGATTCTTTTAAGTGTTTGTCTAGTCTATCCAAACAACGCATGAGGACCTTGCTCATCTTTAAATTTAGGGGTGAGGAAGGTCTAAGCAGATAATATAAAAAATATGCAGTATTTAAGAAAATGCGTCCATTTTCTATAAATATATATATATAATAAAAATATATAATATGTTATGCGAAACTCCAATGTCAGTGCAAGGGAAAATTTCAAAACTGTTCCCAACCTGATAAGAGTTTGTTGGGAAAGGAGCCTGCTCCTAGTTGGATGTTCGTATGACACCCGTAGGAGCAAGCCAAAATGAAGGTGGGTTTCCAAGAACAATGTAAGTATAAAACAAGAGAAAAATAAAAAGAGTGCAAGGGACAACTCCTCTGATTATCATGAGTTAAAGTTGAAACTGGCACACAACCGTAGTTGGATGTTCGCATGACACCCGTGGGACAAGCCAAAACGAAGAGTGTAACCATGATCAACTGTCTCTAAGTGAATAAATGACGCAAAGTTTTGCTCACCGCATATAAATACATCAAGTTGTTTTGATAAAGAAGAGATAAACATTCTCTTTTGAA